>NC_091772.1:9452121-9763716 GCF_029378745.1 Bos indicus | reverse complement strand
CTGATCAGGTGGTTCTTATATCCCAAGCTCTTTGCTAGGACCTGGGATACAGGATGTATGAGGTGGTGCTTCTCAGACTTCAGTGTGCATTCAGATCATCTGGGAACCTTTCCCCTCCCGAGTTCTTTGATTTTTACGATCATCACCCTGAATTCTTTCTCAGGTAGGCTGCCTGTCTTCACTTAGTTCCTCTACTGGGCTTTTACCTTGCTCCTTCATCTAGAACATTTCCTGTGCCACCTCATTTTGTCTAAGTTGCTGTTTGTATTTTTATGTATGTGGTAGGTTAGATCCCTATCTCAGCCTTGGAGAAGTGGCCTCTGTAGGAGGTAGCCTATGCCATCCTAGCAGGGAACACCCCTGTCATCACCCAATCTATATACTCTAGGGGTTCCCCTTAAGAGGCTGCAGGGGGTCCTTCTGTTGTGGCAGGCTGGCTATGTGGGTGGTCTGGTGGGCTTGGCTGGCCTTTAGTCTAGTTGGGTTCCAGGCCCTGCCTTGTGTAGATGCTGCTGGCTGCTGTTTAGTAGAGCCTGGTCATGAGGTGGCTCGCTGTGGGATCCTTAGGGGGCCCCGGGGCTAGTGGCTGGCTCACTGGTGGGCAGAGTCAGGAATGGCAGGTGAAGCCAGGTCCTGAGGTTAGTGGCTGATTATTAGCAGGAAGAGCTGATTCCTGAAGTCTGGCTGCAGGGCCCAGGGATCCCAGAGCTCATTTCAGATTGTCGTGGTGGGAGAGGCTGGTTCCTGATACAGTTGGTTATGGGCCTGAGGTGTCCTGAAGGTTGTGTTTTCCTGCCAGTGAAAGAGCCAGGGTCTTGCTGGTTCCAGGGCAGGGTCTGGCTTGTGTTGCAGGATCATAGTCTCCTTGCTTCTGGTTTCTGCTCCCTGGTGGCAGAGGTTGGAATAGAGGCTTATGCGGGCTCACTGGTGGGAGGGGCCACTGCCTGCCCAGGGATGTGTCCAGAGGCAGGCGTGGCTCTTCAGTCTAGACAGCCTGTCTGCAGATGATGGGTGGCCTTCCTGTCCAGTTAGTTGTTTGGCCCAAGAAGTCCCAGCACTGTTGCCTGGGGGCTGTTGGGTGGTGCCAGGGCTCAGTGCTAAAGAGCCAAGATATTTGCATCCAGTAGCAGGGTTAATGCACCAGAGTGTTCCTCAGTGTATCTGCCACTGGTGTTCACGTTCCCAGAGTGAGCCACAGCCATGCACCCCCGTATTTCTCCAGACCCCCACATTCTCCAGGAGACTCTCCAAGATCAGCATGAAGATCTGTTGCCCTGGGCCCCAGTGCATGTGGGATTTTATGTGTGCTTTCTAAAAGTGAAGCCTCTATTTCCCCCAGTCTTGTGGGGCTCCTGCAATTAAGCCCCAGTGGCCTTCAATGTCAAATGCTCTGCAGGCTTGGCTTCCTGTTGCTGGACCCCTGGGTTGGGGAGCCTGATGTGGGGCTCAGATTTCTCACTCCTGTGGGAGAACCACTGCAATATAATGATTCTCCAGCCTGTGGGTCACCTACCTTGAGAGTATGGGATTTGATGAGCCTGCGAGCATGTCCCTCCTACCCATCTCATTGTGGTTCCTTATTTATCTCTTCTGGTAGGTTCCAGTCATTTTCATCAATGGTGATCCTGCAGACGTTTGTGATTTTGGTGTGCTCACGAGAGGAGGTGAGCGGAGGGTCTTGGTGCTCTACTGTCTTGGCTGCTCTCCCAGATCACCTGGGAATCTTGTTAAAGCAAAGATTCTGAGTCAGTGTGCCTGGGAAGTAACCTGAAATTCTGTCTTTCTAACAAGTTCTCAGATGATGCTTATGGTGCTGATCCGTGACTACACTTTGAGAAGAAAGGTCTAGGTTAGTGCTTCTCACCCTTACTGCACGCTGGAATTCCCTGGCTTAGTATTAAGCTGTACATCTAATTGCTTACCAGATATCCCAGTATTAAGCTTTCGTATTATTGCTACCTCTGTCCCTTGCTCAGAGACTTTGATTTAATTGGGTTGGGATGTTCGGAAACTTCCCAGGTGGGACTTCCCTCATGGTCCAGTGGTTAAGAATCCACCTGCCAATGCAGGGGACATGGGTTCCATCCCTGGTCCAGGAAGATCCTCATGCCTAGGGGCAACTAAGTCTGTGCACCACAGCTACTGAGCCTGTGTGGCAACCAGAGAAAGCCCGCATCACAGCAAAGACCCAGTGTGGCCAAAAAAAAAAATTCTCAGGTGATTCTAATGTTTGACCAACTGGTCCAGGATAGTGGTTCTGAAACCCGAGTGTGCAACAGACTGACTCCCTGGAGGACTTGTTAAAACATATATCACCTGGGCCAACCCCAGAGTGTCTAATTCAGTACATCTGGGGTAGGACCTGAGAATTTGCATTTCTAAAACGTTCTCATGTGACGCTGACTTTGGTCTGGGTTAATACACATTAAGAAACAGAAGTCTACAAGCAGCACAGGCATATACATAGAAGAGTTGCAGTAAAATGTTGGACGTTTTAACAGTGGAATCATGTACAATGGTAGCAAGAGAGAGAAACTGGGTTCAGAAAGGGCTTCATGGAGGATGTGATGTATGAATTGGGATGAGAAAGACAACGAGGATGGGGAGAAGTGGTGGAAGAAACAATTTCAGCCAGAAAAAACATATATAAAGATATGCTGAGATGAAAGGCCAGGGGTGCCTTTTGGGGACTCCGTGAAGTTTGAGATTGTGAGAATATATAAACTCAGAACAAGGTAGTCACTGTAGGACAGAAGATTTGAGCAGTGGGCTGGGACTAAGGCATGAGGGTACTATTCTTAGACTTTATTCTCAAAGCCACTGAAGGGGTAAGATCAACCTGATTGTGATGGGGGTGGGTCTAAGAAACAACAGATGGATGTAGAAGCAATGGGAACAACTCTGGGTGGAGACACAGAAGACACAATCTGGGTAGCGGGAGCCCATGAGAATACAGAGGGAAGGACTCAGCCTGTGAAGTTGGAATTATGTTGATGGCATCACCTGCTTGATGTTAGCATTGGCTAACACCTCTCTCTCACCCCAGACCAGTTTTCATTCCTTGGTGGTCGAAGCTTTGTTTTGTTTCTTGATGGGTTAGCTGATTGTAAGTTACAAGAAAAATTCTTTGATCTTCCACTGTTTTCAAGAAGGTGTATACCCTGCATGTTGCTCACTGAGTTGAGACCCAGTGCAGACTGGGCTTTTGAAGCTCTTGAGTGCTGATGTACTTTGCCTTCTTGAGAACTGTAGACTTGCTTGAACACTGACTTCCTGGTGGGTTTGCTGCTCCAGCTGACCTTGGGTGGACTCTTGGTGGTCTGGTCAGGGGATGTTGGCTCAATTGACCAAACTGACTGTGGCACTGGATAAACAAGGAGGAAAGTATTTAGGGGTGGGGTGGAGATGGGGACAGAGGAGGAGGTAAGGATCTGTGTAAGCTGGGGATATCCGGTAAGCAATTTAGACGTACAGCTCCATAGCTCAGAAGAGGGGAGTCCAGGCAGATGGTAATTTAAATAATGGGAGTGATCAGGTTATGCAGAGGGTGTACAGAGTGAAAAGACCTGGGGAGAGGTTCGTTAAAGCCATGTTCCAGATAATATCATTGGATGAAAAATACTCCCGAACCTTGAGGCCTAAAGGGACGATGATTATTTATTTTGCTCACAAATTTTCCAGCGAGATGTACAGAATTTCTTAAATCTAAGCAGGAATCACTGGGGATTTCTATCCCATGTATTTACAGATGGGGCAACATGACTGGGGGAGAGAAGTCACTTCCTAGATGGATCTGGGGCATTTTATTTATTTAAAAATTATTGAATGTTACAGTTTACACTGTTGTGTTAGTTTCAGGTGTGCAACGAAGTGATTTAGTTATATGTATGTATACATCTATTATTTTTCAGGTTCTTATCCCCTTTAGGTGATTACAGAGTACTGAGTGGAATTCCCTGTGCTGCACATTAAGTAGGTCCTTGTTGATTATCTATTACATATATAGTAGTGTGTGGTGTGCCTGTTAATCTTGAATTCCTAATTTATCCCTCCCCCACCCGTCTCTTTCTCCTTCGGTAACCTTAAGTTTGTTTTCTATGTCTGTAAATCTGTTTCCGTTCTGTAAACAAGTTCACTTGTATTATTTATTTTAGGTTCTATATGCAAGTGATATCCTATGATATCTGTCTTTGGCTTACTTCATTTAGTATGATAATCTCCAGGTCCATCCATGTTGCTGAAAGTGGCCTTAGTTTATTGTTTTTTTATGGTTGTGTAATATTTCACTGTGGCAAAGAACCTGCCTGCCAATGCAGGAGACGTAAGAGACACAGGTTCAATCCCTGAGTTGGGAAGATCCCCGGGAGAAGGGCATGGCAACCCACCCCAGTCTTCTTGCCTGGAGAATCCCGTGGACAGAAGAGCCTGGTGGGCTACAGTCCATAGGGTTGCACAGACTCAGACATGACTGAAGCAACTTAGCACAGCAGACAATATTCCATTGTATACATGGACCACATCTTCTTTATCCATCAACCTGTCGGTGGACGTTCAGGTTGCTTCCATGCCCTGGCTATTGTAAAGAGTGCCCCAGTGAACAGTGGGGTTGCTGTATCTTTTCAGATTAGGTTTTCCTCTGGTTATATGCCCAGGAGTGGGATTGCTAGATCATATGGTAGCTCTGTTTTCAGTGTTTTTAAGGAGCCCCCTGTGCTGCTTTCCACTGTGGCTGCGCCCATTTCCATTCCCACCAGCAGTGTAGGAGGGGGTCGATCTGGGGCGTGTGGAAGTACAGTTCGCATCTATCTGGCAAGTTGCTCCAGGCTGTCAGCTGGGAGCTCGGCTGGGGGCTGTGGACCAACAGCTTCAATTCCTCTTCACCACGGGCTCTTGCTGGATGTGTGGGCTTCTTCCCAGTAGCATGCCTGGGTTCCAAGAGGCAGCATCCCAAAAGAACCAGGGATAAATTGTATTGCGTTTCACAACCTTCTCTCAGAAGTGACAGCATCTCTTCCTGGGTGGTCCCAAGGTCCACCCACGCTGAGTGAATGCAGGCCCTGCCTCTCAATGGGACGAGAGTTGAAGCCCCACACTAAGAAGGGTTGGGGAATGGGCTGTTATTGGGCTGTCTTTGGAGTATAGGTCTGTCACACTCTCTACTTCTTGGGGAAGCCTGGGGAGAGGACTGGCCCAGGTGCCCTGACTGCGCATCTGGGGCACCCGCCTGTCTGTTGCTCAGGCTCCTGAAAGGGTGATCTGTCAGGCAGCAGCACCAGCGTCACTTGGGATGAGTCTGAACTGCAGAATCCCAGCCCTGCCCCGGGGCCTGTGGTCTAATAGGATGCCCAGGAGATGCATCTGCACAAAAGATTTAAGAAATATCTCTCTACGCCGCACTGGCTCATCTGGCTGCTGCTGCCTAGGGCCTCATCCCAGTTCCCAAGTGCTGCGTGAATTTCACATCATGCCTCCTTCCAAGCCTCCTACACAAGATGTGTCAGAGCCGTGGTCCATGGAGACACCTTAGAGGCAGGTGCAAGGGTTTCTGGAGCGGTGTGTGCTCGCTTCCTCTCATGCTAATCCCTGGCTGGGCTTTCAGCGAGAGCATTTTCAACATCCTTCTCCGGCAACAGGCTAGTCCCAGCTGACTGGCAGACGGGCACTTGGAGAGAGAGGGCTGCTCAGTTCATTACCTTCCTGCTCATCAGCGCAGGGCTTGCCGGAAACAGGACATACTTGAAGCCCCTTAGGGAGTCCCATTAATGCTATGGGCCAGGACACAGGCCCTTATGCCTTCTGCTCCTGGCAACAGATGAAAAAAGTAGCTTCTGTTGTCATTTGTTAGGATCCTGTATGTGCAAGAGACATGGAAGATGACTCTTTTGGAAAAAATAAAAACCTGTAAGCCTTCTGCCTGCTAATATGCAAAGTTCAGTGGCCAATTATGCCCTCGATGGCTTGAAGATGGATGCTACTCAATTGAGCATCTCAGTCTCTGGGGTCGTTGGCTCATCAAAGATTCGTGAACTCTGATGCTGTGCCAGGCACCAGGGATGCAGCAGGGAACAGGCCACTCCTTGCACGGGGCAGAGAAATGTCAAAGCAACAAGCCACATTTGTGTACACATAGCTATATTTAAACTGGATAACCAACAAGGACCTACTCTATAGCAGAGGGAACTCTGCTCAATGTTATGTGGCAGCCACAGATCAGGGGGAGTTTGAGGGGAGTGGGTACATGTATATGTATGGCTGAGTCACCCTGCTGTGCCCCTGAAGCTATCTCAACATTGTTAGTTGACTATACTCCAATACAAAATAAAAAGTTAAAGCCACATATTTGGGTTATGAGTCAGATTTTTGGTATTCAGTCTTGCTAGCCTTGTCTAAGCCCCACTTCTTCACATTCAGAGTCATGGCCCCAGGCTCTGCAGCTGTGCGCTTGTGAGGGATGAGGCTGGCAGACCCTGGGGTTTCTGTGTTTTGGCCTCTGGAGTGAGGGCCCAAGTGACCCAGCCTTGCCACTGCCTGCATCACTGCTGATGCTGGAAAGATGAATGCCTGCCAAGGGGACGGTCCCCTTGCTGGCCTGAAGCCAGGGGTTGCTACCACACATCCATAATTCATATTCCTGCAGCCCTTGGTGCCTCTCAGAATCCATATATTTGGGCAAAATGCTCCTGGAACACCTGAATAACCCTCAATACCAAGGACAGCTTGATGGACATAAGGGTTGGTGCTCCAAGACTTGGGATGGCAACCTGTGTTCCCAAGGCTGGTCACCCCCTCAGCACAGTCACCTCAAGCTGCTTCTCCAAGTTCATTTGGGGACCTTGTTAAAAACAAACTCTGGCAAGAGGGCCTTCTGGGGTGGGGTTGCAGATTTGGCATGTAACATGCTTCCATGGTGGCCGTATCTGTTGGCCCAAGGACCGTACTTTGACTAACATGGGTCTCAGAGAGGCTGCAGACTACTGTTCTTGTAAATTTCATGGCACGCAGCCGCACGTGCTGACCTGCCCCCCATCTGGCTGCTTTCAGGCCTCAGTGGCAGAGCTGGGTAGCCAGGGCAGAGATTTTCTGGGCCACAAAACTTGAAATATTTACTGTCCACCTTTATGGGAAAGGTTTGTAGACCCCCTGGCACTCAATCAAGGTGCTCTATTCACCTGGGAAATTCTCAATCCCACTGATGGGGGCCCCACCCCCAGCAAGTCTGCATTAACTGCTCCCAGTGCAGTGTGGGCAATGTGATATCTAAAGGCTCCCGGGCGGCGCACATGGGCTGCAGGTCCCTGGGGGGTTAATTGGAGCCTCATTCGGTGCCCTTGCCTCCCTCCTTCCTCTGCCCCTGTTTGGCCACGTGACTTTCATTTTTAGAGTTGGCGTTTGCAGCTGATTCTTACAGCTGCTTTGGGAGCAGATTTTGATAAGAAACTTAGGATGCACAGCTGAGTACCGTGGTCCCCCTGCCCCCAGCATATTTATATGCAAATAACCAAGAGCCTTGTTTATGAGGCTGCCTCTAAAACTGCAACGGAATTGAGAGATCTTTTTATGTTGCTTAACCTTCTGATTTTTCCCTTTGCGTTTCTGGGCACATTGCTACTCGTCTTTCATTTTCTCTCTTGCAGCCTCCAGCCCACAGGCAGCCTTTTGCTGCCTACTTATTAATCAAAGCAGATTAAGTCTCATTTTCTTATAGCTGCATTTGCTGGCAGAGGTTGGTATTTAGTGCTTGCCAGTTTCCATAGGAAAGGGCTCATCCTTCTGTGTAGCAATAAAATAAATTTTTCATAAAAACATCTTGCAAACCGAGAGGGGAAGCACATATTTGTCCGAGGTTGGAGATTATTTGAGACTTGCCACCTGATGGTTTCTGTTTCCCCAGAGGTAGTGAGGATTTTGTAACTATCATTGCCTTTCTCCGTGTGGATGTCTTCCAGAAGGAAGACTCAGATTCTTCTAGAGAAATATCTTTCTCTTACTGAACAGAACTTGGGTCCACAGCAAAGACAATCTATTGACACTGCGTTATGGTGAGAGAAAGTACAGCATTTATTGCAAAAAAAAAAACAACACAAAAAGCCACACACAAGAAAGAAGTATGGGCAGCTGATGTTCAAAAGACCTGAACTGCCCAATGGCTTTCAGAGAGGATCACAAGGCATGTGATCAACTTGTGCACGGTTCTCTGATCGGGCCGATACAGAGGTAACATGGCGATGTTTCAGGAACCTCTGATCTTGGGTGGCCTCAGCCTGCAGCAGCTTGAAGCAGGACTTGGGTTCCCAGGCAGAGAGGTTGAGGTTGGGTTGTGGTGAGAGCACTGAATCCTAGCCACTAGACCAGTGGTCAGTGACAAGGGGCCCTGGCCCTTCAGCCTGGCAGAAAAGAATTTCCACAAAGATGGAAAGTCGTGAAGCAAGTAGAGTATTTATTAAGAGGAAAAAAGAGTATAGTAGGTGTGGATAGACATACAGAAGGACTCAGAGAGAGAGAGAGTCCCTGAGTTTTGCCTTTGTGGTAGTTTGAATTACTTTTGTGGGGTATTTCTTCTGGATTTCCTTTGGCCATTTTGATTTACGTAGTTCACAGTCTGTATTTGGTATACATCTCAGGATCCTCCCATGTGTGCGCATACACCTCTTAGCCAAGATGGATTCTGCTGCAAAGGCCTGTGGGTAGAGCATCCCTTGACATCAGTCCTTGACCATCAAGGAGCCTTTCTGTGCATGTGCGGTCGGGAGGTATTCTGACTTGGAAAATGAGAAATATGTGATCTGGGCAGGACCCAGCCTCCTCCCTGCATTGTCTTGCTGTTCTCATCTTGGAGTTTCTGTCCACAGGGCATGGATCTCCAGTCGCTTTACCCTGGGGAGAGCTGCATCAGTGTCCTTCCTTGCCTCCATTCTCAACCTTCTAGTCCCATCCAGTCTGGGGTCTACATGCTGGTGGTTAGCCTGCACTTCACCTCTTCCACCTGAGTGAGGGGCTGGGTTTGGCATCTGCAAAACCAATCAGGGACGTGGCTCAGGATATTTTCTATGGCCCTAAAGGAGGAACTAAAAGTTCTTGATTTTGTTTCATGGCTCAGCAATTACTCATGTATCTTTCTCGACTGTTTTCCTTTGTTTCTGCATTTTCTCACCTCTGACTGAATTTGCTCTTTGGAACTCAGGGGGAAGGCCCAGAAGACTACAGTCTCTCTCTAAACAAGAGGGAGGAGACCTGGGGAGATTTGTCCCCAGGAAGGCGCTGCAGGGTCCAGCTCAGTTTCATTTCAGAGTCTCAAAGGATGCTTCTCTGGTGGCATCTATGGCACTATCGCATTACCCTTATTCCAACCTCGTCCCTGATTCTACCCAGAAGAGTTTCCTTTGAGTCTCAGGTGGCAAAGAGACGCTCTAGGGTGAGCATTGATGATTCAATGAACATGAGTTTAAGCAAGCTCCAGGAATTGGTGATGGACAGGGAAGCCTGGCGTGCTGCAGTCAATGGGGTCACAAATAGTTAGACATGACTGAGCGGCCGAACTGAACTGAGGATGATCTGACACAGCCCCAGAAGGAAGGGGCCCTTCTGTGCCCTTTGGACAGACCAAAGCTTTAAGGCAAAGTCCTCTTTAAGACTTTTAAAATCCAGGGTGTGATTCTCAAGCCTGATCGCACTTTAGAACCATTTAGAGGCTTTTAAAAGTGCCTGTAGCCAGACCCTAGGCCCCCAGATGCTGATGTGTTGGTCTAGGGTGTGGCATGGGCAATGGTACATTTTTCACATTTTGTTTTGAAATAATTTAGACCTTCAAAAAGAAGCAAAAATGTACAAAGGATTCCTGTGTATTCTTACCCAGCTTTTCCAAATGTTTGTAAATTGTGTAACCACAGAACCATGATCAAACCCAGGAAATTAGCACTGGTATGTGTTCCACTGATGCGTGATCTGTTCTGCAGACCTGACTCAAATTTCCCCCGGCGTCCCACTCATGTTCTTTTCCAGGATCCCATGTTGCATTTAGTTGTCGTATCAAGAAATCTTATTCTCCTTTAATCTGGGATAGCTCCTCCATCTTTCTCTTGACCTCAATATCTTGGAAACATCAGTTCAGTTCAGTTCAGTTGCTCAGTCATGTCTGATTCTTTGCGACCCCATGAATTGCAGCACGCCAGGCCTCCCTGTCCATCACCAACTCCCGGACTTCACTCAAACTCATGTCCATCGAGTCAGTGATGCCATCCAGCCATCTCATCCTCTGGCATCCCCTTCTCCTCCTGCCCCCAATCCCTCCCAGCATCAGAGTCTTTTCCAATGAGTCAACTCTTCACATGAGGTGGCTGAAGTTCTGGAGTTTCAGCTTTAGCATCATTCCTTCCAAAGAAATCCCAGGGCTGATCTCCTTCTGAATGGACTGGTTGTATCTCCTTGCAGTCCAAGGGACTCTCAAGAGTCTTCTCCAACATCACAGTTCAAAAGCATCAATTCTTCGGCACTCAGCTTTCTTCACAGTCCAACTCTCACATCCATACATGACCACAGGAAAAACCATAGCCTTGACTAGACAGACCTTTGTTGGCCAAGTAATGTCTCTGCTTTTGAATATGCTATCTAGGTTGGTTATAACTTTTCTTCCAAGGAGTAAGCGTCTTTTAATTTCATGGCTGCAATCACCATCTACAGTAACATACTGGCTAGTTATTTTGAAGAACGTCCCTTAATTTAACTTTGGTCAGGGCATGTTGAAAATCTCCTTGGATAATTCTAATGTGTAACTGAGATTGACAGGATCATTATGCTCAGTAAATTGCCCCTTAGGATCATGATAAAACCATGGGGATGAGGACTGGAGAAGAGAGTGAGGGCCAACAGGACCTGGATTATTTTTTTTTTAATATTTATAAATTAAAAATTTTGTTTTTGTTTTTAACTTATTCTTAATTGGAGGATAATTGCTTTACAAATATTCTGTCAATTTCTTCCATATATCCACATGAATCAGCCATAGGTATAGGTATATCCCCTCCCTGTTGAACACCCCTCCCATAAAATATTTTAAAAAAATATTTGTTTTTATTTATGGATCTCACATGTATGGCTTTGAGAGTTGGACCATAAAGAAGGCTGAAGAATTGATGCTTTTGAGCTGTGGTGTTGGAGAAGACTCTTGAGAGTCCCTTGGACTACAAGGAGATCAAACCAGTCAATCCTAAAGGAAATAAATCCTGAATATGCATTGGAAGGACTGATGCTGAAGCTGAAGTGCCAATGTTTTGGCCACCTGATGTGAAGAGCCAACTCATTAGAAAAGACCCTGATGCTGGGAAAGGTTGAAGGCAGGAGGAGAAGAGGATGATAGAGGATGAGATGATTGGATGGAATCACCTCCTCAATGGACATGAGTTTGAGGAAGCTCCAAGAGATGGTGACGGACAGGGAAGCCTGGCGTGCTGCAGTCTGTGAGGTCGAAAAGAGTCAGACATGACTGAGCAGCTGATCAAGAAGAAGATTTATTTGGTTGTATTGGGTCTCAGTTGCAGCATGAGGGATCTTAGTTCCTTAACCAGGAATTGAACCCAGGCCCTCTGCCTTGCAAGTGTGGAGTTTTAGCCACTGGACCACCAGGGAAGTCCCTGTATCTCCCTTTAGTTTGGTCTCTCCCCCGTCCTTTCTCTTAGACCTCTGATATTTCATTCTCTTTTTCCTCTAACATAGTGTTAGTGTTAGTCACCCAGTCACGTTCGACTCTTTGTGACCTGAAGGACTGTAGCTCATTTGGCTCCTCTGTGCATGGAATTCTCCAGGCAAGAATATTGGAGTGTGCAGCTATTCCCTTCTCTGGGGGATCTTCCTGACCCAGGGATCATACCCAGGCCTCCTGCATTGCAGGCAGACTTTATCATCTGAGCCACCAGGGAACCTCTTCTATATGCAAGTCCCAAGTCAAAGGCTTCACTTGGTATCAGCCCAGCTCCCTCAGACTGCATTGACGTTGACTCACTTTCAAAGTTGGATCATGTCCCTCCTTTGCATAATATCCTGCGAATGTCAATGCATCCTGCTCCAAGGCCGTCACGATGGGACCTGGCCTTCCGGGACTCCCAAGTTTTCCCTCACCCTCTCCCACTCACTCACGCTGGCAGCTCTCCGGGCTCTTGACTTTGCTGCTCCTTCCACCAGATGCCCTTCCTTCTGATGGCCGCAGGGTCTCTTTCAGGCCTTCACTCTCTGATCCTGCTCACTGCCCCCCACCACCCCCACACTCTTCACGTTTCCCCCCAAAACCCCGGCCCCCATGGAGAAGATCTTTGCCTGTTTTGTTCCCCTTTGTTTCTCCAGAACCTAGAGAAGTGGCCGATTCATAGCAGAGATTTAATACATGAACAAATGCACAAAAGAGTGGTTGAAAAAAATTTTAAAGTAGCTTCATTGCTGACAGAGAAGAGATTTACATTTATAAGGCTGAGTGTGTTTATCCCAAGATCTCTCTCTCTCTTTTACTTGAACAGCTGCCCAGACTCCCATTTCTGACTGCTCCTCCATTTCTGACACCTTCCACTTTTCCAGTTCACCTGTCTCTTCTGCACTGGGAAAGATGGCCGGTGAGATGAGTCAGGCAATAATTCCCTCTCCTTTCAGCCAGAGCAGGGAGCAGACTGTCAAATACACATACTTTCTTTTTTTATCCTTGTCACAGAAGCTGTAAAGAAAGTTTGGGTACCTGATGTGACCCTGGAAAAAGCTTACTGTGCTGGCATCTCCAAGTTAGATTTCTCAGCTGGTGTCGAAGGAAGGAAGGAAGGAGACCAGATACCTTCTTTTTATAAAATAAATAACCACCGTTATTTCGTTATGCCAATCAAAGTGTGTGTGTGTATGTGTGTGTGTGTGTGTGTGTGTAAAATTTACCTTTACTAAAATCCTAAGTGATAAATAATTCTCATTTTACAAATATGACATCTGAAGTTAGATTGTCAGCAGGTCTATGGGGTCGCACAGAGTTGGACACGACTGAAGTGACTTAGTAGTCTAGAAGTAGTAAACAACAGGATGGATATGTAAACCCAGGTGTTTTAATGCTCCAACCAGTACCCTTAATTATCTTCAATATTTAGGTAACTGCCTATAATTAACAAGCTGGATTTAGAAAAGGCAGAGGAACTAGAGATCAAATTACCAACATCTGTTGGATCATAGACCAAGCAAGAAAATTACAGAAAAACATCTACTTTTGCTTAATTGACTATTTTAAAGTCTTTGACTGTGGATCACAACAAACTGTGGAAAGTTCTTCAAGAGATGGAAATACCAGACTACTTTACCTGCCTCCTAAGAAACCTATATGCAGGTCAAGAAGCAACAGTTCGAATCAGACATGGAGCAACAGACTGGTTCAAAATTAGGAAAGGAGTACGTCAAGGCTGTATATTGTCACCCTGTTTATTTAACTTATATGCAGAGTACATCATGAGAAATGCCGGGCTGGATGAAGCACAAGCTGAGATTAAGATTGCTGGGAGAAATATCAATAACCTCAAATATGCAGATGACACCACCCTTATGGAAGAAAGTGAAGAGGAACTAAAGAGCCTCTTGATGAAGGTGAAAGAGGAGAGTGAAAAGCTGGCTTAAAACTCAACATTAAAAAACTAAGATCATGGCCTCCAGTCCCATTGCTTCATGGCAAATAGATGAGTAAACAATGGAAACAGTGACAGACTTTATTTTTGGGGGGCTCCAAAATCACTGCAGATGGTGGCTGCAGCCATGAAATTAAAAGATGCTTGCTCCTTGGAAGAAAAGCTATGACTAACCTAGAAAGCATATTAATTAAGAATCAGGACATTATTTTGCTGACAAAGGTCCCTGTGGTCAAAGCTATGGTTTCTCCAGTGGTCATGTATGGATGTGAGAGTAGGACCATGAGGAAGTCTGAGCTCCAAACAATTGATACTTTCAAACTGTGGTGGTGGAGAAGACTCTTGAGAGTCCCTTGGACTGCAAGGAGATCAAACCAGTCAATCCTAAAGGAAATCAACCCTGAATATTCGTTGGAAGGATTGATGTTGAAGCTCCAATACTTTGGCCACCTGATGTGAAGAGACGACTCATTGGAAAAGACCTTGATGCTGGGAAAGATTGAAGGCAGGAGGAGAAGGGGACAACAGAGGACAAGACTGTTGGATGCATCACTGACTCGATGGACATGAGTTTGAGCAAGCTCTGGGAGATGGTGCAGGACAGGGAAGCCTGGCATGTTGCAGTGTATAGGGTTGCAGAGAGTTGGACATGACTGAGTGACTGAAGAACAACGATAAGGAAGAAGGTGGCATCTTGGAGGATTTGGGGTTGCTTCAGGCCCTGGAAGCATAGATAATCTGACTTTAGAAACGGAGGATTAGCTGCAGACCTTCATCATCCTCCAGGTCTATTGATCCTTCCTTGCTTCCTATGCCCATCATTTCTGTGTCCTGCCAGATGGTGGTTCTCAAAGTGTGGCTTCCGGGAAGCAGAAGCAACAGCACCTGGGAAATGATAGCAGTGTAAACTCTTGCCTTTCCACTCCTGACATCATGAGTGAGGAACTCTGAGGTTGGGCTCCAGGAATTTGTGGTTTTTCAAACCTCCAGGTGATACTGATGCCCACTCAGCTTTCAGAATCCCTAACACAGTGAGTGGAAGAGTCATCTCTGGCTCCAGCCTTCCTGTGTTCAAATCATAGCCCTCCTGATTACTGGTTCATCAACTTTGTGAAAAATACTTAATCTCTTGGTGCTTTAGTTGGATTATCTATGAAATGGGAATATCGACAGCATCTATCTCATTGTTGTCAAAATGAAATGAGCGAACATATACTAAAGTGATTTGAACAATGAATAACATTGATATTAGCTATAAATGTCATACTCTTTCCATATTTATCAAACTTTCTGTTTGAAAAACAGAACAACACCTCCCTCCCCGCAGCTCTCCTGGATCTTTTAAAGAGGACCCAGCATCCCTGATGCTATTGTGACTGCCAGGCTAGGCTGCGGATGAGTTTTGGTTGGACTGGATGATGCCAGCACCCAGCATCAGGTGAGATGGAGCCACAACATTTCAGTTTGCTTCAGGTAGAACTCGGATCCAGGCAGTGGCAGCAGGAGCATTTGGTCACCAAATGCTGTATTCCTATATCTTTGGTCTCTATAGAGTCCTGTGTACCAGCTCTGATCTCTTCAACAGTTGTCTGCAAAATGAATGATGATTACTCAAGACACAGTGATATTTACCAAGTTTTTGCTTCCCAACTCACTATGCAGAATCAAATGATTCAGATGAGATAGAAGGGACTGAATGCCAAAATGAACTGGAAATGGCTTCAGAGCAGAGTATTTGGAAGCCGATTGTTATTCGGAGCACAGCCCAGCCTGGTCTGAAGGCCAGGGATGAGCAGGAGCCTTCTTCTCTGGAACATTTCAGGAAGCTGCATTTATAACAGAGGCCCTCTCTCCTTACTGTCTGAACTATGTGTGGTATGACTACCCTGGCTGGCTCATCCATTTTCCTGGGGATGTGGACAGAGGGAGGGGATTGAGAAAGGAGGACTATCTATAGGACAGGAGTGTGACAAAGCTATTCAGAGGTTTATCTGGAACATTAAACAATGAGGAATAGCCAAGAACATTTAAAAATGAAGGTGGTGGAGGCACTGAATTTTCCTTAATAGACATCAGCACATATTGTAAACTACATTAATAGTAACAAAGTGGCACTAGAGAAACCAAAGGAAGACATAGCCTAGAAAATAGATCTTTGTATAAACATAAATGTGTTTTAAAGAAATAAGCTCAAGGCAATGGGATGCAGATGTATTATTTAATAATTGGTGCTGGGGATATTTTCAAAGTTATTTAATTAAATTACTTTTCATCAGCTAACAAGTACCAAAATAAATTTAAGGCACATTAAAGATGTAGATGTAAAAATGGATATCTAAAAAAAAAAAACAAAGAAAAAATATAGGTGAGCATCTGGAACAGTTCCCTGTCTCCAGGCAGAGAAAGATGTTTGCCTTTCAAAAGCTGTGCATTTTCAGACCTTGAAAAATCTGACACACACATTTCCCCTGGACCTTGTCTTTTGATTTGAACAAGTGATAGAGGCCAGTCCAAGTCTCATTCTATTGCATCCTTATGTTTCTAACCAAGACAGTGCAGAACAACCTTTCCTCACCACATCATTAAGCCCTCCTCCCAACATGAGTTTGCTTTGATCATCTAAAACAGACAGACCTCATGCTCTCCCTAAGCCAGTGAAGCTCATTTGCTCTTGGGCAGTGGAAAAAGAGGGCAGCCCATGTCTACGTCTCAAAAGAGGGAGTTGTTTTGCTTCCAAGGCAGAAGCAAAGCTAGGTGATCATCAAACATGTTTCATTTTCCTGCTGGATACTTGGCCAACCCACATTTTCCAGGAAGTAGAGTAAGGCCAGGTGACTGACTTGTGGCCAGCGAAACTTGGACAGCAGTTGGCAGTCTCTCCTATGCTTGGCTCCTCACAGTCTCTGTTCTCTCTCTTGTTCCATGGTGACCTTGGAGAAAACATGCCACAGGTTAACAGCACCATAGGGTGGAAGAAGCCAGGGGTCCCTGTCACTACCTGTAGGAAAGCTGCCCAGCTTGCAAGGGGCCGTGATGCAAATGAGAAGTCAACCTTCATTGTGTTCACCCCCTGGGATGGTGGTGTTTTCTCAGAGTAGTCTAGTCGGTCTTTCCTCCTGTGACTTCTGTCATCACCCACCCTTGGATGAAAAAATGGACCATAGTAACTTCAAAGCATCATACTTACTTTGAGGCAGAATGAATGAACAGACCCCTTTTAATCTCATTCTTCTCCTCTTCTTTCTTTTCTTCTTTCTTTGAATAGAGAGTGGGCATACTTTCTGAACCAAAGGGAGTTCTCACAATAATCTTGCAAACATTTTTTAGCTCTCCCATTTTTCTTATACTTGTCTTCTGCAACAGGGTACAGAGCCATTAACTTGCTTAAGACCTACAGTTTAATTTTATCTCCTCTCTCTATTTTTTTCCCCAAAAGAAAGAAAGGAAAGAAACCCAGTTAGGTGGTCATCAGTGTGACAACAGGGAATTTGCCAAGGATTTCCCAGAACAAAGTATTGAGCATAATTTCTTCATTTGTTCAACAAATATTTAATAAGCACTTATCATGTGGCAGGTATTACTTTGATGCTTGGATTTCTTCAGTGAACAAGACAAAAGAATTCCTGCCCTTGTTGAGCATTTTTTCCTGTCTTTTCCTCATGGAGCCAGGAGAGCTTTTCAATAGTTCCTTGTTTAATAAGTAGTAGATTATATAGTTTATTAGAAAGTAGTAAGTGTCATGGGAAAGGGGGAAAAAGAGAGCGCATGAGGAGGGCCAGAGGTCTTTGCAATATTTGAGAGGATGGTCATGTATCACTGGGAAGGCTTTAAAATGAATCCAAGGAGGTGCACAAAGTACCCATATGCATATCCAGAGGAAGAGAATTCTGGAGGAGCTAGGCCAGAGCTCTAAGTGAGGATCATAGCTGGTGTCCTTGAAGGGGTCAGTGTGGCTGGAATAGTGAAGCCCATGGGAAGAGTAGGAGGAGATGCTTTTGTGGGGGATGGTAAGAGGGTGCGTGTGATACCATGTGAGACCCTCAAGATATTTTAAGAACTTTATTCTTTAATCTGAGAAATCAGAGCACCATTCAGCTACAAGATTTGGAAACCTAACTCAAAATTGCTTAAAAAAGGAATTTATTGGCTCACAGAAACTGAGCTAGGAGAAAAGCTGCCCAAATCTCCAGCTTTACATAATCACTGAGACATGTGAATTTCTCTCTTTCAGTAACCACATATGGTCTTAGGGCAGATACTTATTGGTTCAGTTTGGGTCACATGGCTCTTTCTAAACCAATCACTGAAGGCAGGAATATTAAATCCTGTAATTGGCTAGTCTGGATCCATGTCTGTCCCTTCTAGAGAGTAGAGTTGAAAGGTCAGTTTCAGAAAATGCAAAGTTTTCTACCAAACTGAAAAGCTTCATCACCTGAAGAAACAGGAATGCACAGCAAGCAAAAATAATAAATGTCAACTACAGAAGTGATGAAAGCGGTACAAGGGGGAAGAGACTTGAGAGCATCAAAGCATAAAAAGAAGTCTGCTTGTCAGAAAATGTCCTGATCAGACTTACAAAGCAAAGCACAGGCAGGAGGTTAAATGGAGGAAACATGACAAAGGATACCTTCATGTAGAAATAGTTCAGAAATATCTGTTGAAAAATCAAAATTCCAATGGACAGATAACCAAATATCATGAACAGATGAATTTCTCATCAGGAACTACATACAAATAGCTGACAGAAATCTGTCCAACCTTACTAGAAAGTGAAGAAATGTCATTTAAGGTAATAACGACAAGTCATTTTTCACACTATTTTTTAGTGCCGGTGTTTGTACGACCCTCAAGGTCACTGAGGGTTGTACCAAATAGAAATTCTCATTTTCTAATTGCTACCAGCATAGCTTTGCAAACTAACTTGGTGATAAGTATTGAGTGTTTCTGAATCCCTGCAGTCGTCTTCCGGAATGTACCCTGATGAAGATAACAGTTTGTGACCAATAGTGTTCATTACAGTTGCATTTAGAATAGGAAAAACCATCAGGTGTCATAGAATAGGGAAATGATCATATAAACTCAGGCAAAAAGATGAAGTGATATTAGATGACTGGAAAATCCTTGCTTGACAAGAATGTGCTTGTGACACAACCAAATGAAAAACAGGGTAAACCGTATGATTCCACTATGAAAATACTATGAAATTAAAGAAAATTGAGAGTACTCCCTGGGATCACTCCTAGGCTTTTGATACTTTGTATGAACTATTGTAAAAATCCATTTACTGTGGCTGTGCTTCTCTCTAGTTGGGGCTGCCTTGTGTGGGCTGCAGGAGTTGCAGCACCAGGGCTCAGTCAATTGTGGTTCCTGGCCCCAGAGCACAGGCTCCGTAGTTGCTTTGCGGCATGTGGGATCTTCCTGGACCAGCGACTGAACTGGTGTTTCCTGCATTGGCAGGCAGATTCTTTACCACTGAACCACCAGGGAAGCCCTACACATACTATTTTGATGAATAGACACACAGACATAGATAGTTAGCTTGGAGGCTTTTTGATATCTTTTCTCATATGTGCTATGAATTTCTTTTATGTGGGTTTTCTGCTTCATGTTGCATTTTTACTGAAAAAAAAAAATCTGTTATCATTAGGTTATTATTGGTTATATAGTTAGTATAAATTTTAATTGTACTTAAATTTCCTGTGTTGCTATTCTTTTGAAATTATTTATGATAGTTGCTGAAAATTTATGTAGTTTATTGGTTCTTCAAAGAACCAATAGATTTATTTTAACATTTTGCTTGTGTATATTCCTCACTTTCTTTGGATCATTTTCTAAAATCTAAATTTGAATGCTTTGGTTTTCTCTCTCTCTCTTTTTTTTTTTTTTTTTACTATTTTAAATGATTAGAACACTTCAGACTGAATTTTCCCTAAGTATAGTTTTTAGTTTTATCCTACATTTTGTATATTTAGTGTTCGTTTTTATATTTTAAACAGTCCATCATTTTATTCTTGATATCCTCTGTGGCAAAGTATTTAGGAAACTGCTTTTTTTTTTTTTTAGCAAGTCTAAAAAATTTTTTTAAATTTTCTATTGGCATATACTTGATTAACAACGTTGTGCTAGTTTCAGGTATATAGCAAAGTGATTCAGTTATACAAATATCTATTCTTTTTCAAATTCTTTTCCCAATTAGGTTATTACAGAGTATTAAGCAGAGTCCCCTGTGCTATACAATAGGTCCTTATTGGTTATCTGTTTTAACTATACCAGTGTGTACATGTCAATCCCAAACTACCAATCTATTTCTCCTGCTTTCCCCCTGGTAATCATCAGTTCACTCTCTAGTATCTGAGTCTTTCTGTTTTAAATAAGTTCATTTGCATCATTTTTTAAGATTCCACATACAAGTGATATCATATATTTGTCTTTTTCTATCTGACTACTTAGCTTTAGTAATGATAATCTCCAGGTCCATCCATGTTACTGCAAATGGCATTATTTCATTCTTTCTTCTCAAATTTTTAAAATTTTATTTATTTTTAATTTAAATTTATTTATTTCAATTAGAGGCCAACCACTTTACATATTTCATTCTTTTTATGGCTGAGTAACATAATGAGAAATGCTGGGCTGGAAGAAGCACAAGCTGGAATCAACATTGCCAGTAGAAGTATCAATAACCTCAGATATGCAGATGACACCATCCTTATGGTAGAAAGTGAAGAGGAACTAAAAAGCCTCTTGATGAAAGTGAAAGTGGACAGTGAAAAAGTTGACTTAAAGCTCAACATTCAGAAACCTAAGATCATGGCATCTGGTCCCATCACTTCATGGGAAATAGATGGGGAAACAGTGGAAACACTGTCAGACTATTTTTTTGGGCTCCAAAATCACTGCAGATGGTGATTGCAGCCATGAAATTAAAAGACGCTTACTCCTTGGAAGGAAAGTTATGACCAACCTAGATAGCATATTGAAAAGCAGAGACATTACTTTGCCAACAAAGGTCCATCTAGTCAAGGCTATGGTTTTTCCAGTGGTCATGTATGGATGTGAGAGTTGGATTGTGAAGAAAGCTGAGTGCTGAAGAATTGATGCTTTTGAACTGTGATGTTGAAGACTCTTGAGAGTCCCTTGGACTTCAAGGAGATACAACCAGTCCATTCTAAAGGAAATCAGTCCTCTGTGTTCTTTGGAAGGACTGATGCTAAAGCTGAAACTCCAATACTTTGGCCACCTCATGTGAAGAGTTGACTCACTGGAAAAGACTCGGATGCTGGGAGGGATTGGGGGCAAGAGGAGAAGGGGACTGCAGAAGATGAGATGGATGGATGGCATCACTGACTCGATGCACATGAGTTTGGGTGAACTCTGGGAGTTGGTGATGGACAGGAGGCCTGGCGGGCTGCAATTCATGGGTTCACAAAGAGTCAGACCCGACTGAAAGACTGAACTGACTGAATACTCCATTGTATGTGTATACATCTCCTTTACTCATTAATCTGTTGATGGACACTTAGGTTGCTTCCACATCCTGGCTATTGTAATTAGTGCTACAATGAACACTGGAGGGCGTGTATCCTTTTGAACCATGTTTCTCTCTGGATATATGCCCAGGAGTGGGATTCCTGAATCATACAGTAGTTCTATTTTTAGTGTGTCAAGGAATCTCCATGCTGTTCTTAGTAGTGGCTGTACCAATCCATGTTCCCACCAGCAGTGAAGAGGGCTCCCTTTCCTGACATGCTGCAGCCCATGGGGTGCAGAGAGTCGGGCACGACTTAGTAACTAAACAAGAACAATTTCTGCCTACGTTTTGCTCTAAGAATTTTATAGTATCTGGTCTTACATTTAGGTCTTTACTCCATTTTGAGTTTATTTTTGTGTGTGGTGTCAAAAAGTGTTCTAATTTCATTTGTTATGGATTTCTGTCCAGTTTTTCTGGCACCATTTATTGAAGAAAATGTCTTTTCTCCATTGTATAGTCTTCTTTCCTCTTGGATTAATCGACCACATGTGTGTGGGTTTGCTTCTGGACTTTGCATGGTGTTCCATCGATCTATATTTCTGTTTTTGTGCCAGTACCACACCGTTTTGAAGATGGTAGCATTGTAGTATGGTCTAAAGCGAGGGAGCCTGATTCTTCCAGCTGTTTTTCTATTTCAAGATTGTTTTGGCTATTCAGGGTCTTTTGTGCTTCTATGAATAAGATTGCTTGTTCTAATTCTGTGAAAAAATGCCATTGGTAATTTGTAATTTGACAGGGATTTCACTGAATCTGTAGAATGCCTTGAGTAGTATAGTCATTTTGACAATATTGACTCTTCCAGCAGAAGAACATGATATATCTTTGCATCTGTTTGTATCATCTTCAATTTCTTTCATCAGCATCTTATAGTTTTCACAGTTCAGGTCTCTTGCCACCTTAGGGAGGTTTATTCCTAGGTATTTTATTCTTTTTGATGCAATGGTAAGTGGGATTGTTTCTAATCTTCTATTGTTAGTGTATAGGAATGCAAGAAATTTCTGTGTATTATTTTTGTATCCTGAAACTTTAATGAATTCATTGATGAGCTCTAGTAGTTTTCTCGTAGCATCTTCAGGATTTTCTATGTATAGAATCATGTTATCTGTTTTCAGCAAGTCTTAAAAATCAGGAAACTGCATTTAAGATGTTTTATCATAGTTAAAACTCAGGGTTTTTTTTGCTAGTTTTATTGCATAGTGATAAGAAGAAAGGCCTTTATCTACATGGGTAGGGCACAATAATTTTGGTATCAAGAAGTGGCTTCAGTAAGGCATTTAAACCTAGGATCTCACTAAATATTTATCCCTAAATTAGTATTTTAAACTGAAAAAAACTGAGATACCTTTTATTGACCAATTAAATTCTTTTCCCATGATCGCCTCTAACCAATTGGATAGAAGCAAGCTCTTATTTTTGGTGTGTGTGTGTGGGAGAAAGTTGCATTATATTGCCCACCTGAATTGAGACATATGAATGTTTGTTTCTTGCATGTAAACAAACAATTACAAATAATTCTAACTGTTCTGATGTAGCAAATGTGGCATTCAGTAGGTAAGGACATTGGGAAAGGGGATTCCTTTGATATAAGGTAGTTGGGGAAGGCACCTCTAGGAAGTGACATTACAGCTGAGATCTCAAGGATGAACATGAATTTAGCCAGTTCTGGGAATGGACAGAAGGTAATTGTATTGCCAGTTTTGGGAGCCAGCTTGACAGATGAGACTGGAAAGGCAGATCATGCCACTTCTTGGACTTTTTATTTAAATGCTTTAAATGGCAGACATATCAGTTAGAACAGACTAGGGTAGGCTTGGGTGATATGGTGCCCAGATCTCAAAACACAGATTTCCTTCTTACTCCTGTCACCTTCTCAGTGTAACTTGGCTGAAACTCAACTTCACATCTTCTTCACTCCAGTTCTAGGCTGACAGAGCAGCCTGTCTGAGAAGTTGCTGGTCATTATGGTAGAAGGAAAAAACGAATGTGAGTCTTCAAGCTTCTGCCTGAAGTGACAGATGCTACTTCTGCCCACACATCATTGGCCGGAGCAAGTTATATAAAGTCCAGTTTCAGTGGGGCAAGGAAGAGTTCTCCTCCCCCAGTGAAGGGAAGTGCCTGTTGGTATAATTCTCTATCCCCTTCTAAATCTATATCCTTCTGTGCACCTTACCCAAGAAATAGGGCTACACTCCTTTCTGATTTAGTCACAGATCCACTCTCATTCTTACCAGAGAAACAGCAGCTTAAAAAGATTTATACCAAGTCTCAGTATTTTGTGTGCAAATGGCAAACTGCCCATTTCTCTACATTTTATAAAATAGTTTTCTCTCATCCTCATGGGTTAGGGGCAGAATTTAAGTCAACTTCAGTAGAAAGGATTTCGTATTTCCTACTCAAAGGTTTGTTGTTCCCTCACTAAGTTGTCTCCGACTCTTTGTGACCCCATGAATGAAGCATGCCAGGCTACCCTGTCCTTCACTATCTCCCAGAGTTTACTAAAATTCTTGTCCATTGAGTTGGTGATGCTATCTAATCATCTCATCCTTTGCCACCCTCTTCTCCTTTTGCCTTCAATCTTTCTTTCCCAGCATCAGAGTCTTTTCCAGTGAGTCCTCTCTTCACATCAGGAGGCCAAAGTATTAGAGCTTCTGCTTAAGCATCAGTCCTTCCAATGAATATTCAGGGTTGACTTTCTTTAGGATTGATAGGTTTGATCTTCCAGTCATGGAGTTGATGATCTGAGCCACGGTCAGCTCCAGGCCTTGTTTTTGCTGACTGTGTAGAGCTTCTCCATCTTCGACTGCAAAGAATATAATCAATCTGATTTTAGTAGAAAGGATTTCATATTTCCCACTCAAAGGTAAGGACTGTTTATTCATTTGGTGGAGAGTCTTGAGCTGGAGAAAGGGATATTTGCCTACAGTTTCAAATAGAATATAATGCAAATAATTTACCAAGTGCTTTTCCCAATGGCAAAGAGGAATATCTTGGCATTTTAATTCATGTTTAAATTTGGAAGTGAGTTCAGGGAATGCATTAGTATTTCTATCTTTCAAACCAAGGAATGGAGGTATTTGTTTCTCAAAGCCCCACACTGGGCCAGAATTCTGGCAAGAACAGTATAAATTAGTATCATTACCCTTTTAGTCCTGAGAACCACCAGCAAAGTTAAGCTGATGTTCAATGACATCTTTTAAAGGTAAAGGGGCAGAAGTGGGGAAGAAACATAAGTGATGGACAAAGAGATGAAAAATTGAATATAGACTAAAACAAACAAACAAACTGTATTTGGCCATGCTAGAATCATGTCAAATCATCTGTCTTCCACATTGAAGTATTTGTGTTGGGGTTGCCCACTGTGAGAGAAGACTGTCCTGCCTACAGTTTTCTTCTCATCAGACTCGTTTATTACTGAAAAAATGTCCCTTTGGTCCAGCAGATTAAAAAACCTGATTCTGCCTTAACTATTAAGCTTCTGACTTTGTTGGATAAAAGGACCAACCTTCTTTATTGCCTTCTAGAACAATACACTTGATAGCTCTTCCTCTGTAGGAGATAAAGGGAATTAAACTTGATGGAATACAGATTTCCATTTTCAAAAGAACTTTAAGTTTTTCCCACAGCGGTTTTTGTGGCTCCGTTGCCAGTCTCTGAACAATTTTGTAATTCAGTCATAATTCTGTCAACAGTAGGCTGAGGAGGATAGTGGCTACAGTTGTCACATAGCCAGGCTGGCTATGTGACATAAAAGATGCTCAAAAGATTTCCAGTAGTGGATGATGGGTTCTATAGGATGGACCAATGTTCATGGAACCACTGGCTTTATCTCAACAATGTCTATCTTCACCTCAGAGGCTGTTGCTAGGGTAATTAACTACTTAGCATTCAGAGAAAAATTATACATTAGGTTTTATGTCTGTTCAAACTTCTGTATAGTTTAATTTTGAAAACACAGCCACACCATTGATCAGTCTTAGTGGGGAAAGTTACAGTTGACTTGCAAGGGCAATTTTAAATACACATATTTGCAACCAGATATCTACTGTTAAATGAACATTTTTTGAGTCATTAACTGCTCACAGCTAAGGAACAAATTTCACAAAACACGGATAATTCCACCTTATCCTCTCAAACAAATTTTATTCATATTCTGCTCTAACAAATATAGCATGAAGGCAACAGTTGTTTAAGTTTCTTAGTGTATGGCACGGATGAAAAGAAACAAACATATTCAGAAGCAGTCCAGTACTGAAATGCTGGTTTAACAAAAGAGGCACGTATTATTCTATTTAGCAGTTTATACCAGATCTCAGAAGACTTTTTTTTTCCCTTGCAAGCAACAGACTACATTTATTTGCATTAAGTAAAAACATATCTTGATCAAGAAAATTACTTTTTTTCTGATTTTCCTTTATATCACAAATGTCAGGGTAAGGCAAATCCTTAATGAATCGTATGATAAAAACCCTATTCCCCAAGAAAATATATTGGACATATTCTGCTAACTTTGTTATTTTTCAAAGCAAAGCTGACATGCACCACATACAGAGAAATGTCATTTCAAATCGAGTGCATCAAGCAGAACTGTATTAATTCACAAAGAGGCTTTTCAGTGTTTCATAGAAAGATGTACAATTAGCTGCGATGACTAATAGGTGACCCAGTATCACAGACTGTGTTTCAGATGCCTCCTTTGTAAGCTTTTGTGAAGGAAGGCTTGTCCATCACTTGGGTAGTTACCAGCTAGAGGACAGACCCTTTGTCTCTCCTACAATGAGTACCTTTTTAAATAGAACTATTATGTGGAAAGCCCACCTCCATCCCCTGTATGCAAATAGGACTTAAATAAGGGGCTATTTGCCTCCCACTCTCCTTCCTATAAACCCTTGAGTCACCTAGCCTGGCTAGAGTGTGGTTGGAAACTGACTTCCAGAATTCACGTTCGGAGAATGAATCAGTCTGGCAAATTTTCCATTGCACGGTTTGTACAATGACAGCACCAGTGAGATAAAGGTTTCCTGTGTTGTGGGTATCTTCTATGTGGCCAAAGCTAGATTTTTAATGTTTTACTATTGAAATGAAAATCGCTTCATTGTTTGTTTTAAGCATAAAATCTTCTAGCCAAACAGCAACTCAAAAGCAGAATGAGGGAAAAAGTGAAAACACAATCTAATCATAAAGTGAAATGTAAACCAATTCGGGAGCAGGGTCGATGGTCTTTACTCCTGACTCAATTTCCTGGATGCAGAGCCCACTTTCTTTTTCTATAATTTTCAGGCAGAGAACTCCTTCCTCTCATTGATACCCACCCACATTGAAAACTGGATGAATGGCTGTCATTGACATCAAAAGGAACACCAGGACAGACATAATTCTGATCCCTACTGTTCCTGCCAGAGACATTAGATCTTTGTCCGTTAAAAAAAAAAAGATCCCCATCCTTCTTGCCTCCTCACATTGTTTTCCAATGTGACTCATTACTGAGCATGAGTAGCACGCACACTTGGGAGGCACAGGAAAATGTCCTCCTAGTAGATTGCACTTGTCAAGTACTGGGTTGGCCAAGAAGTGCATTCAGGTTTTCCTGTTACGTCATATGGAAAACCCGAATGAACATGGTTGGGCAACCCAACCCTTCACAAGAACGATGGCGACTGTCAACTAAGTCATACAGATGATGTGAAATATAGAAACTGTCTATATTCCCGTGGCATCATTTCCTGGATTAGTGTAAATGAGGCTTTTTCTTGGTTTTCTAGAAAGCAGTGTCTAATGGCAGTAAAGGATATATAAGTTTCGGTATCAAACTGTGGAATTATGGCAGAAGGGAGAACAGGTGTGTTCCAAAATCATGAAGTCACTTAAATGTCACTGCTTAGGTTGATGATCCTCAACAACAAGAGGATGTTAAAACATACTACATAGGTAGAAATACAACTTACTATTCCAGTAGACCAAATAAGCCATCAAATAGGGCAACAAATTCAGAAAAGCCAAAACAAAATTCATAGGAAGACGAGAAAGTGAAATTTTCTTTAGAGGAAGGAGCAAAACTGAAGAACTCCATGGAATATGTAGAAAGCAGAACCCCTGATTATTGTAGAAATGCTCCATGTGATCCATTCCTTTTCTCCCTCTACTAAGAAAAAAATACGCACTTCACTTACAATTCTGAAGCCCTCATAAGGAAGATGGGTTTAAGAAGAGAGAGGGAGAGAGGGGGACAAGTGGAGAAAGCCGCATCAGCATACATACACTATTGTGTGTAGACGGACAGCTGAAGGGAAGTACCGCACCGCGAGCTCAGTCCGGCCTTCTGTGATGATGCAGATGCTGGGATGGGGCAGGGGAGGGAGGCGCCAGAGGGAGCGGGTATATGTGTAATTACGGCTGGTTCCCGCTATTGTGCGGCAGAAACCAACACAACAGTGTAAAAAATTAAAAAGCAAAAACCAGGAAGGAAAAAAAAAAGATATGCAAGAAATAATGGAAGTTTCCACAGGGACGAGTAGACTGGTCTTAGAGCCGGGGAGGCAGGCTTCTTGCCTGCTCAGGGTTCTATCCTTGTTGGCTCTGGGACAATATTTGTGACAACCTCTGATGTCTTCCCGCACCCTTAATCCCTTGTGCCCACTGTACCAGGGACATCTTGGCTTATTAGTCCCGCTGCTTCCCTTCAATGTGTGCTGGGAGAGGGGACAGCCATCAAATTAGTCTTGAACTTGGCGTGAACAAAGCACACTATTTAAATGCAAACCAGGAAGCCAGAACTGCAAGCAAGGCCTCTAATTGCCTCCAAATTCAAACGAGAATCTGCTCTGTGGGTCATCAGTCCTTGGGTAAAAACAAGATGTTCTTTTATGAAAAGCAGATGTATAAAGATTTCAAGGAGAACTTTTTAAATTCTAAATGCAGCAGTCTCCCTCTCAACTAAAAGGCCCAGGAAAGTGCCCTTAGAATTGTGTCACAAGGAATTGCTTCTCCCTGAAGGAAAAACACAGTAAAGACTTCCTGAACCAGGTGAGCTCTGCTGAAAGTCAGTGTCGGACAAGAACGCACCTCCCGTCTTGTTACCAAGGAAGAGACCAGGGTCCGTCCGCCTTCCTTGTTATGCCTCCGTGGTCTGCTCCGGATTAAACCCTGCCTTCATATTCCTCCTTAGAGCCTCATGGAACAGCGTTGGACCTCGGGAACCCCTGAATACAAGCCCATTTGAAACCAATCCTCCTGACCTTTTCCCAAGTGATTTCTGAGGGTTTTGCCCATTTTCTGTCCTGCCTCCTTCCTCTATGGATTCTACTGATATAGGGTTTGATGTTTCCTCAAATGCAGCTTATCAGTCACCTTCCTTCTCTCTCCTTTTTTTTTTTTTTGGAAGAAACCACTGTACCAACCAGCTTTGTGAAATAACCGAGAAAGCAGACAGGGACCAGAACACACTTGTGCGTTACACGTGCCACTGCGACCCTGGGGCGGAGTCGGGAGAAGAAAAGACAGAAACGACAGGGATAGCGCCTGAAAGTTGCATTCACGTGGGTCCCCCACCAAATGAAAGAAAACTTTTTTTTTTCTTTTTCTTTTTTTTTTTTCTTTCTGTGGGTAAACAGAACAAAACGCAGCTGGAGAAATGAGAGCAAAGGATTCCCCGTCCTTCGGTGGGACGCGCCTCCCCCCACCCCCACCCGCCTGCACAGTGCACGTGCGCGCCAGCGTCTTCTCGCACCTCCCCAGGGCCAGGAGCCTGCACACTGAGGACTGTCATTTACTGCCACCTCGTTGTCCCTTTGCTTCATCGTGTGCCCCTGCCGAAGACAAGGAGAAGCCATTTGTTAAAGACGTCATCATAGGTTGAGCAAGCAGTATCTTTTAAATACAGCCATTTAAATGTTTTTCACTCTCCAAACGTGCCTAGAAAGATGTTTAATTATCAGAGAGCTTGGGGTATCTGAGCTGTTATTGGCAGCATGGCGTATCTTTAAAGACCATATAAATCATTGTTAATAGATGTATACAACATGGACAACTTGCTGATGGGGGAGATTAACTCAAGTCTTCAAAGTATTATTTGAGAAACTGAATCTTGAAGCCATGGGTCCTCTCTTCTTGGCCCTATCACGTGTTCCAGTTTCCAGGGCTCAACATAGAAACAGTAAAAATGTACATGATGCTGGTTTGCAAAAGACATGGATGGTCATCCCACTGCTTTGAGATCGTTCTTATTAAGTAGGCATCTGCTGTGTTCTCCACTTGTGAAAGGACTCTAAGATATCCTGCCTTAGAAGAACCTATAGGGAAATGCATAGATCACAAGTATACTGCAAAGTCTTTTGAAAAATGCATTTAACCTACACCACTACCAAGACATAAAACACTCCCATTGCCCCAGAAAGTTCTCACTTCAATTATGAACCCTACTCTTTTTAAAAAAATTTATTTCAATTGGAGACTAATTACAATATTGTGGTGGTTTTTGCCATACACTGACATGAATCAGCCACAGGTGTACATGTGTCCCCCATGAAGAACCCACCTCCAACCTCCCTCCCCATCCCATCCCTCAGGGTCATCCCAGTGCATCAGCTTTGAGTGCCCTGTTTCAGGCATCGAACTTGGACTGGTCATCTCTTTCACATATGGTAATATACATGTTTCAATGCTATTCTCTCAAACCATCCCACCCTTGCCTTCTCCCACAGAGTCCAAAACTCTGTTCCTTATATCTGTCTCTTTTGCTGTCTTGCATATAGGGTCGTCATTACTGTCCTTCTAAATTCCATATATATACATTAATATACTGTATTGGTGTTTTTCTTTCTGACTTACTTCACTCTGTATAATAGGCTCCTGTTTCATCCACCTCATTAGAACTGATTTAAATGTGATGGACCCTACTCTTGTTGGAACGAACAATTGATCTGATTTCTGTTACCATAAATTAATCTTGTCAAGGATGAATTGGAGATGATCTCTGAGCTAACTTTCTGTTCTAGTGTCCTATGAATCTTTAAAAAAAATACTCTTTGAGGTGTGTATGTGTATGGAAAAGCAGTATAGTGCTCATTGTAGATAATATTTAAAATACCCAAAAGTAGACAAGGAATCCTGCATGATCCTTCTATTGATAACTAACTTCTGTAATTAATGTTACACAGTATTTCCTTATATTATTTTTCTCTTTCTACCTATATATAAAACTATTAATTTTAATAATGAAAATTGCAAACATGAAGGAAATTAGACAATGGTAAGTATATCTAGAATATATTTACCATTCAGATTTAGTGTTAATATTTTTCAAATTTCCTTGCAATCTTTATTAAAAAAAATAAAACAGTATTGGTAAATTAAAATATTTACAGATAGTTTTAATTTATCTGTATATTATCTCTTACTTCCCAAGATTACTGAATCCTGATATTAGTGTGAATCCACAACATGCATGTTTTTATACTTTTACAGACATGTATATACAAATAGACACAATAGAAAGTGGGTAGTGTTATGTGGTATATTATAAAATAGACATAAATAATTATTCTTTTAACCATTCATTAATATTGTTACAAATTTGTAATCTATATATATTATGGTTTTCATTTGTGTTCACCATTCTCCTTGGCTTGCAATTGTTTCCTACACCATACTCTTCTCTGGGCTCAATTTTCTTTTTACTGTTATGCCTCCTTTGGTAGCTTTTAGAGAAAAGGTATGTGAGTAGCAAATCTTTCTTTTTTCTTGAAAATGACAAATGTCATTTTCTTAAATGATACTGAAACTAGTGAAGAACTCTATGTTGACCATTATTTTCATCCATGTTTTGAAGACTTAGAATTATTCCATTATCTTCTGACCTAAATTCTTGATCTTGGGAAATTGCTGTCCTTGCAATACCTATTTAGTTGTGGTTAACTCTTTCTCTTTGTGTTAATTTTTCCTCTCTCTTGGTGTTCTGCAGTGCATAAGTGTGAATTTATTTTGTTTTGTTTGTGCCAGATCTTAGTTGCGGCATGCAGGACCTTCCAATTTTGCTGTGGTGTGCGGTATCTTTTACTTGTGGCATGCGGGGTCTTTAGTTGCAGCATGCGAACTCATGGTTGCGGCATGTGGGAGGCCTGTGGGACCTAGTCCCTGACGGGGGATGGAACCTGGAGCCCCCTGCGTTGGGAGTGCAGAGTCTTAGCCGCTGGACCCCCAGGAAAGTCCGGTGAATTTATTTTAAACATGCCCTTCTTGTAACTTACGATTCTTCTTTTAACTCAAATTTTTTGACTTTCATCAATTCCGATAAATCCTTGGCAGTATCTTTCAAATACTATCAACATCTCCTTTTAGAGCTCTTGTTGAACAAAAAATATCTTAGTTATTCTGTTTCTATTCCTTATATCTACTCATGTGTCATTTATATTGCTATACATTTACTTGCTTTTTCCAAATTGTTAATTTTTCATAGTTTGCTGCTTTCTTACAGTTTTATGTCTACTTTTTATCTTTTGACATTTAAATGTATTTATTTTATGAAATCTTCCACATTACCCTCAAGTTCTTGTAGTGCTAATCATCCTGCAATTTTACCCATCAACTCTCATTCGTAATAGATCATTTCCTTGTGTGTTTTATAAACTCATCTTTGGAAATTTATTTCTTCAGGAGGAATTCTAAAGGATAGTTTTACATTACATTTCCATTTGCTAACTCTCCCAGGGGGTCACACTGGTCTATAATCAAGTATAAATTAATGTCTTGGTTTGTGTATTACTGTATGACTTTAGATGGCATAAATTTGTGCTTCAAACACATGGTCTGTATGTGACTTCTGCTTACCATGGGAGCCTTTTCTTTCCCCATGAAGCACCCTAGGCCAGCTCAAGTCTCCTTGTTAATATCTTGAGCTGGGAATCTCAGATATATTTATGTAGAGGTGTCAATTTCAGCTCCTTACCTTGAGTGGCCCAAGTCCAGGGGGCATTAAAACCCAAATTTATTGCCTTAGAGTCTGTATCTACACCAAAAACCAAACTGTAGTTCTGGGGACAGCTGCATCTTCAGCTCACCAGATTATTGCTTTGGCCTCAAATTCCTCTTCATTTTTGATAGCTTTCATGTTAACTTTGTATTTGTATTGAGAGGGTTTTTTTATTTTTTCCACCTTTTCAGTCACCTGTTGCTACAAAACAAGCCACGCCAAAACACAGTGGCCCCCAAACCCACAATTTATTATTCTAATGATTCTATAAGTTGGCGTGGGCTCAGGTGGGCACTTCATCTACTCTAGGTGGCATCCACTGGGGTCTGAACACCCAGAATGCCCTCTCACTTTCTAAAGTCTCTCTCCATGTGGCCGTCCCCATTCTGTACCACAGCTTGAGCTTCGTAGAGGGTGGCTGGATTCCAAGAGCAAGCATTCTGAGAGCATAAAAAGTTACCAGGTCTCGTAAAGCCCACGCTGGAAGCCACACTTGGCCTGCCATGTTTCTCCAGAAACAGAAGTTCAGGTTCCATAAGCATCTTTTGCTGTGGTGGCAGTTTAGTCGCTAAGTCATGTCCAACTTTCTTGTGATATCATGGACTGTAGCCCGCCAGTCTCCTCTGTCCATGGGATTCCCCAGGCAGGACCACTGGAGTGGGTTGCCAGTTCCTTCTCCAGGGGATCTTCCCGACCCAGAGGAGATGAACCCAGGTCTCCTGCATTGGCAGGTGGAGTCTTTACCACTGAGCCACCTGGTAAGCCTGTAAGCATATTTACATGCCCTCAAATACTTGTTGAGAAATTATTTTTACATTTGCACAGCACTCTATTGATTGATTGAACTGTTCCTCTGTTGTCATTTATGATATCCCTGATTTTTAAACACATTATACAGCACTAAATTTTCTTGTATTATGTCTTTGAACTCTAATTCTAATCCCATTTCACTGTATTTTGTTAATTTTCTTGGAGGTATGATGCACAGAACTAAAGGTTCTTCCTGTTGAACTACCAATAACCTCTACAAACCCAGCTATGTAAATGATGATGACGTTCCTTAGGTAATACTGTGTGCTGTGACAACTGTGTTCAGAAATGCACTATTTTTTTAGGGAACAGTACTGTGTCAAAGAATTTTGTTCTGGAGGTATCTGAACTTCCATGATCAACTGAGTGACCCTGTGCGAGTCATTTCTTCCTGGAGTTGAAGGACTGCTCTGAAGAGGTAAGGGGGAGGAGTCAGGATACATACTTTTGCAACAAAGTTAAACTAATTTTGAACTTTAAGTTTTGACAAGGTATTCACTTGGGTAAAGGTATGTTCAGTTCAGTTCAGTTGCTCAGTCGTGTCCGACTCTTTGAGAAAGGTATGTGGCTAGATTCATGTTTATGGCCAAGGGAAATATTTTGATATTAACCAAGGAAAACATACTTATTTTGGTATTTCATCTAGATATTGATCATATAGAAAAATAATAGTGTCTATAAGAAGAAAAAATCTAGACAAGAAGTCTGTAGTGTGTTGGCAGTGAAAGGGAAGAAGGTAAGGTGGTACTGAGGAACTTGCTTTTAAATTGTTCATGTTTACTCTCACTTCACTGCTTTTTAATGGAAACTTCTCTACCATATCATTTCTGCAGCTTAGGATAATTTTAAATACATGAATAAGGTTTAAAAAAAGAAGAAATGTTTGTAAGACCATGTTTGTATGAGTTTACATTTTTTATCAGTCCTATGCTGTATATGTATTGCACAAATACTATTATAATTTAGTTTTCAAGGAAGTTTAAAATCATGATGGGAAGACAGCTGCCTGCTTTCACATATTCTCAAACTTTAGTCTGCCACCATGCTGGAGCTTGAGTCTGGTGCAACTTGGATTTCTGGGAGAGTACAGAAGCCTATGGAGAAGATGCTGGGAGATGTGAATAAAAACTTTTGCCTGCCATATTCCACCATCCTGACACTGAGCCCTGAGGGGACTTATGATGGGAAAGAACAGGGCAAGTTCTTTCTGAATAGAAATAGATAAGGTGCATATCAAAGGAATAATTTCAATGAGCCCAGATTCTCGCATCTTCCCATATGTAGAAAAGTGCTAAATTCATTACCTTGAGATGTCTGGTTTTCCTTAATTAATGGCAATCTTTTGATGTTTCAACTACCTGGTTTTTGTTGCAAATATCCTGGCTCTTCCCTTGCCTCTTCAAAGCAACACCTCAGAGCTATCTGAGAGGTTGCCTCCTGGTCTTGAAGTCCTCAGAGAGTTCACTGAATAAAACATAATTTTCAACTTTAAGGTTGTGCTTTTTTTTTTTTTCCCCAGTTGACAGTTTTGGGAACCAAATGAAGAAGCCCAGAGCAGAGTTCCTCACCTAAACTCTACCAGGCGTCTTTTGGGCCAGAACACCTCCTTCGGGAGTCCAGATGATTTTGGTGAGTCACTCCTGGTTTTCAGATCTCCTATTATTGGTTAATGATGCTAAATTTTATGCAGTGGTCTTAAGCTCCTTTTTGGAGGAGTCAGTGGTCCTTGAAACTTAGTTTCAAGAAGAGGTACCTGGGGTTATCCTCAGCGAAGGCACTGGCAAGATTTTGTTCAGTTTAGACACTCAGGGGTTTTATTCTCAGTTGAAAGTCTGGGAAGATTTTGCTCAGTTGCAAGAACACTGAGTAGGGTTGGATTGCCTATGTTTTTCCTTGAATTGCCTATCATAATAGAATCTGTCAGAATAAACCCAAAATCTCATGAGAGTTTTCAGCTCTGAAGAAGGGGACATCTCTTGGCTGGCAATGGCTTTCTCAGGCAACTAATAAACTTACAGGAGTGGTGGAGGCAAAGACATCATGCCATGTAGCTGTCTCTATAGGAAAATCCATTCATTTTAATTAAAGCTTGCTCTGCTGGGGACATGAGCACCCATGGTAGTCTTATACCACCAGAGGGAAAACCTGAGACATGGTAAGAGGAGCTGAAACTACTCTGGAGCAAACCCTGGAGGAGTTAAGGTCACAAGCGGTACACTGGCCCATCACCTGATTCAAGCAACCGTTTGAATCTGCTCTTTGGAACTCAGGGAAGAGTCAAGAAGGCTGAAGGAAGCTTATTTCCTACAAACAAGAAAGGGACAGGGAAAGGATTTGTACCCAAAGGGCCCTACAAGGTCCTGCTTAGTTTCAAAACTGCTGGAAAGGGTCTCTCGGCCAAAATTCACTTCATAGCCTCCTTAATCAAGAACAAATGCCAATCTTAAAGTCTTTTCCATGACTGCTGCTAAGTCGCTTCAGTCGTGTCCGACTCTGTGCGACCCCATAGATGGCAGCCCACAAGGCTCCCGTCCCTGGGATTCTCCAGGCAAGAACACTGGAGTGGATTGCCATTTCCTTCTCCAGTGCATGAAAGTGAAAAGTGAAAGTGAAGTCGCCCAGTCATGTCCAACTCTTAGCGACCCCCTGAACTGCAGCCTACCAGGCTCCTCTGCCCATGGGATTTTTCCAGGCAAGAGTACTGGAGTGGGTTGCCAGTGCCTTCTCCACTTTTCCATGACTAGTGAAGCCTTATTCATCTGAGCATGCAACTTTAATGTATTTCAACTGTTATTTATAAAGTAGTAAGTGTACATTGTGAGAGTTGGACTGTGAAGAAAGCTGAGCACTGAAGAATTGATGCTTTTGAACTGTGGTGTTGGAGAAGACTCTCGAGAGTCCCTTGGGCTGCAAGGAGATCCAACCAGTCCATTCTAAAGAAGACTCTTGAGAGTCCCTTGGGCTGCAAGGAGATCCAACCAGTCCATTCTAAAGGAGATCAGTCCTGGGTGTTCTTTGGAAGGACTGATGCTAAAGCTGAAACTCCAGTACTTTGGCCACCTCATGCAAAGAGTGGACTCATTGGAAAAGACTGATGCTGGGAGGGATTGGGGGCAGGAGGAGAAGGGGACGACAGAGGATGAGATGGCTAGATGGCATCGCTGACTCGATGGACGTGAGTCTGGGTGAACTCTGGGAGTTGGTAATGGACAGGGAGGCCTGGCGTGCTGCGATTCATGGGTTTGCAAAGAGTCGGACACGACTGAGCAACTGAACTGAAATGTACATTGTAATATCTGATTCATAACTAAGTTTTTAAGCTGAAGCTATGAAAGCCCTAGTTTTCTCTCTGTACACATTGCACATATGAGACATCTCTACCTCTGGAAAATATTATCAAAATTAAACTTATAAAAGAGCTCTGTTTAGTTTAAAGTGCTTATGAACTAAATATTTCTAAATATGAAAAAGCAGGCTAGAATGAATTTTAGGTTCAAACAATCTAGAAAGTATTCAGTATTAAATTAACATCTGGCATCAAGCTTAAGATTGATGGTTTAATCAATAAAGACTTGTCTTTTATTTTACCTAGGTTTAATTCAGGTCAATACATTTATTTCTGTTACAGAGTTTGTCAACAATAAAAATTAACTTGGTATGATGAAATTCTTATAAATACACTATAAGGGAGACAAGATAAGCTTTGGGGGTAAACTCTTTAGAAATAATTATGCTTTAGGAATGTCTGCTTGAAAATAATCTCTCCATATGACTTGGTAAGTTGAAGAATTGTGCTAAATTAAGTTAAACAGTAGAAGCTTATTGAAGAGCTAGGTCATTCCCAAATAAGATACTGAAACATCCTCTTCCCTTTACAGAGAAGCTAAAGATATTTAGAACTATTCATATATATGTTTGTTGCCACACTGAGATATTTTTATAAGAAAGCACATGTTTTTAGAAATTATTATATTTGTTTGCCATGCCAAACAGAACACTAAGGTAGTTCATAATTGCTTACTTGGAAAGTAAGATGAGTGTTGTGAACAAAAGAAGGTACGAAAGATGGAATTGTGTTTTTTTAAGGGAAAAGAAAATAATTTTGTCCCAAAGTTGGTTCTTTCTAGATGGGGAAAAAATAGGGGACAAAATAATAAGCATACAGAAAGTTGGTGGAAAATAAGCCTGAGAAATGAGTTTTGTGCATGGTCAGGACTGGTTGAATTTAGATTGAATTTAGTAAGGTAGATGGATTTTGTTGTTAAAAGTAAGCTGGTGTAAGACTGGAGTTTCATTTTCTCTCTGTTAGGAGAATAAAGTTTTCTTGGAGTGTGGCATTGGTAACAGATTGTGTGAGTTTCTGTGCCTTTAAGTGATCTGTTTTTACTTTTGAAATCTTTTGTCAACTTTGGTTACGTGGTCACTGTGATCCTATTTGACCAAGTGTTTTAAAACTTTTTTTGTTATTTTTGACAAACTTCCTATCAAGTTTTATTTAACATCTCCAGCTAACTTTAAAAGGCATCTCAGAGAAGAATATCAGACTAATTAGGCTTATGGTATGTTAAATTACTTGAGAAACGTTGTCAACTGATTAGAGACGAACCTTAGGTTATATTTTGTGGATAAATGTCATTAATACAGATATCCTAAAATATATATGAATTCCTAAAAATCTGATATACACTGGTATAATATTGATCATAAATTCTAGTTTTTAATCTTAAAATCTCATATGTCACAGCAATATCCAAGTTTCTTGTCAATTGCATTATAATTTGATCTTTAACCAAGCCTTTTTAAGTCTTGCTACTTAAAGCCAATCGTTTTATTTTGATGCTTCTATAAAAATGAAGGTCTTCAAGAAAATTCATAGAAAGGCTTTTTGACAAATAGAAGTTTCTGATCACTTTTAGATCATATCACTGAGCTGGGTAAGAAGTTACAAAACTCTAATTGAAAACCTGAAGATTTCACCCAGATCATCAGGAATTAATTAACTGATAAATATAATTTGTGATATTATGACTTTTTGGGGAAATATACTCTTAATTTTTGTTTTCTTAAAAAAAAAAAACATGCTTTTATGCTATGGCCCTCAACAAGTTGACAAAGTACACTTCTGTAAACGAACATGAAACATCTTTTTCTCTCTACCTGATCCTTCTAGGATTTGGCTTCTCCAGTTAGATCTTCTGTGGACTTGATGATTTACTGCAACCAGATTACAACTATTTATACTAATCGTTGTTTTAATTTGTTCTCCTTTGTTTCCAAATGGTTTATGCTTTGTATCTATCTCTGCTGTACTATGGCTTTATTAATGTTACTAGCTGTATTGCCTATTGTCTAATTTGTAAGATTGCCCCTTGTATTACCCTGTGTGAAACCAGGTGTCCAACAAAATCAGTGATGGCTAAAAGTCTTGAGTTAGTCCACCATATACACATAACTCTACATAAAATGATTGTAATAGTGCAACTCTAGATATGGGAAGAAGCCACAGGGGAAAACATTTCCTGGATCATAATAGACTAGTAATGCAAGCAATCCAGAGAATTTTAATTATCATCAACAGGACCTAATCCAAAAAAAATAACACACTGAGTGACCTACCAACAGAATATCTGTCTCGTCTAGGAATGAGCCATTCCTAGCACTGTGCCACAAAATTGGTCATGAAATGTCTCCGAAGGCTGGTCAGATTTTGACCAAGGGGAAGCACTGTGAAGGAAAATGTTGCCTGCCAGACACTGTGACCCCCACAGTGAGCCCTCAGGATGGGGACAAACAGGCAGCCTCGTGCCAAGCCCTCAACCATTGTATCCTCCCCCAGCAGCGCAGCGAGGGGAAGGTGGGGAAGAACAGGACAGCGGCCCTAGACAGCTAGGTGCTTAGCAAAGGAGTGATTTTAATGAGCCCAGACTCTTGCATCTTCCCATATACAGAAAAGCACTAAATTCATTAATTCGAGGTATCTGGTTTTCCTTAATTATCAGTAATCTTTTGGTATTGTGGCTACCTGATCTTTGTTGCAAAACTCCTATAAATCCTGGTTGCTCCCTTACCTCTTTGGAGCAGCCCTTCAGAGCTACTCTGGGCTTGAAGTCCACACAGAGTCATTGAGTGAGACATAATTCTCAACTTTTGGGCTGTGTCTTTTTTCTTCAGTTGACAGAGGCAAGGACGTCAACACATCTGTGTGTAGCTCCAGGTAACACACAGTTCACTTATCCCATAGGATTTTTTCACAGCTAAGTATTTTAAGCCAGGAATCAGAATAGCAAACCTGGTTTCTTTCCTTTCATTCTTCTCACCAGCCCTCAGGTACAAAAATGGGTAACAGACCACTCAGTATTCTAGATACACTTTAGTCTTGGCTGAGTGATTTAGAATGTTGGTCTAGAAAATCTCCTAACCATCATCTGGTCCCATTTATTTTCCTGTGGTGTGTCCTGGGGCTCATTCAACTCAACAAACCTTTGTACGGATGTGAAGGTCCACAGGTAGTGGGGTAAGAGGACAAAACATAAGGCGGGCTTCTCTTAGCCCAAGCATGCTCAAATGCCTTTTATGTTCTCCAGGGCAAAGATTTAGCGTTATGCTTAAAAACAGATATACTAAACAACTCAGCAGGTAGCTTCTGGAAAAGCAATACTTCAGAATCAGCTTGGGGTTGCTGCAATAATTTGTTCACTCCAGGAAGCCAGGGTGTGAGCTAGATGGAAAAATTGTTTTCTTGTCAAAGCTCAGAAAACCAGGGTACTGCACAATCTGGAGATGCTGTAGCTTATCTTTTTCTTTTAAAGATGGTGAGCTTCTAGGGCTAATCCTAGCTCCTTATAATATGTTATTTGGCATAAAGATTTTAAAAGCTTAGCCTGAGCCGTGCTGTGGGACTTGATAGAACTGAGGGAAATCCAACATGCCTTTTACAAACAGTTCCTATGGCTGGCCCATTTAATCAATTGGAAATCTCACCACAGAGGCAACTTACCTTAGTTAATCTTCTTGCTGACTCTCTGTTGGGTCATTTACACTCTCAACCTGACAATTCATGTCAACTGTAACCAGAAGGGAAAACAAAAAGGTTAAATGTTTGTTAAACCCAAGTCTCTTAAATATATTACAATGGCCTGTGAATCGCTACATTTCTGACTTCCTATCTTATACCTGTTTTCAATTTGTTTTCATTCATTCATTCAAGATTTGGGGACCACTCTTGTAGATTTTTACTGGTCGGGGGATGGGGAGGGCAGAATTGCCTCTTTACTAAACTGTAGGAGCTGTTTTCATTTCATACCGGATTTGGGGGTTGACATTACACTCCTTAGGTAAATGCAAAGGCTTTAATAGATGTCTAAGAAAATAAAGGGAAAACAAAGCCAACCAGATCATCCATGCACAGAGAGGTAAGCGGCTCCCTCTGAAACAGCAATGCTAGTAGGCCTGCTGGGTTTGCCAGGTTCTCAATTTTGAAATTCAAAACCGACCCTGAAAACTTGCCAATGTGTGCAGTGGACACCATGAAACGGAAAAGCAAAACATCTAACCAGATCACACAGCAATGATAAAACATGTGCATTTACTTTGCTGTGTGTATTAGTCTATGTAAGTATTTGCATACAAATAGCACACATAATTAATGTCTTTGTCCAGAAGGAGCCCAGAACAGGCACAGCAGACACTCTGGAAATTTTCAAGGGTCAGTAGGTTTAATTAGATTGGTATTGCTAAAGCATCAAAGCCCATATTATATACTGAGAGACTTAATATACAGATGAACAATGGCCAGACCATATTTGGCAGTAGAATTCTGACTTCAAAACTCTGCAGCAAGCAGCTCAGAACTTGGTCAGTGACTGCCAGCTTCCCTGTGGTTTGCTCCATGCTCCCAACACAGGGCCAACCGGGGAAAACCAAATCTTCTCAAACCAACCAGCCACTTCTGGTTAACCCGTCTGGCTTCTTCTTGCAAACAACCTCCTGTCAAGGGTCTTTGAAATCTTCCCTTTTGTTAGATAGAAGTTCCCCGCTTCCCTCCTGCCTTTGAGTTGGCCAAACGTAAGCGATAAGAGCTGACACCCATGCTCTGGATGTGTAACCTGTTCTCATTTGGGTAATCTTCATTTGTTTGAACAAAATCAATCATCCACATCTCTCTTTCTTGAACACGAAAACCTGATTCAGGTAAAACAGTGGCAGGGGCTGGATTTCCCATTCCAAAGAGACTTGAAAGAGGGAATGGCTGGTTGGCAGCCCACCCAACTCTCAAGGAGGAAGGTTTTAAAAGCAGGTCTCTCTGTTCCTGCTGCAAACACTCCTTGGTTTCTCACCGTGTGTGAGCCCACTCTTTACCCCAGGTGTAAACTGGCCAGATACAGCAAGGGTGCCCATAAAAACGAACACTGTGCACACTTTCCATCCTGGCCCACAGAGTTACTGTAAGGTTGACCATCTCAGTGTGGGCTGTACAGAATAAAATATAGGAGAGTGTTCCTTATCTGTTCCTTCCTCCAACTCAAGGGTCCCTAGTTCTAAAATCTATTAATAAGTGTTAATAGGAAAAGCATCTGATGAGCAATGTTAACTATGTTTTTTTTATAGCTGAGACTTTGTGCTCAGTAAACTCTATAGTGAGGACTGAACCTTAGTATTTAACACATTTATGCCCCTTTCATTTAGTGAGAATTGCATTACCTTGGTATTTTTCAGAACATGATTTGTAGAGTCCTAGTTAAAAATCATGTTTATAGTGTCACAACCTGGCTGGGAGGGTTTCACTCAGCTGAGTATGACTATCATGGAGTGACTTTTAATGGATGAAATCTGGGGTTTAAAAATATTATTTTCCTAGATAATGCATGTGCATGCTCAGTCGCTTGGGTCGTGTCCGACTCTTTGCGGCCCTGTGGACTGTAGTCTGCCAGGCTTCTCTGTCCATGGGATCCTCCAGATAAGAATGCTGGAGTGGGCTGCCACGCCGTCCTCCAGGGAAGGGTTAAAAAAATAATCAGTTTGCACTGAGTCAAAGATAGGTTCAAAGATGTTTTGTAGAATATGGGGAATATAGCCAATATTTTGTAATAACTATGAATGGAAAGTAACCCTTAAAATTGGATAATTAAAAAAAATTAAATTAAAAATCAGTTGTTGCAAAAGAGCATATAATTAAGGGAGTCAATGAAGGTGAGGGCATGCCTATAGCAGGGTGGAACGCATGGTATAGGAAACTGTTTAAAACTACCAAGTAATTTCTAACAGTGGCTGAAATTTTCTCAAGGTCATTATCAACCCAAACTGCAAGATTTTATATATACATGTTGAAAACTGACCAACAATTCTGGCTCTCCTAAGCTCTGTGGGCAAATGGAATTGAATATTTAGAAATCATGTGTGCCTAAATAGCTGTTTTTTCTAATGCAAATGATGATCTCTCAGAGGGTCTCCAGTGTCATGGTGCGGGGGCAAGGTGATAATATTCCTGAGGCTCACAGTCTTTAGATGCCTTCAAAATGAGACATGACCAAAGAAAGGTTTTTGGAAATTGACAAAGTGCTTTTAAAGACTCACTATGTTTCTGGCCAAGCCATGTGATGTGATACACTGAGGTGGAGTCATGAAATTTTAAGAATAGCCCAGATTCAAGCCAGGCCTCCTCTAAATGCTGAGTAGTTCCATAGAGTTCACCAGCTGGACTTCAGTTCAGTTTAGCCTTGGCATGACCCACTCTTCCCTTGGTGCCATGAAGTAAGAGTAAACTGAGGCACGTGCTTTTTTTTTTTTTTTTTGCTATTTTTAAAAAAAAAAGGCTGTCAATTTTGCCAATTCCCAGTAGAAAGCGGTTTTTGAACTTTACCCTGTTCAAACCGAACATGCTGATTCATAGACCAGCTCCTTTAATCCTAGATTACACAGAGAAAGTGCGCCAGGTTTGTGGTTTCGGTGACTCAAATAGCTCAGAAACTTACCATCAGGACTGGTGGAGTTCTCTGTGTCAACAGAGCCTTCGCTCTTCACGGGAACTCTCGGTGTGTTTCCGCCTTGATCTGAAGAAGACGACAGTCCTTGATTAATAGAGAATTGGAATGTCCTGACTGCCAATTGTTCTGTCATCCTCCACTGCACTCTTAAATTTAAAAATACTCCTGGGATTGAATTTCTTTTGCAGAAGAGGTTAAAGGAGGAAACAGTAGGCTGAGTTGCTTGAATACTTCAGTGCTGTCATAGTCTAAATTCTCTTTAATTTGTGAGATAATCACATACATACATGCACAAGTTCTCAAATTAGAAAGCAGGTAACATGAAAGCAGGGAAACTTGGTTTAATCAGAACAACCCACAATTTGAATTTGGGGAAATTTGTGTGTGAGTTTAGGTGGCTTTAATTTTGAAGAGAGTAAAAACAGAAAATCTATTTTGCCTTAGGCATGACTGAAAGCTGAAAGATTCATTCTCCTGGCAGTGAGGATTTTTTTGTTTAAACACAAATGAATGTCTCAGTTGTTCCCTAAAAGACATCCTTGGATGCTGCGAGTCCGGACTACCGAGAATCCAGTCTTTAGTTAATTTCTGTTGTAATTTTTCTCTACTCACACAACTTCATAAGACTTGTCCTCCATTCACTGTGGCTAAAGCTATATAACACACTTATGTGTAGTTGTAAGGGCACTGGTTTTCTTTTGCTTTTCATGATCTGATATTTGTACATATTAAAAATTGATCACTATAATAAGTCTATTTAACATCCATTTTTCTTTTTGTGAGAAAGTTTACAGATAGTCAAAAGGACAATAATCTCTTGCTTCTTAGATATCTATTATGTTTTCACAACTTGAAGAGCCAGGGCATTTGAAAATACAAATAAAGTACTGGAAAAACCCATAATTTCAAAGTTTTTTTTATTGTTTATGTACTTAAAAATAGAATATTAAATTGAGTTTCATTACATGAATACTTATTGAGTTCAGAGTATGTTCAAGCTGATCTTCCTGTTCGTGAAGCGTCAAGGCTAGGAAAGATCCAGTGTATAATCTCTTCAAAGGCAGATACCTTCAACTTGCACTTTTGGTAATGATTTACTGAAGCTGAGAACCAAGAAGTAAGGTCACTAATCTTAGCCTGGGTAGATGGAAGGTAGGAAGGTCAGTACTTAACAGTGAAGAAAGTCATTTTATATTTGAAGACTGAAGTGCAGGGTCATTTAAGTGCAGATACCAAAGAAGCTTTGCATCTGATGCTGAGGAAGAAAATTGAGAATCAGATGCGGGGGAATTTGGGAGATGTCTTCGATTTCTGGCTTGGGAAGATCCCCTGGAGGAAGGGCAACCCACTCCAATATTCTTGCCTGGGAAATCCCATGGACGGAGGAGCCTGGTGGGCTACAGTCCATGGGGTTGCAGAGTCAGACACAAGTGAGTGCCTAACACTGTTACTTTTCAGTACAGAATAATGTCATATCATTGACAGCATGAGAGTAGATGAGAAAAGTCAGGAATAGGAAAACATAAGAAAAAATGACTCCTGGACAGCCAAGTCCTACAAGGACACCATTAAAGTGACTGTGTCCATGAGCTTTTTTCACTAGTTTCTGAGGATGAGGTTGGGAAAGTGAAAACAAAACTTGAAACTTCCAACTGGACTTAACATCATATTTTTTCTCACTGTCAATTCTAGAAAATAGACAATGTTTCAACTGCTCATCAACATATTCCTTAAAGACACAATTACAGAAGAAACCACTGATGGATATTTTTCTAAGCCTGAGAGCAGGGATCTTTGCTAAGTATCCCTCAAAACCGAAGAAATAAGAAAAAAAAAAAAAAAAAATGGAATGTCTGACTTTATATACAAGTCAGTATATATAAACACAGACTTTGAGGTGGGAAAAATTACCGTAAGAGACATTTTGAAAAAGAAGTATAAATTGAAAAATATTTATACCTTTTATCATAGACAATGGGTCTATATCTTTGATATATAAAGTACTTCTAAAAAATAGAGGTAAATATTAACAATTGGATAGAATACGGAGCAAGAGATCTAACAGGAAGTTAATTAAAAATAAGAATGGCCTGCAGTTAGGTGAAAATGTGATTCACTTTGATACTAATGGAAAAAAATGCAAGTTAAGATTACACTAAGAAAAAGATTTCTGCCTAAAGTAACTATCATAAGGTAGGGTAATACTCCCATCAAGAATAGATAGAGACATTGAACAGATTTGAGAAATTATTTTAAGGCACTAGAGAGCCATTAAAGGAGCTTGAGGAGGTGAAAAATGGCGAACTTGACATTCCACATGTACAAGAAGTTTAACAGAGCTTCCAGATGTTTTTAAATGAAGTTTGGGGTGGGGGGAGAGGGGCAAAACTTGGAGGCCAGGGCCCACCAAAGAAGAGGTGCTCTGACAAGTACCTCAAGTTTTCTTTGGGATTCCCCTGAAGGGTCATACTCTGGGGGCAATGAACTTGAAACAGACCAGTTCTTAAATCTGAAGACCAACTTTTAGTCAACTTAATCTCTGACTAGACTTCCGTGCTCTGCTTAATCCTACCCGCCTTTAAGAAGCAAACATAATCCTCTCTGGAAGAAGATAAAGTCATCCAGAGGCTCAAGTCATCACTACAATTTTTCACATATAGTGTCTAGCATTCAATAAAAAAATACCAATCATTCCAGAAGAACAAGTATGGATCACTGAAAACCAAGACAATAAAACAATATATAGAGACATGTTAGAGATATTACTCGTAGATACAACTTTAAAATATGGTTAATGAGTTTAAGGGTTGAGTGAGAAGAGGGTGAATTCTCATGGCAAAGAAGTTTATCAGATCACTGGACTAAACACTGTATTAAAAAAAAGTCAGATGTAAATTCTGGAACTGAAAAATATATAATACTTGAAGTTTAGAATTCAATAGGCAGATGTGGCAGTAATAAGACACAGCTGAAGAAAGAATTCATAAATTGAAAGCTAATTTAGAAGAAAATATAAAGAATATTAAAGATGAAAGAATATAAAGATGAAAAATATAGAAAAGAATTATTATGATCCCCAAACAAAATTAATGCAAAGCAAAGCTCATTCAAGTCAATCATTATAAAACTGCAGAAAATCATGGTTAAAGAAAAACTATAAAATTAATTAGTGAGTAAAGAAGGATTCACTTCAAAATAGCAACAATAGGAATTATAGATGACATCTCAATAAAAATAATGGAATCCAGAGACAATGTAATGATATCTTTAAAGTGCTTGAAGAAAATAATATTAATGTAAAATTTCATACCTAACAATATCTTCTTTTAGACTTCAATTTGAAATATTTTCAGGGTTAAAATAGTAGACTTACATTGAAGGATTTTCGCTATACTAAAAATAAAAATTCTAGGTAGGTTATAGAACTACATTTGAAAGGTACCATGGAAAAAGACCCTCACATCATTAAGCAAAATTTTGTACATAGGAAAAATAAAACATTAACCATAAGGAAAAAGACTAGTAATCTGGAAAACATTTAAATTAGCAGCTTTAGTTTATCAAAATGCAGCATTAAGACTGTAAAATAAACCAGAGTAGAAGAAATTTGCCGTATATATATACACACATATAACACAAGAGTCCTTGTATATATGTATGTGTGTGTGTGTGTGTGCACATATGTATATATAACTCACAATGGACTTATATATAAAACAATATAAAAGACAAGGAAGCCAATAGAAAATGAGCAAGACACAGACAGACATGTCATAAAAGAGGATATCTTACCTGGTCACTTGCTTTCTTGAATGCCTTTTACCAAACATCGCAGTATTTAAAAGCCTCAGCCTTTTCACTATAAACATAACTACAAAATGTTCTAACTCCTTGGACACCATCAGAACTTCTCAAAATACAACATAATTGTTATATTTTATAAGATATGATTACTATAGAAGGGATGTTAATTGACCTAACACTGTTTACACATTATTTATTTGACTTTCTCCTTGGGGTCACTGTGATGGCATCTAGAAGTACCCGTGGCTGATTCTTCCAGGGAATCTCTTTCAATGTCATGACTATTAATGGTAATAACCTTGATGATATTACTATAGAGAAACCTCTCTGACATCACAGAGAACTTTCTAGCTAACAGGATGCTAGTCAATTGAATAATGCTCAATGAAAATAAAGGAGCATACAAAACACTTCTAAGAGCTAGGTGAGAGAGGAAAAAAGTTGAAGAAAGCAAAACCCAAAAGGCCAACCAGACAGTAAATATTTAAGTTGCTGGCCTTATGTTTTGTCTTTTCAAACTCATTGTTTTAAAATATATTTGAGAATTCTCAGGTTATGCCATCATATTGGCACAGATTAGCATGAAATGTCAGGGCATGTTTCAGATCCGTGACAGAGAGAGAAGAAAAATCATAGTTGTAGCTCTATATATTGCCATGTTGTTGAGCAGGGGTCTCTTAGATCTGCTTTTGAAGATCCTAATGGTATGATTATTGGTATTTTGAAGATCCTAATGGTATGATTATTGGCATCTAGTACTTCTAGATGCCATCACAGTGACCCCAAGGAGAAAGTCAAATAAATAATGTGTAAATAGTGTTAGGTCAATTAACATCCCTTCTATAGTAATCATATCTTATAAAATATAACAATTATGTTGTATTTTGAGAAGTTCTGGTGGTGTCCAATAATACCTAATGGTATGATTATTATTAATGGTAGACATTATTCATGTATTCATCATGAGTGTACATGATTCTGTGTGCGTGTGGTATGAATATATGACTATGCATGTGTGCGGTGGCATGCTTATGTGAACGTGCAATTGCATATGTGTATGCAAGTGTGGGTGTGTGTGCTGTTATTTGGAAAGAGGGAAAGAAGAATGACAGATACTTATTACTCTCATGTATGTGGAACTGTTATTATCCTAAGGGCTTCTCTCCTGCTGGGCAATGCATCTGAGTGCCCCAGAGAAATGATTCCATTTCACACAGACAACAGAATCTGATCAAAACAAAAACTGTCTCTACAGCCTGTTTATTTCAGTTTGCCTGTCCCTCCCCTCATTTTGATTGCTGCTGCTTAGAACACAAACAAGAGGTACATTTCAGGGCTCCTAGCAGGAGATAAAAGATGCTGAAATAGAAAGAGTCTGGGACAGTCAGTACCAGTTCATTTTCAATTACCAACCTCAACTGTCCTCTTCAAAGCCTTGATTATGATAACCTTTTGTAGGTCAGTTGCATTACATAAAAAATAATAAATGAAGCAAGTCTTGCCACAAAGAAAAGATGCTGAAATGCATATAGAATGCAGTTAACCAAATTTTTAAATACATAAACATGGAGAGATATTAGAGGATTCTCCAAGTATTTCTTTTGAGATTTATGTTGGCAATAAACTCCATGCAACAAAAAGAAGTACAAATAATTATTGTTCAGAATGTGTAGTTCCCTAGCTATCATGACAGCTACAGAAAGCAGAGTTGTCTGGATTCAATTCTATTGAATTAAATTGATGTTGAACCAAAGCAAGCATTCTTGAACCATCTTGACTTTTGCCATTATCTACGTTCCAACTTACTCTTAATGTAATGGATTTCCAACTTTACTATTAATGTAATGAATTAGATAATTATTTAGAAAGGCTTACTTCCTATCTTCACTCCTATGGGAGCTGACTTCATTGTTCTTTGACACTGGGCTTGGTCATGGAATTTGCTTTAGCCAATGAGACATTAGCAAAAGTGAGTCAAACAGAGGTCTGTGAAATGCACTTGTTCTGTTGGGGTTTGCCCTCTTATGCTCCTGCCTTTTACCCCAAAAAGAACATGCTTCAGGGAAGAGCTGAGCGACTGAGACCTAAAACTCAGTTCACAGCCTGACATCCTTCCTGGCCCAGACCAGATGGGGTTGATCCTCACATCTGTGAACAAAAGAATGGACGATTGGTGTTCTAAGCCTCTGAGATTGAAGGCACGACTGTGGTGAAAACTAATGTTTAATAAAGTGAAAGTCACCCAGTCGTGTTCGACTCTTTGTGACACCATGAACTATACAGTTCACAGAATTCTCCGGGGTAGAACACTGGAGTGGGTAGTCTTTCCCTTCTCTGGGGTGTCTTCCCAAACCAGGGATCAAACCTAGGTCTCCTGCACTGCTGGTGAATTCTTTACCAGCTGAGCCATCAGGGAAGCCTAAGAATACTGGAGTGGGTAGCCTATCCCTTCTCCAGTGGATCTTCCTGACCCAGGAATTGAACCAGGGTCTCCTGCAGCCCAATGCTTAATAATGTGTTTTTAATGGACTCTGCCTTAACATTGCTTCTTAATTTTGTCCCATAGCAATTATAGCTATAAAACTGTGAGCTTAATTTGTGCCTAATCTTTTCACACATAATAATGTGTTAGCTTTGGTATCACCTAAAAGCATCTACAGGACTGACAGGGATAAAGTAGGATAGTTAAATAGTTTAGTTTAAAAATCCCACTAGAGGGAATTTGAAGGGAGTTTGGGAAATTCTTGTAAACGAATGAAGCCGGTAACCTAGCAACAATCTACCCTACCTTGAAGGAAGGCCAGGTGCATTCAAGCACCAGGCACACTCAGCCACAAGTCCTGAGTTAAACACACAAGAGGACTTCCCTGGGGGTCCAGTGGTTAGCAGTCTGCCTGCCAGTGCAGAGGACACAGGTTTGACCCCTGGTCTGGGAAGATTCCACATACCACGGGGCAACCAAGCCTGTGTGCCACAACTGCTGACGCCTGTGTGCCTTAAAGCCCGTGCTCTGCAACAAGAGAAGCCACTGCAGTGAGAAGCTGGTGCCCTGCGACTAGAGGGGAGCCCGCTCCCCACAGCTAGAGGACGCCTGCACTCAGTGAAGATCAATGAAGATCTGGCACAGCCTTCAAATAGATAAATGCAGGCCAACAGGTATGCAGTCTGAATCTTGTTAATGGTCCTTGAAGAGCTGCATTTCTGCATGTAGCCAAGATAGGATTATAGGTGAAAGGGGGAAGAAATTAGGTGAAAGGGGACATCACACTGAAACCTGAGATGAATTGTCATACTAGTATATGTCACCAGCCTTTTGCTAATATACATATGATTTTAATAGCCCCGTGACACTCCCAGCTAGACCATATGGGTCAAAGGAGGAACTAATGATGTAAACCTTGACATCTATCCAAAAACGAGGAAGAGGGTGGTCTTCTCCCCGCCTCTCCACTTTTTCTCTGATTATAAACATTTAGCCCTCTTTGTTCTCAGGGCTGTGCTGCCTTTCTTTGCCTGCTTGTATCTCTCACAAGCATCCCATGCTAATAAACTCTCTGTTTGCCTATCATTTTGCCTCCTGCTGAATTCTTTCTGTGACAAGACTAAAGAACCTGAGCTTTGGGAAGTTCTGACACCAGGGGAACAGTTTCAATGAAAAGACAATGGGTTTGAGTCCCCTCCTGCTCAGGGATCCTGGGTTCAAGTCCCAGTCTGAGTTTTGGCTGGGTTGGAGCTCCATCTCAGAAAGACTGCAGTTTTAGGACTATAAATGGTGTTTGTGTGAAATTTTGAGAAACACAGAATTAATGTATAGAGATTAGAAGTCCCTTTACAGGCTAAAATCTGTTGCTTAAAATGGAATAAAACTGGTCACAGAGTTTAGGGCATTTGTCACATATATTTAACTTCCAAGCTCAAATGGAAGGAAGCAATTATTCCACGTACATAACCATCAATTTATGTTCTTTTCAAGCAATGGATTGTTAGGGGAGATGATCTCCATTAGACCTTAGAGTGCCAAGTTCACTTTCTAGGTATAGAATCCAAGTGCAACTAAGCAGCAGGAGATCAGAGACCAACTTATGCAGGAAGAACAGAGTGTCAGTGAAAAGACAGAACTTAAAGAGAAGCTGAGTCTGTGATATGCTGTGTTGTCATGATGCTTTCCCACAAACTGCTCTTTATAATCAAGGCACCAACATTATTTAAAATGATCATAAAAGTCAGTGATGTGACTCCTCTTAGTGATGTGGTTCCAAGAGCCATAAAATAAATATATTTAGCCTCAGGAAAAAAGTTCCAGTCCTTAGTAATGGCGTGGGCTTATCTATTTACATAGCTGCTTGAGGAGCATGCAGGTTTCACTTCCAGGTGTTTTGTGATAATATGTTAAGGGTACAAAGGGTAAACACCTAGGAAAATTCATCCAAAGTAAGGGGAAGCAAAATAAACCATGCAGCATTTATTGATAACAAAGATCACTACCCACTCTTTCTACAACCAATGACACACAGCAAGCCATGAATCCAGCCCCCACAAATTCCTTCTCTCCGTTGGATATGCCTTTGTTTCGCTTTTTGTAACTTCCTGTTTTGTTACTCATGACAGATTCTGAACCTCAGGACTGTCTATTTCTGGCCACCTTTCTGGGAAGTGCAACATTAGTGTCAGGGGATGGATGGCACGTAACAAATGCAAACCCTACAGGGACTCCTTAGGGAATGAAGGGGGCTCCTCCTTCAAGGGGGTTTCACCTGGGACTCTCCAGTACCACCTCCTCTGCTTCCTGCTTATCCCAAAGATCTTGACTTATTTTCTCTTCCACTCTTTATTTGGTGAAATTCCTCTTTTAAAAAATTTCTCATACAAGTAATTAGATCCAGGCATTTGTTATTGGTCCGCCATTCCTTTAGCATTTTCCTCCCAGCAAGAGATACTAACATAGAGAATCATAGTGAGTTTTCCTGTCTCTTGGGGGAAATGAGGAGTGAAGGTGTTCATGGCTAGCTTCATGCACTTGTGGAAATTTCCCTGGGCTGCTTCTCTCCCAGTTGGGCAAGTAAATGGTAGCTGGTGGTGGTGGTGAAGTCGTGTCTGACTCTTGCGACCCTATGGACTGTAGCCCACTAGGCTCCTCTGTGCATGGGATTTCCCAGGCAGGAACAGTGGAGTGGGTTGTCATTTCCTCCTCTAGGGGATCTTCCCAACCCAAGGATTGAACCTGAGTCTCTTGTGTTTCCTGCATTGCCAGGTGCGTTCTTTACCACTAGCACCACCTCGGAAGCCCCTAAATGGTAGCTAGTAAGACCCTCTTCAGGATTATTTCAGTCTACTAGAGCGAGGGGGAGGGTTGGAGGTAACACCAGGCTCATGCCTTCTCTTTGTTGTGGCTACCAGCCCATTCTTTGGGTTCATTTGTTTTTATTTGTATTCATTTGCTTGTTATACTTATCTGCTTTCATATCATTATGTCTGGGTGAGTGAGATTTAAAGTCTGATTTCATATCACCATCTTAAACCCAAGATCAGGTATGTAGACTCTCTTGATTTGTGGGACAGTATATTCACTCTGGGTGTCTCACATACATAGCCTTTGTCAATAGCAGGTTTTGGGAATATTTATCAAAGAATAGCTCTGATCAGACAATGTTATGGACTGAATATTTGTGACCCCCACCCCAGATTCATATGTTGAAGCCCCAACTGGTAATGTGACTATATTTGGAAATCAGGCCTTTATGGAGCTAATTTAGGTTAAATGAAGTCATAATACTGAGGCCCTGATCTCACAGAATTGTGGCCATATAAGAAGAGGGACATCTTTCTCCCTTTGCCGAATGAGGGCACAGTGAGAAGGGGGACCACGTGCAGGCCAGGAAGAGAGCTCCTGCCAAAACCCAATCAGCCCAGTGCCTGGATTCGAACTTCCCAGTCTCCAGAATTGTGAGGGAGTAAACTTCTGTTAAGACTCCCAGTCTGTTTCTTTCTTTCTTTCTTTTTTTTTTTTTTAATGACAGTAAGATATACTCAATTTAAAACTAGTTCACATTTCTTTGGAACAAAGGTACAATTGTAAACCATCTACACCGCATTTAACCTATTTTCTCCCAAAGAACCCCAATCATACAGCTGCTACTTGACCACCCTACCTGTGGTGGTCACTTGTAGACACATACCTTTGGCTCCCTCTCCAAAGCCAAATAATGAATGACTATTCTCAACAGTGAAAACTGAAAGCATTTCCTCTAAGATTAGGAACAAGACAAGGACGTCCACTCTTGCCACTTTTACTCAACGTAGTTTTGGAAGTCCTGGCCACAACAATCAGAGAAGAAAGTGAAATAAAAGGAATCCTAATTGAAGAAGAAGTAAAATTGTCACTGTTTGCAGATGACCTGATGTTATACACTGAAAATCCTAAAGATGTGACCAGAAAACTATTAGATTTCTGCAATGAATGTGGTAGAGTTGTAGGATACAAAATTAATACACAGAAATCTCTTGCATTCCTATATTCTAGCAATGAAAAATCAGAGAAATTAAGGAAAAAATTCAATTTACTATCACATCAAAAAGACTAACATACCTAATAAACTTACCTAAGGAGGTAAAAAAAACCTGTACTCAGAAAACTAAGATACAGATGAAAAAGATCAAAGACGACATGAACAGGTGAAGAGATATACCATGTTCTTGGATTGGAAGGATCAATATTGCCAAAATGACTATACTACCCAATGTAATCTACAGATTCAATGCAATCCCTATCCAATTACCAGTGGATTTCACAGAATTAGAACCAAAAATTTTACAACTTGCATGAAAACACAGAAGACCCCTAATAGCCAAAGGAATCAGTGGAGCTGGAGGAATCAGGCTTCCCTGACTTCAGGCTATACTACAAAGCTATAGTAATCAAAACACTATGGTACTGGCACAAAAACAGAAATACAGATCAATGGAACAAGATAGAAAGTCCAGAATTAAACCCAGGCCCCAATAGGTACCCCATCTATGACACAGGAAGCAAGAATATACAATGGAAAAAAGATAATATCTTCAGTAAGTAGTGCTTGGAAAACTGAACAACTACATGTAAAAGAATGAAATTAGAACATTCTCTAACACCTTATACAAAAATAAATTCAAAATGGGTTAAAGACCTAAATGTCAGACCAGAAACTATAAAACTCTTAGGGGAAAACATAAGCAGAACACTGACATAAATCACAGCAAGATCCCCTATGACCTACCTCCTAGAGTAATGGAAACAGAAAGAAACAAATGGGACATAACTACACTTACAAGCTTCTGCACAGCAAAGGAAACTATAATCAAGGTGAAAAGACAACCCCCAGAAGGGACGAAAATAATAGTAAATGAAGCAAGTGACGAAGGACTAGTTTCCAAAATATACAAGCAGCTCATGCAACTCAATACAAGGAAAACAAACAACCCAATCAAAATGTGGGCAGAAGATCTAAACAGACATTTCTCCAGAGAAGACATACAGATGGCTAAATAAACACATGAAAAGATGCTCAACATCACTCATTGTTAGAGAAATGCATATAGAAACTACATGTACCCCAACGTTCAGCACAGCACTAGTTACGATGGCTAGGACCTGGAAGCAAGCTAGATGCCCATAGGCAGATGAGTGGATAAGGAAGATGTGGTACATATACACAATGGAATATCACTCAGCTATAAAAAGGAATGCATTTGAGTCCGTTCTAATGAGGTGGATGAATCGAGAGCCTATGTAGAGTGAAGTAAGTCAGAAAGAGAAAGACAAATACTGAATATTAATGCATATATACAGAATCTAGAAAGATGGTACTAATTATCCTACATACAGGGCAGCAAAGGAGACACAGACTTTTGGACTCAATAGGAGAAGAAGAGGGTGGGATGATTTGAGAGAATAGCATTGAAACATATACATTACCGTATGTAAACTAGATAACGAGTGTGGGTTTGATGCATGAAGCAGAGCACCCAAACTGGTGCTCTGAACAACCTAGAGGGATAGGGTGTAGAGGGAGGTGGGAGGGTTTCAGGATGGATAGGACACATGCATACCTACTTATATCTATGGCCGATTCATATTGATGCATGGGAAAGACCATCACAATATTGTAAAATTATCCTCCAACTAACATAAACAAAATTAAAAATAAAATAAAACAGATTTAAAGGACAAGAAAAAAAACTACAATAAGATATCACCTCACACCAATCAGAACAGTCATCATCAAAAAATCTACAAACAATTAATGCTGGAGAGGGTGTGGAGAAAAGGGAACCCTCTTGCACTGTTAGTGGGATTGTAAATTGATACAGCTGCTATGGAAGACAGTATGGAGATTCCTTAAGAAACTAGGAATAAAACTACCATATGACCCAACAATCCCACTGCTGGGCATATACCCTAAGAAAACCATAATTGAAAAAGACACATGTACCCCAATGTTCATTGTAGCACTATTTACAATAGTTAGGACATGGAAGAAACCTAGATGTCCATCGACAGATGAATGGAAAAGAAACTGTGGGACATATATGAAATGGAACACTTCAGTTCAGTTCAGTTCAGTCACTCAGTCGTGTCCAACTCTTTACAACCCCATGGACTGCAGCATGCCAGGCCTCCCTGTTCATCATCAACTCTCAGAGTTTACTTAGACTCATGTCCATTGAGTTGGTGATGCCATCCAACCATCTCATCATTTGTCATCCACTTCTCTTACCACCTCAATCTTTCCCAACTTCAGGGTCTTTTCAAATAAGTCAGTTCTTTGCATCAGGTGGACAAAGTATTGGAGTTTCAGCTTCAACATCAGTCCTTCCAATGAATATTCAGGAATGAATTCCTTTAGGATGGACTGGTTGATCTCTTTGCTATCCAAGGGACTCTAAGAGTCTTCTCCAATACCACAGTTCAAAAGCATCAATTCTTCAGTACTCAACTTTCTTTTATAGTCCAATTCTCACATCCATACATGACCACTGGAAAAATCATAGCTTTGGCTAGACGGACCTTTGTTGGCAAAGTAGTGTCTCTGCTTTTTATTATGCTATCTAGGTTGGTCATAACTTTTCTTCCAAGGAGCAAGGGTCTTTTAATTTCATGGCTGCAGTCACCATCTGCAGGGATTTTGGAGCCCAAAAATATAAAGTCTGACACAGTTTCCACTGTTTCCCTATCTATTTGGCATGAAGTGATTGGACCTGATACCATGATCTTAATTTTCTGAATGTTGAGTTTTAAGTCAGCTTTTTCACTCTCCTCTTTCCCTTTCATCAAGAGGCTCTTTAGTTCTTCTTCACTTTCTGCCATAAGGGTGGTGTCATCTGCATATCTGAGGTTATTGATATTTCTCCCAGCAGTCTTGATTCCAGCTTGTGCTTCTTCCAGCCCAGCATTTCTCATGATGTACTCTGCATAGAAGTTAAATAAGCAGGGTGACAATATACAGCCTTGATGTACTCCTTTTCCTATTTGGAACCAGTCTCTTGTTCCATGTCTAGTTCTAACTGTTGCTTCCTGACCTGCATACATATTTCTCAGGAGACAGGTCAGGTGGTCTGGCATTCCCATCTCTTTGAGAATTTTCCACAGTTTTCTGTGATCCACACAGTCAAAGGCTTTGGCATAGTCAGTAAAGCAGAAGTAGATGTTTTTCTGCAGCTCTCTTGCTTTTTTGATGATCCAATGGATGTTTGTAATTTGTTCTCTGGTTCCTCCGCTGTTTCTAAATCCAGCTTGACCATCTGGAAGTTCATGGTTCACATACTGTTTGAGCCTGACTTGGAGAATTTTGAGCATTACTTTACTAGCGTGTGAGATGAGTGCAATTGTGCAGTATTTTGAACATTCTTTGGCATTTCCTTTCTTTGGGATTGGAATGAAAACTGACCTTTTCCAGTCCTGTGGCCACTGCTGAGTTTTCCAAATTTGCTGGCATATTGAGTGTAGCACTTTCACAGCATCATCTTTCAGGATTTGAAATAGCTCAACTGGAATTCCATCACCTCCGCTAGCTGTGTTTGTAGTGATGCTTCCTAAGGCCCACTTGACTTCACATTCCAGGATGTCTGGCTCTAGGTGAGTGATCACACCATCGTGGTTATCTGGGTCATGAAGTTTTTTTGTATAGTTCTTCTGTGTATTCTTCCCACTTCTTAACATCTTCTGTTAGGTCCATACCATTTCTAACCTTTATTGTGCCCATCTTTGTATTAAAAGTTCCCTTGGTATCTCTAATTTTCTTGAAGAGATTTCCAGTCTTTCCCATTCTATTGTTTTCCTCTATTTCTTTGCATTGATTGCCGAGGAAGCCTTTCTTACCTCTCCTTACTATTCTTTGAAACTCTGCATTCAAATGGGTATAATCTTTCCTTTTCTCCTTTGCCTTTAGCTTCTCTTCATAGCTGTTTGTAAGGCCTCCTCAGACAACCATTTTGCCTTTCTGCATTTCTTTTTCTTGTGGATGCTCTTGATATCTGCCTCCTGTACAGTGTCACGGACCTCCATCCATAATTCTTCAGGCACTCTGTCTATCCGATCTAATTCCTTAAATCTATTTGCCACTTTCACTGTGACAATAATCATAAGAGATTTGATTTAGGTCATACCTGAATGGTCTAGTGGTTTTCCCTACTTTCTTCAATTTAAGTCTGAATTTGGCAATAAGGAGTTCATGATCTGAGCCACAGTCAGCTCCTGGTCTTGTTTTTTGCTGACTGTATAGAGCTTCTCCATCTTTGGCTGCAAAGAATATAATCAGTCTGATTTTGAAATTGACCATCTGGTGATGTCCATGTAGAATCTTCTCTTCTGTTGTTGAAAGAGGGTGTTTGCTCTCATCAGTGAGTTCTCTTGGCAAAACTCTGTTAGCCTTTGCCCTGCTTCATTCTTTATTCCAAGGCCAAATTTGCCCATTACTCCAGGTATTTCTTGACTTCCTACTTTTGTATTCTAGTCCCCTATAATGAAAACGACATCTTTTTTGGTTGCTAGTTCTAGAAGTTCTTGTAGCTCTTCATAGAACCATTCAACTTACAGCTTCTTCAGCATTATTGGTCGGGCTATAGACTTGGATTACCGTGATATTGAATGGTTTGCCTTGGAAACGAACAGAGATCATTCTGTCATTTTTGAGATTGTATCCAAGTACTGCATTTCAGACTCTCTGTTGACTATAAGGGCTACTCCATTTCTTCTAAGGGATTGCTGCCCACAGTAGTAGATATAATGATCACTTGAGTTAAATTCGTCCATTTTAGTTCACTGATTCCTAAAATGTCGATGTTCAGTCTTGCCATCTCCTGTTTGACCACTTCCACTTAGCCTTGATTCATGGACCTAACATTCCAGGTTCCTATGCAATATTGCTCTTTAGCATCGGACTTTACTTCCATCACCACTCACATACATCCACAAAACTGGGTGTTTTTGCTTTGGCTCTGTCTCTTCATTCTTTCTGGAGTTATTTCTCCACTGATCTACAGTAGCATATTGGGCACCTATTGACCTGGGGAGTTCATCTTTCAGTGTCCTATCTTTTTGCCTTTTCATACTGTTCATGGGGTTCTCAAGGCAAGAATACTGAAGTGGTTTGCCATTCCCTTCTCCAGTGGACCAGTGGTCACCATTATCTTCATTACCTCACCATAGTTTGGCCTCAGGTCAAATAATTAGGAGGGAACACAGTCCCGCCCTTCAACAGAGAATTGGATTAAAGATTTATGAGCACGGCCCCGCCCATCAGAACAAGACTCAGTTTCTCCATCTGTCAGTCTCTCCCAGCAGGGAGCTTCCATAAGCCTCTTATCCTTCTCCATCAGAGGGCAGTCAGACTGAAACCCACAATGGAACACTACTCAGCCATAAAAAGGAACACATTTGAATCAGTTCTAATGAGGGCGATGAACCTAGAGCCTGTTATATAGAGTGAAGTAAGTCAGAAACACATATCATATATTAATGCATATATATGGAACCTATGGAATCTAGAAAGATGGTACCAATGAGCCTATTTGCAGGATAGCACTGGAGATGCAGCCATAGAGAACAGACTTGTAGACACAGTGGGGAAGGGCAGGGAGGGATGAATGGAGAAGGCAGCATGGAAACATACATTACCATATGGAAAACAGGTAGACAGTGGGATTTGCTGTATGACGCAGGGAACTCAAACCAGGACTGTGTGACAACCGAGAGAGGTAGGATGGCGTGGGAGGTGGGAGGTGGGCTCAAGAGGAAGGAGACATATGCATATCCATGGTTGACTCATATGGATGTATGGCAGAAACCAACAAAATATTGTAAAGCAATTGTCCTGCAATTAAAAATTTAAAAGTCTGCTAAGAATAAATCCTGGAGAGGATGTAGAGAACAGGGAACCCTCCTACACTATTGGTGGGCATGTAAATTGGTTAAGCTACTACAAAGAAGTGTGTGGAGCTTCCTTAGGGAACTAAAAACAGAGCTACCAGATGATCTAGTTATCCCACTCCTGGGCATGTATCCAGAGAAAACCATTGTTTGAAATGATACATGAGCCCTAATGTTCACAGAAGCACTATTCACAATAGTCAATACATGGAAGCAACCTAAATGTCCATCAGCAGATGAATGGATAAAAAAGATATTGTATGTATACACTGTAGCATATTGCTCAGTCATAGAAAATGGACCTAGAGATTGTCATACTAAGTAAATAAGTCAGACAGAGAAAGACAAATATCATATGATATTGCTTATATGTGTAATCTAAAATAAATGGTACAAATGAACCTATTTACAAAACAGAAATAGAGTCACAGATGCAGAAAACAAACTTATGGTTACCAAGCACAGGAGAAGGAATAAATTGGGAGATTGTGATTAACATATAAACACTACTACTACTACTACTACTACTACTACTACTACTACTAATACTACCAAGTCGCTTCAGTCGTGTGACCCCACAGACGGCAGCCCACCAGGCTGCCCCGTCCCTGGGATTCTCCAGGCAAGAACACTGGAGTGGGTTGCCATTTCCTTCTCCAATGCATGAAAGTGAAAAGTGAAAGTGAAGTCGCTCAGTCGTGTCCGACTCTCAGCAACCCCATGGACTGCAGCCTACCAGGCTCCTCTATCCATGGTATTTTCCAGGCAAGAGTACTAGAGTGGGGTGCCATTGCCTTCTCCAATATAAACACTACTATATATAAAATAGATTACTGATAAGGACCTACTATATAGCACAAGGAACTCAATACTCTATAATGACTTATAAGGGAGCAGAACCTAAAACAGTGGCTATATGTATAACTGATACAGCAGAAAGTAAATCAACTACCAAATCTAAATCTAAATCAACTATGAAAGTGAGGTGAAAGTGAAGGTCACTCAGTCGTGTCTGACTCTTTGCAACCCCATGGACTGTATAGTCCATGGAGTTCTCCAGGCCAGAATACTGGAGTGGGTAGCCTTTCCCCTCTCCAGGGGATCTTCCCAGCCCAGGGAATGAACCCAGGTCTGCCCACATTGCAGGCGGATTCTTTACCAGCTGAACCACAAGGGAAGCCCAAGAATACTGGAGAGGGTAGCCTATCCCTTCTCCAGGGGATCTTCCTGACCTAGGAATTGAATGAGGGTCTCCTGCATTGCAGGTGGATTCTCTACCAACTGAGCTATCAGGGAAAATCAACTATACTCCAATAAAACTTATTTTTTAAAAATGAATGACAGGATCACACTGGTGGAAAATCTGCATGTTTCTACAAGATACCCTTTCCATGGCAACACACCTCTTCATGTATTAACTGGGAATATTCTGCCCTAATCAAAACCAGAATCTGTCTTTAGCAAGAAATGAAAGGTTGTGGTGGTACCTGGTTGTGGGCATGATATATACATATCATGTATACCAGATACACACACACACACACACACACACACACACACACACACACACCCTTTCTTCTTTTATGTTTAGCCAGATGATGTGCCTCCTTACAGCAACTTTGAGAATGGTTTAGAAATCCATCACTGGTTATTGTCAGAATAACCACTCTAATGAAACCCAACATTTGGGAAAAGTGAAAGTGTCAGTCACTCAGTTGTGTCTGACCCTTTGAGACCCCATGGACTGCAAGCTTCGGGAAGAAGACCCCCAAAACATATCCACCAGTATATCAGTGTCTACCATGTGGTGAGATGCAAAATGAATGAGGACTTCACAAGGTAGCTGAGGCAGAGAGAGACTGAGAACGTTAATCACCCACATGCCAAGTGCTATGGTATGAACAGGGAACTCTGGAGGCCTGGAGGATGGGGGTGAAGAAAAAATAGTGGATAACAAGGAAATGACACTGAACTTGGAGCCGGTCAGAGGAGTCAGTGTCAAACGGTTTCCACCCATGCCAGGCATTTGGATACGTAGAAAGATTTCCTGTGGGTAAAAGATCTGGGGGACTCAGCTCCTTACATCTTCACCTGACCCGCCTCATTCCCCCTTCACCTCCTCTTGTTCATGGTGCTGCCTCCCTGGAAATCGGAAAGGCTGCTCCAACTCCTTTATGTAAGATCTCAACCACGAAGCCTCCCCAGGTGTTGCTGCATTTGGCTTCACTGAGCTGGATTCCAATCACGCTCCACATGTCTGGCTTTTCTTTCCCTTTTCCAGGCCCCAATTAAGCATCTAATTCTCATTCAGCCTCTTTCTGCCTCCCCGGTGTCCTTCAGGGCCTGGCAAGAATGAAAGCTACAAGGAGGCCCTTCTCAGCTCAGGGCCGCCAGGGCTGGTCTCAGATCAGGGGCTTTCCAGCAGGAACAATACAAATCGGGTGTCTCTCAAACGCCACCCCCCACACCATCACACGCTCTCTGTGGCTCTTGTTTCTCTGCAGCGACTGGGTAAATCTGTACACAGCAGGGCCCTAGTGAGCACAGAGATAGGTATTTTTTCCATAGGAGTCTCTTGATTCTTTTACTCTAATAGGGTTTTAACTATGTAAGGAGCCACAGTGGGGCTGCTTCAGGCTTTTCAATGGTTCTTTATGTGGTATCTTTCATAAGAAAGGAAACTGACTGCTGGAAATAACCCATGCTGGATCCTTCAAAACTTTGTCAAGCATTTAAGGCTTCAGAAAGAAAGTACCTCTGCTTGGGCCGAAATCCTGCATGATTATGTATACAGCTCTTTAGTCCAAGAATAATTTAATCCTATCATTCTTAATTATAGATTCCTTAAATATTTCCACCAGATTTAGCCCTCTTTATATATTTTCCTAAACAGCACGATGTATTCAGAACATTTGATAAAATCTAGCGTGTCATCTTTGTGATGACCAAAGTCCTCAAAATCTATACCTAGGAAGAAAGCTGCATCCAATAAATAGCAGATTTATAGAAACAGTGAAAGACTGTCAGAGGACCCTGGACTGGAAGTAAGTGCATTCAGTTCTGTTACGCTAATTCCATTTCTAGTCTTAGACTCTCAATACCAATTCTCTCTGCTTCAGGGAAAAATGATAGATTTTTTCCTACTAGGAGAAGTTTTCAAACACACCTGGCATTAAGCTGGAACCCATTTCACATTTTGCTTTTCTTCAAAAAGAACTATCACAGATGCCTGCATCTTAATTTTTTTTAATGGGTACACTCTTTAATTATTAACATTAAACTTCAAGAGTTCAAGTATATGCTAGCCTTATGTTCTGATTTTTTTAATAACGATTAAAACAAAGCTTTAAGCGTGCAATGTATTGAATACTGCACAATATGTTAACCAACTAGACAACCTAAGGGGTGGTGTAACTATTTAGGAGCACTAATTGAAGGGAAAACCTACCATTCAGGACTGAACAAAGGTCCTTAGTTACTGACAGAATCTCCCCTTGACTTCAGGCTGGAGATGAACCAAGGGAGTCTGTCAGTGTCCAAAACCCATTGAATCCAGGACCAATAGTAACAGGATAGATTGGCCAGAGCCAGCTCAGATTGTGGGGCCCCAGGGTTGGCTGGAGGCTGGGGAATGTTGCAGCCGGAAGTCCAGGGCCACTAGAGAGCAGCTATCTTTTGATAGCTTCTATCAAAATCATTTTTATGCCTTTTGAGAGTTTATCACCACTACAGCAAACACACATATAAACATACACATCCCCCTAAAAGACCGTCTAAGCACATTCACTAAACATGTAACTAAAACTGCTGTTAAACTCAACCAGCTGCCTTTTATCAAAGAGAATTTGAAGTTACCTGCCAGAAGCTGCTGTTATATTTTCCAACCCCCTCTTCCTAGGGGTTTTAATCTGCTTTTAGATCCTAGTTCTATTTTGTCTTTTTTTTTTTTTTTAATTTTTTTTTTATTTTTAAACCTTACATAATTGTATTAGTTTTGCCAAATATCAAAATGAATCCACCACAGGTATACATGTGTTCCCCATCCTGAACCCTCCTCCCTCCTCCCTCCCCATACCATCCCTCTGGGTCTATTTTGTCTTTTGCTGTCTGAACCAGACTGTTTTCCCCAAGAAATAAAGGAGATCCTTGACCATATTCCAGTTCAACAAAACCCTTTGCAACCAGAAAAGAGGCATGGCTGCCCCCAGGCCATCTAGTGAGTGACGAGGTTGTTCCTCCAAGTTCATTCTGGGGCTATTGTCACTTCATCAATATAGTAACAGTGCCGAGAGAGCCATGCAGAGTCAGGTGAAACGGGACTGGAATTTGGGCAAGGCCTAGAATCTTCTTTCAGAGGTCTGCTTGGTCAATTCTAATCTATTTGAAAGCAGTGGACTTGAAGAATGTCTTTCATGTCCTTAAGATGGCTTGGGGGAGGGAGAGGAGCACAGACTTGGTCACAGTGAAGAGAGGGAGTCCTGTTGAATGGCAGGGACTTCCCTGTGGTCAGTGGCAGCAGGATCAGTAGGAATGTGACATGCAGAGGTCATCCCACTACAGAATCTGCAGGGCCCTCTACAGAGACCATACTCCCCTGCCAGATATTCTGGAGTCCAGGCTTGGGGGTTTCATTTTCCCTTTGAAGATGGGTTCACGCCATGGCCTCTTTAATCTGGAAAACCAGGTTCATGTCACTCTGAACTTCCTACCTGCAGTTAGAAGTGTATGATGGCTTGGTTTGGAACCCATGGTAAAGATTCTAAGCATGAAGCAGCATAGAGGCTTCCTTGGGCACCCGGGGATCTGGGGGCCCAGCAGGAAAGTGGGTGGTCAGTCAACAGAGGTTAGCTTTGTAATGATGTCATGCTCTGGGTCCCAGGGCTCTTCCCGGGTTTGTGCTGTAGCACCAGCTTCTTGGGACTGACATCACTGGGGCGCTCAGTCCCCTTCCTGAGCCCCTGGGTGCTGAGCATCTTAACTGGCCTGTTGCTTCATTGCTTGATTGACTTCTGATGGCTGCATTTTGCGTTTGTCTTGGCTGACATCTCTATAGGCACCCTGGTCTTTCCCATAGTTAGTAATCTCTTGCTTGTTCCAGAATTCTGACAACTGAGGGATCCCTAGCCCTCTGCCTCTTTTCTCAGACTGTAACAGATGCTCCTGTAGGTATCAGGCCACTTTCATTTTTCGTGTGGAAACAGCACCTCCAGTGAGAGAATGGGCTCTGACAGCACTAAATAATGTGCCTTGCACCTGCTTTATCTCTTGACGTTTAATCTCTTGTTCTAGGAGACAATTCAGGAAACTCTTCCATAAAGGAAAAAAAAAATAACATCCAGAATTTTCCTTTCAGGCAAAGAAATCTTAATCCTTTTTTTTTTTTTTGTCTTGTTCACGTATTTTACCAAACTCGAGATCCTGTCACATCACCTCTTCAGCAAGATAACGATTCACCTTTGAGGAAGAGGCAATCCAATTTTGATTTCTTGATCTCAGGACACAATGATCTTCTTTAAAAAAAAGTGTAGACCAGTCCATAAGAGATTGTGAAATAAAAGCCTGAAGGCTTTTTGAAAGGGGAGATACCAAGTTTGATTTCTTTCTTTTTACAGTATTATAATTTTTTGAAAGCTCAAAATAACGCAGCTAGAAGTGGTAGCATTTCCCCTGCCCCGTGGCTTCCTCTGGGGAAATGGTAAGAGTATTTCTAAAAGCTACCGTCAAATTTCAGCTTTCTGTTCTGTTGCATTCAGTCCGGTTGCTATTTGGCTGGTTTCAACAGAATATTAATTATTTGCATGGCTGTAAACCTTGGAGGAAGAAAGAAGACATTCTTATGTACCAGTAAGTGTCCTCCACTATAAAGAGACACCTATTAAAGGTGCGTGTGTGGGTCAGGGGACAGAAAAAGGAGTGCTCTTGAAGGTTTTATTACATGGGAAAGAGACTACCTGTTTTGTGGCTAAATTGTTACTAATGTGTTTCACTGGATTTTTTTTTGTTGTTGTTATTGTGCCACATTTTAGCATCAGGGAGGTTGAGATGAATCAAATATCAGTTACTACAGTTACTGTTCAGCTGGATTGAAGCCAGGTTCACAGAGGCTTTGCATCTGCTTGTGCGTCACTGGACAGCATCGCCAACCCAAGGCCACTTATATGCCCTGCCTAAGGTTTCTACGGACCACTCAGGGATATGAATTTAGGGCATAAGTGTGTATGATTAGCATTGGCATGTGATCCAACTTCTTAGGAAAGACATTTTTTTAACCCTCTTCCATCAACGCCAAAGGTCAGACCTCTATGTCTTCTAGCTTTTTGGAGCAGCTGTCATTGGTGTCTGGGCCCCCACCCACAGGCTGCCTTGGAGTCCCATCCAGCTGAGCAGATGCCCTGTGTCCTCACGTCCCCTCCAGAGCCTGCATCTCTCTGCTTCTCCACTGGCAGTAATTGTTCAGCCTGGGACAGGACAGCCCAGTGATCCTTTGCCCATGGAAGTCTGAGAATTACTTGATTATTAACTGCTCTCTGCTATTTCCAACCCCAAAGAAAGGCAATGACAAAGAATGTTCAAACTTCAAACTACCATAATTGCATTCATTTCACATGCAAGCAAGGTACTGCTCAAAATCCTCCAAGCTAGGCTCCAACAGTATGTGAACTAAGAACTTTCAGATGTATAAGCTGGATTTAGAAAAGGCAGAGGAGCCAGAGATCAAATTGTCAACATCCGCTAGATCATAGAAAGAGCAAGGGAATTCCAGAAAAACATCTACTTCTGCTTCACTGACTATGATAAAACCTTTGTGTGAATCATGACAAACAACCAACTGTGGAAAATTCTTAAAGAGATGGGAATACCAGACCATCTTACCTGTATCCTAAGAAACCTGTATGCCGGACAAGAAAAAATAGCTAGAACCAGACATAGAACAATGGACTGGTTCAAAATTGGGAAAGAAGTATGTCAAGGCTGTATTTTGTCATTCTGCTTATTTAACTTACATGCAGAGTACATCATACAAAATGCTGGGCTGGATGAATCACAAGCTGAAGTCAAGATTGCCAGGAGAAATATCAACAAGTTCGGGTATGCAGATGATACCACTCTAATGGCAGAAAGCGAAGAGGAACTAAAGAGTCTCTTGATCAAGGTGAAAGAGGAGAGTGAAAAAGCTAGCTTTAAACTCAGTGTTCAGAAAACATTAAGATCATGGCATCCATTAAGATCCATGGCAAAACATAAGATCAGTCCCACCACATCATGGCAAATAGATGGGGAAAAAGTGGAAACAGTGACAGATTTTCTTCTTTTGGGCTCCAAAACCACTGCAGATGGTGACTGTAGCCATGAAGTTAAAAGACACCTGTTTCTTGGAAGGAAAGCTATGGCAAACCTAGGCAGCATATTAAAAAGCAGAGACATTACTTTGCCAACAATGGTCCATCTAGTCAAAGCTATGCTTTTCTAGTAGTCATGTATGGATGCAAGTTGGACCATAAAGAAGACTGAGCACTGAAGAACTGATGCTTTTGAACTGTGGTGCTGGAGAAGACTCTTGAGAGTCCCTTGAACAGCAAGGAGATCAAACCAGTCAATCCTACAGGAAATCAACCCTGAATATTCTTTGGAAGGACTGATGCTGAAGCTCCAATACTTTGACCATCTAATGTGAGAGCTGACTCATTGGAAAAGACCCTGATGCTGGGAAAGATCAAGGGCAGGAGGAGAAGGGGACGACAAAGGATGGGATGGTTGGATGGCATCACTGACTCAATGGACATGGGTTTGAGCAAACTCCAGGAGATAGTGAAGGACAGGGAAGCCTGGCATGCTGCAGTCTATGGGGACTCAAAGAGTCAGACATGGCTTAGGGGCTGAGCAACAATAAAAAAGTGCTGGGGCTCTAACGCCCCCAGGGGCGGCCCTCATCTGGTGAGGGAGGGGAGTCATTGGCTGACACCCAGATCCCCTCAGTTCCATCCTGTGTTGCACATGGGTCTTCAAAGGGCCCAAGGGGGCCTGGGTCCATTTGCTCACAGTGTCCTTGGCTCATGACCCATGTTTCTCTGGTTCCCTTCCTTTCAATCATTTCCCCTCGTGCTTCCTGGGGCCATTTCCCCAAATAAACCACCTCCATGAAAGGTCTGATTTAGACCTGCTTTTCGCAGAGCACAGACTAAGTCTCTGGCTTTATTTCTCCTTTACGTTCACCCAAGGGTGTAGCTCTTTGTTGCCCTATATTGAGTTCTCCATTTGGGGACTTTTCTTTCTTGGTAAGATTTAATAGAAGAGTAATTCTTATAATTGCAGGTGCTTTAATTTCAATGACATAACATTGATGGAAAGATAAAAGTCTGCTGGGATGACATAAACAATTGAAATTGCACAAATTGACTCACTAGCTCTTCTCCCCAGAATCAGTCTAAAGATTTAAATGATTGTAAAGTATTCTGTCCACCTGATCCAATCAAGCTAAATTGGCACCTACACAGATTATGATATGGGTCTCAGGTCTCATCATCAGTTCTAAAAATCATTATAGCAAATAACAGAGGTCAAACAGTTTTATTCCAGTTGCAATTTTACTGTTAGGTTTTTTAAGATTTCTTATGTGACACAGAGGTTAATTAGCCGATGGAAAGTTCCAGTGACTCGCTTGAGTTTGTCAAGATGTGGTCTGGACTCACTTAGAGATTACTACAAAATGCAGATTTGGAGGCTTCTTATAAAATCTATTGAATAAGAATCTATGGTTGGTGGGGCTCGGTAATCTGCATGTTAATAAGCTTCCTCAATGACTTATGTGTTCATGGAAGTTTGAGGATCATCTGTTTATCAACTAATTTTCACTAAAATAGCATCTTTAAGGTTCCCAAGCCTCTTTCAGTATGTGTGTTTAATGTATTGACTACTAGAAATTTTATTCATAGCACAAAAGCTATAACTAGTATTTTTAAAAAGTGAAAATAAGCATTAGGAATAGCCTTATCTTGATAACATGCCTTTAAAAATAAATGACTACATTTTACAATTCCAGAGATTCTGGAAAAGCACATTCTTCATTTAGCAAATTTTTATTCAATGCCTATAATTTTTTAGGTTATGTGATTACAAAGATGAATGAAACTCTGTCCTAACTCAAAGGCAATGGGAACATAAAGGACCATGGCCTCAGGGTGGACAGCGTGAATCTGAAGCATGAATTCTCATTCTGCTGCTTATTTGTGGAATGATTCTGTGCCTGTCATTTAACTTCACTGCAACTCAGGTTTCTAAATATGTAAAAGGCAGAAAGGAACGCTTACCTCACAAATAGGTCATGCACATCAGAAGGTGCTTAGTGGGGAATTGGGCCCATAATGAATAAGTGTGGCAGCTATGATTTGAGTGATAGTAACACATGGTCTGTCAGAGCTGGAGCAGACCAGGCAGTGTGCACTGTGGTCCTATGCCTGCATTCTGGAGATTCGTGGAGTCTCAGACCTGGCTTTGCCACCTCCTTGCTATGCAACTCCAGGGAAGTGATGGCTCTGCCACTTCCCCTCTGCTCTTCCTACACCATTCTGCTCCCTTTGCTTGAGTTTCTCATGCCTTCTTCCTCAACAAATCTTTATTCCTAACTCCATCTATGTGTATACTTCAGGAAGAACCCAACTCACAAGGCTGGTCTTTGAGTGCTTTGGGGTCATGCTTATAGACTTAGCATTCAGTAGAGATGCTGAAGCTGAAACTCCAGTACTTTGGCCACCTGATGCGAAGAGCTGACTCACTGGAAAAGACCCTGATGCTGGGAAAGATTGAAGGTGGGAGGAGAAGGGGATGGCAGAGGATGAGATGGTGGGATGGCAGAGGATGAGATGGTTGGATGGCATCACCGACTCGATGGACATGAATTTGAGCAAGCTCCAGGAGATGGTGATGGACAGGGAAGCCTGGCGTGCTGCAGCCCATGGGGTCACAAAGGGTCGGACATGACTTAGTAACTGATCACCAACAGTAGAGAGAGATGGAAATGACTGATGGAGCAGAGTTCCGTAGGGAGGAGCTCATACCCACGGCTTTAAAGCAGAGGTTCCCACCCCCTGGTACCGGTCGATGACATGTTAGTGACGGGGCCACACAGCAGGACGTGAGCCGTGGGTGAGCGAGTGAAGCTTCATCTGCACTTGCAGCTGCTCCCCATGGCTCATATTATCGCTGAGCTCCACTTCCTGTCAGATCCGCAGTGACATAACAAATGTAATGCACTTGAATCACCCCGAAACCACCAGCCCACCTTCTGTGGAAAAATTATCTTCCGTGAAACCGGTCCCTGGTGTCAGAAAGCTGAAGAACTACTGCTTTAAATAAATATGTTCCTTCTTCCTACGCTGAACAAGGGGACGTCTACTGCCCAGAGCTTCCTGCACACCTTGGAAACCTCCTTGCCCCTCACCCAGAGATTCTGCCAGGCAGCATTGATTGAGATTGAGAGTTCTCCTGGGACTTTCAAGTAAGGACCAGTCACTGGCTGTGTGCCCTGAACAAGCTGCAAACCCTGTGCAGAAGACAAAAAGAGCCCCAGACCCTGCATCCTACCCTAAGAGTCATAGCCAGAGAGTGTTCCAAGCAAGACTGGGGCTACTGGAGGATAAATTCGGTTCCAACTCTAATTTCTCATTTTAGTTTGTCACCACTTCAATAGTTTCCAAGCGTCTATAGAATAAATGTGTCTGGTTTCATTTGAAAAAAAATAACTGGGAGCACTGGCATGGAGAAGACTTGGAGCAGAAGCAATTACTGTTCATGGACATTGCTATGGCTTATTTTTCCATCCCTGTGATGGGTATTACTGTGTTTTTTTTAAAGAGAATGTCTTCTCATACAGATGGCTAAAGGTGACCATGAAAAGATGCTCAGTGTTGCTAATTATTAGAGAAATGTAAATCAAAACTACAATGAGATATTACTTCACATTCATCAGAATGGCCATCATTAAAAAATCTACAAATAATAAATGCTGGACAGAGTGGGAAAAGAGAGCTCTCCTACACTGTTGTGGGAATAGTGCAGTTCCCATAAGTTGGTGCAGCCACTATGGAAAATGGTATGGAGGTTCTTAAAAAGAAAAAAGACAGTTGCCACGTGATCCAGCAATCCCACTCCTGGGCATATATCTGGACAAAACTATGATACACGTACCCCTATGCTCATAGCAGTACTATTCACTAGCCAAGGCATGAAACAAACCCAGTGTCCATTGACAGAGGAATGAATAAAGAAGATGGAGTACTACTGCTACCACAGTATGACACTGCAGCAGAATACGACTCAGCCGTAAAACAAAGACTGAAATAATGCCATGTGCAGCGACATGGATGAACCTAGTGGTTGTCAGACTGGGTGAAGTGAGTCAGACAGAAGAAGACAAAGACCATATGCTATTGCTTATGTGTGGGATCTAAAAAAATGTACAAGTGAACTTACCAATGAAACACCAACAGAATCACAGACAAGTGAACGGACTTGTGCTTACCAAGGAGGAGAGGGGTGAGGGACGGAGGTACTGGGAGTTTGGGATTAGCAGATGTAAAATGTTATACACAGGATGGATACACAGCAAGGCCCTACTGTATAGCACTGGGAACTATATTCAGTATCCTACAATAAACCATATTGGGAAAGACTATGGAAATGAATGTATACTAAGTCAACTATACTCCAGTAAGAATTATTTTTAAAAAAGAACGTATATACACATATGACTGAATCACTTTGCTGTACAACAGAAAGTAGCATTGTAAATCCACTATACTTCAATAAAATGTTTTTTTAAAAAAGAGAATGTCTTCTGAGTTCATCATTTTCAATCCAGAATTAGTCCATCAGAGTGAGCCACCGAGAAGTGTTACAAGAATAGAGGACTGATTCATCTGAGAGTTCAGCTGCCGAGAGATCTGTGCTGTCCCACCAGCACCAGTCAGCTTTATTTTTTCTGTTTTCTAAACAATATAATTTGATTACCTTTCAAATACTGAGTTTCCTTATTCTATTTATTATGTAAATCACACTTGCAAATTCACATGGATGAAGATATGAATATTTTTGTGTACAGATCGCCAGTCCAAGTTCGATGCATGAAACAGGGCACTCAAAGCCGGTGCACTGGAACAACCCTTGAGGGATGGGATATGGGGATGTGGGAGGGGAATTCAGGATGGGGAACACATATACACCCGTGGCTGAGTCATGTCAGTGTATGGCAAAAACCACCACAATATTGTAAAGCAATTAGCCTCCAATTAAAATTAATAAATTAATTTTAAAAACCCACAACAATGGGCTGACAGTGATCATAGTGTGACAGTGTGGCTTTGAGTTGATTTTCAGGAAGCTCTTGGCTGCGGTTTAGGTGCAGTGTTTATCTGAGAAAGACTGAGCATACTGAACCAGCATAGCAGATTCTAGCCACAGTATGATACAACCAATCAACATTCTCATCTACAAGTAGCCACTGAGCACCCACTAATCCCCTAGTGCAGGAAATGGCAATCCACTCCAGTATTCTTGCCTGGGAAATCCCATGGACAGAGGAGCCTGGCAGGCTACAGTCCATGGAGTCCAAAGAGTCAGGCATGACTGAGCACACACACATGTAAGCCTCTTTGAATTCATTACTTAGCACCTACTCCATGCCAGGCTCCTGATGGGCAACAAGACCAACATCATGTAACACAGTCTCTGTCCTCCAGTGACTTCTGTGATTGAAATTCAAGGCAGTAAGAATTATTCAGGGTTAGGAGAAGCATCTAACCCAGTGTTGAGGGAGGGCCAGGCAGGGGCTTCAGGGAGATGTTTCTGGACAAAGTCACAACCCGGCTGAACCCTGAAGGATGGATGGGAGTCGCCAGGAAGAAAGGAAGATGGGAGGAGCAGCAGGCGCAAAGGCCCAGAGAAGAGGGCAGGTGGCCGGGAAAAGGACCAGTGGTCGAGAGATCTAGACGTCCAGGGAGGATGGCAGACCGTGAAGCTAGAAAGGCAACAGGGACCAGGACTTGGAGGGCTAAGAAGTGTCATTTGAAAGGCTATGAGACCCATGAAGGTTTTAAACTGGGAGGGTAATAAGAGTTTCACCTTTTAGGAACATTAGTCTGACTGCTGATGGGAGATGAATTTAAGGGAGACACTAGAAGTGGGAAGACCGTTTATGAAGGGAGGACTTTTCTTCCCAGGTGCAGAGCCGGACTACACATCTCAGCTTCTTGAACAGGAAGGTAGGGCATCGGGACTGGGTCACAGCCGACGGGCCTGGGAAGAAGCAGGATGTGCTACTTCCCAGCTGGCACTTAAACACCCTCCTGTGTGACCCTGCAGGCTCCCTGCCTCCATCCGCTAGCTTGGTAAATATGTGTTTTGGATCCTAGAGCCAGAGCCTCTGATTCAGTAGGCTCTGAATTTACATTTTTAACAAGTTAACAGGTGGTGCTGACCTTGTAGGTCCAAGAGGTACATTTTGGATCCTGAGGACCTAAGCAGTGCAGAGCTATGATGTACAGGAGGGTGCTGTCCTAGGTTCCCGAGCGACTGTGTGCAGCAGTCCTTCGCCTCCTTGGAACTGCCTTGGAGTGTGAGGGGATGTTGGAGATATTCTTTTCTCATGTGAAGTTACTTAGATTTTGAAGTGGTCTGTTTATGCAGTTAGCCTACTAGCAGGAGTCCAGAAGGCACTGGTAGAAGGGACACAGCAGACAAAGTGAAAATGTGTGTGGCTGCCAGCCCCGTGTCCATCTGGCAGAGCGATCGTTTCTGTCTGAACTGGATGAAGGGTGTGTGCGGTTTTGAGGCTGAGCTTCCCTTCCCTCCTTTGTTAGACTCAGCTCAGCCATCACCCCTCCCTTTCACAGTGGAGTTTACCTGGATCACTCATTCGGCTTTTCCTCCACTACACCATGAGCTCTCAAGACGGCCAGGAGTTCTGCCTAATATCCTCACAGGATGTGAAGCTTCACATGAAAGAGGGTGTGCAAGAAGTAATTAGCAGACATCCTGACGGTGCCCAGTGAATGTGGGAGGTTGGAGGTGGGCGCCATATTGTCTTCTCCCAGAGTCCTTTGCATGAGCTTCTCCTTCCCAGCGACACTCACCAGCCCCTCCCCAAGGCAGCTACCAACGCAGCTGAGACATCTCTTCCACCAGCGTGGCTACTCAGACGAAACCCTGGCTAACTGCCCATCCTATATCCCTTTACTTTCCTCTTATAATTTATTAAATATTTGTATATATGTTTATCATTAATGCAGCAGGGTGATGGAGGCAGCAACAGCAACTGCTACTTTTCTAAGACACAGAACACCTGTGCGTGTCTGAAGTTCAAAGGGAAGGAACTAGTGGGAAGAAAGGTATGCACGATGCTGGGAAACTGGAAATAGTTGAAAAGACAAGGCGTTGTTTGACAAAATTAAAGGGAACGTGATCCAGATATAATGTTAATGTTAATTTTTGGAAAGAAGAAAAAGTAGCTATTGTGCCGAGACAGAAGAGAACGAGGAGGGGGCATGTGTTGGATCCAAGATATTTTTGGTGGAGAAGACAGAAGGTGGGGTGACTTCCCCTTCAATGACCTTGACTTTCTCCACAAAGTAAAAGATAGAGCCATCTGTGAGGAGAAAGGATTTGGAGACAAAAAATAGAAGAAAAAAATAATGGGGAAAATTTAGAACAACTACTATAAGGAGTGTCCTTGGGTAATAAAAAATTGACTTATTCAAAGGAACTGTTAAACACAGCACATCAATAATATTATTTTTTTGCCAAGAAAATAAGACCATGTAGTTTTATAGTACCAGAAGCCTTGGCATTGCTCTGCAATGAGCACCTCAATTGATGATCTCACCGTTGTATTTCTTCTCCCCATAAGAACTGATTACAAGCATTTAATTTTTCCATGTCTTATCTCTTCTGTATACTCTTCCTCATATGGCTTCCCTTGGCCATCTCATAGCATTCACTTTTTAATAGTTTACCATCTCTGATTCATATTCTCTCTCCTTCAAGTGAAATTAACTTGGTGAAGAGGCTGTATCACCTCTCTGGAGCTTCATGTTGGTTTGGCAAATATCTGTGGAGTACCACGAGGTGCCTGGAACTGTGGGCAGTGGCAGGGAAGTGACTACAAATTAAACAGTGTGTCTGTTCCAGGGGGTCTCACAGAGTGTGCAAGACAAAGTCACAGATACATCATTTCAACACCTTGTGGCTAGAGCTGTCGTGGAGGCATGGATCTTATGATCTTCAGCAACTAGACAAATGACATTTATCAATCCTCCAAATATTTTGTGAGTGTCACATGATGGGCACCTCTGGTAATACAGTGGGGAAAACAGGTAAGGTCTCTGTTATCTTTTGTTTTGAGGCAAATAAAAGTGTGGTGTGACAGAGATAAGCAAAGGGGAGTTAGTTGTTTTGAGTGACTGGGGAAGGTCTCACTAAGGGGGGAGCTTCAAAATAAGACCTGAGTGAGGACTCCCCCAAAGATGCAGGAACAGACGCTTCCCGCCAAGAGCACACCCAGCAAAATGACCCGAAGGTTCAGACATGCTTGGCCTGTTCCAGGAGCAGAGAGAAGGCCAATGTGGCTAGATAGCACTGAGAGCAGAGATGGGAAGGGGGTGCTTTTGGAGAGATTATCAGGGGTGGAGAGTCTATTTTAATGCAAGAATGCAGTACCCAAGCAGGACTATCTTATTTTAGGAATCCCACTGGCTCTGCAGAGACTGCATGGTGCCATGAAATATTCTTTACAACACCGCCAAACAATGGTTGCTACTTAAGTATGGTTTATTCAGGTTCTCAGTAATCATGTATGGTACACCACCCAAATATCAGGCACTGCTCTGGGTCCTCGGGGTTCAGTGGCTTTGTAGCAGAAAAAGTTCCTGCAGTCATGGTGCTCATATCTGGGTGTGCATGGAGGTGAACATTTCAGGTAAAGGAGAAGTGAGTGCAAAGGCCTTGATGCAAGAGTATGCTTATAAGTTTTGAAGAAAAACAAAGACATGAGTGAAGGAAGAGAAGCTGACAGCAGAGGAAAAACCCTGGGGTAGGGAGGGGAGAGCCAGGAGGTGATGGAAGGAGATCGGGATCGCGAGGGCCACTGTATGAATGTTAGATTATACTAGGAGTCACGGTGGGGGGTGGGGTTTGAGGAAGAGTGGGCATTATATTCTCATCTTGTAAAAGGATCACTTCAACGAGACAATGACTATAAGGAGACAGGGAATCAAATAGTTATGGTGATGAATGAGGTGGGTAGCTTTGGGGAGGAAAAGGAGAGATGGGAGATATTACCCCATCTGCGTTTATTTGGAAAACAGGATAATAAGATTTGGTGATCAACTGGGTAAGTAGCTTGATAAAAAGAGAAGAGTCAAGGATAACTTCAAGATTTTGTATCTAAGGATGAGGAACAAATGTCATTTGCTCAGATGGGGAAGTCTGTAAGAATTGGAGATGAAGGAGCAGATACTGAAAGCTCAGTTTTGAAGCGGTTAAGCTGTAGTTGCCAATGACAAATCTAAGTGAAGAGGTTTATTAGATAAATCTAGAGTTCATGGGAAATAGCAACAAATGGGGAGAACAAGGGCCTTGAAAAACTAAGAAGGAAGAACCCATTTATGTTTAGATAACTGATTCTTTGTTTTCATTCAACCATTTTGGCACAGTTTCTTATTGGTGATTTGACCAGTGAAATTAAGCAGACAATCCAACTGAAATACCATGTGTTAAGTATACACCAAGCTGAAATACTACAGCACTCTTCCAGAAGTAAAATTCTGAGTAGTTTAAGTGCCCACACAAGATTTTACTATTTTTTTCATCTCTGTAGAAAATAAAAGTGGTGACCCTGGAGAACTGGGAGAGAGTCCATATCCAATTGCTTATTACTGAACTAATGGATCTTAATTCAACTGTCCATGTTTTAAGTCACATTATAGCTCTGTTCATCCACTTTAAGCAAAAAGAACTACCTGTTGAATGAGCTCATTTAGAGAATTGTCCTGCATGAAAATAAATGTTGAATGCTCATTTTTTCTGTACGAATTTCATAATTAGTTTCTGTTGTTCTACAATGAGTACTTTTATTGGGAGTAAGATCAATTTGCTGCTGCTGCTGCTAAGTTGCTTCAGTCGTGTCCGACTCTGTGCGACTTCATAGATGGCAGCCCACTAGGCTCCTCTGTCCCTGGGATTCTCCAGGCAAGAACACTGGAGTGGGTTGCCATTGCCTTCTCCAAGATCAATTTAGGCCATCTTTAAAATAAATCTTCATTACCAAAGTAGCCTTTCTTATGAATCCTCCATAGTATTTACAGTTTTCATGTATAAAACAAAGCAAAAAGTAAATACAATTTTCATTTATATACATTTCTTGTTTCGAATTTACTCTTAAATATATTTTATCATCATTATTCCTATTATATACTTCCTTCTTAGTTTACAAGGCCCCAAAACATATCAATATAAGTTAAAAAAAATCCTCTTTGAAAGACTGCAGAATTATTGCTTCCATATTAAAAATAGGAAACTGTGAAGAATAAGTGATGCCTGGCAGCAAATAAATCAATGCCATTTGGATACAGTCCTCTTTTCCTGCTTTTCTTTGCCTGTCCTTCACCTTTCTACAGGACAAAGATGAGAATACAGAACTCACTTTAATGGATTATCAGAATGTTCTAGCCGCAACAAAGACAGAGCATGATCAAGTCAAGAACCTTGAGATGGTGACTGTTGTTACCTTGGGAAGTAATAGTGGAGTCCTTATCCGGCCAAAGGGAGACCTTTTGCTCTAAGAAGGTCAAGTGTACTGAACACTACAGTAGACATTTAGGCTACTGAAAATGGCCAGGATCAAAAAATGGGCAGAAGTTCTATATAAATAGACACACAATAAACAGACCAACAGGCACATGAAAACATGCTCAACACTGCTAATTATCAGAGAAATGCAAGTCAAAACTACAACGAAGTATCACCTCACATAGGTGAGAATGGTCAACATCAAAAAGTCTACAAGTAATAAATGCTGGAAAGAGTGTGGACAAAAAGGGGACCCTCCTACACTGTTGGTGGGAATGTAAACTGGTACAGCCATTATGGAAAACAGTAGGGAGGCTCCTTCAAAATCTAGAAACAGAAGTACCATATGATCCAGCAATCCCACTCCTGGACATATATCTGTAGAAAACTCTAATTTGAAAAGATGTATGCACCCCAATAGATGCGTGCACCCCAATGTTCATAGCAGCACTGTTTACAATAGCCAAGACATGGAAGCAACATAAATGTCCATCAGCAGAATTCTTCCATCAGCTTCCATGTCTTGGCTATTGTAAACAGTGCTGCTATGAACATTGGGGTGCACACATCTATTGGGGTGCATACATCTTTTCAAATTAGAGTTTTCTACAGATATATATTGGAGAAGGCAATGGCAACCCAGTCCAGTACTCTTGCCTGGAAAATCCCATGGGAGGAGGAACCTGGTAGGCTGCAGTCCATGGGGTCGCTAAGAACCGGACACAACTGAACTACTTCACTTTCCCTTTTCACTTCCATGCATTGGAGGAGGAAATGGCAACCCACTCCAGTGTTCTTGCCTGGAGAATCCCAGGGATGGGGGAGCCTGGTGGGCTGCCGTCTATGGGGTCGCACAGAGTCAGACATGACTGAAGCGACTCAGCAGCAGTGACAGCATATATAAATATATATATACACATACATACATACAATGGAATACTACTTAGCCATAAAGAGAATGAAATAATGCTACTTGTAGCAACATGGAAGGGCCTAGAGATTATATCAATAGTAAGTAAAGTAAGTCAGACAGGGAGAGATAAATATCATGTATCACTAATATATAGACTTTGAAAAATGATACAAATGACCTTATTTACAATACAGAAATAGACTCACAGCCAGAGAAAACAAACTTATGGTTACCAAATGGGCAGGGAGTGGGAGAGGGATAAATTAGGAGTTTGGGATGAATGGATACACAGATAAACAACAAGGACCTCCTGTATAGCACAGGGAACTACATTCGATATCTGTAATAACCTATAACCAAAAAGAATCTGAAAAAGAATATTTATATATAAAATCTGAATCAATTTGCCCTATACCTGAAACTAACACAACACCGTAAATCAGCTACGCTTCAATTAAAGAAAAAAAAGCTGTAACTGGAACCTCTGTATAGTCTATTGGGATCCTGAACTTCTGTATAGCATCCACGGTAACATGTGTATCTCCCCCTCAACACATACACGCCCCCAAAAAGGAAAATGGCCGGCGATGGTAAAGGGGTGCAGCCTGAGGATATTTCACCTACTATCCCATGATTTTTCTTGGCTACTATTGAACCCAGATGGTGATAAACGTTTCTCCCAGCACACAGGCTCTGTGTAAGAACAGAAGGCTTGTTGCTTTGCAAATGAGCGAAGTGGGAAAATCTGACCTAGTTATCTGCAAACTCACGCTGGACTCCTTTTTGTGAGATTATGACAACCTGTCTTACAACCTAGGGAGCATGTATTAGGTTCTTAGTGCTAGCTTCTTCTGTATAACAAGTTGTCATTTGCTGAGAATTTTTTTGGACTAGAAAGTATCAGATTCTAATAGTAGTAAACATTTGATTTCCATTTTATAGGTGAGCAACTGGGGCTGGAAGAAGTTAGGAAACTTGTTCAGGGTCATCCAGCTAAAAAGTGATGGAGCTGGAATTTGAATCCCATCTGTTTAAAGACAAGGCACGTTGCTGACCTGCATAATAGGCACGTTCATATTGTAAAGCTCAATAGAGGTTGTAGGGAGAAGGCAATGGTACCCCACTCCAGTACTCTTGCCTGGAAAATCCCATGGACGGAGGAGCCTGGTGGGCTGCAGTCCATGGGGTCGCTAAGAGTCAGGCACGACTGAGGGACTTCACTTTCACTTTTCACTTTCATGCATTGGAGAAGGAAATGGCAACCCACTCCAGTGTTCTTGCCTGGAGAATCCTAGGGACGGCGGAGCCTGGTGGGCTGCTATCTACGGGATCACACAGAATCGGACACGACTGAAGTGACTTAGCAGTAGCAGCAGAGGTTGTAGAGAAACATTCAAGATAGCCCAGAGACAGACATTGATACTGCCGTATTCTTGCCTGTTAAACCCCATGGACAGAGTCTATGGGGTGCAAAAGAGTTGGACATGACTCAACAACAGCGATTCTAGAGGAAACTCTTGATGTGCAAAGATTAGGTGGGAAAGGAATTGAGAACTTGAGTTGAGGGCCCTCATTCTGCAGACCTTCCAGAAGTTAAGGGACAAAGTTGAGGATGCAGAACCTGCTCATGGCAGGTACAGCCTGGAAGAGACCTCAGAGCTCTTCTGTTTAATTCAGTGCTCTATTTACCTGTGGTCTATCTCAACAGGTATTTCTCTGAACATCTAAAGGCACCTAAAGGCATGTGACACATAGTCCAAAGCCATCTGCTAAAACCTCTGGCCCTAAAAACATGCCATTGCTTATAGTTGTGTTCAGAAGAATCTGCAAAGGGGTGAATTGGGAGTGTTACCCTGCAGACTCTTTGTAAATGTCACTTCCTCTAAATCTCTCCAGGGAGTGTAAATGTAAAAGATTATACATGTCTCAATTCTGTGGTGGGCCATTTACTAACTAAATGCAAAAGATCTGGCCGTGGAGATTCAGTGCACCACCACCCAGGCAGGTAGCGCTGCTGCGAGAAAGGGGAGGGAGGCTCTAGCATTCAACCTACACAGGTGCTCAGCTGCAGTCAGCACCGACGGGAGATTCTCCCAACCTATCCCTTGATACACACCACAGTATGGAATACCAGTTTCTTTATGAATTTAGTTTTAATCGGTCATCTTTGTTCAATGTAAGTGCAAGGTGAAACTTCAGACATTCTCAACTGTCCTCTATTCCAGACCCACCCCTAAGAGACAGCCTTTACACTGGGTGGTCAGCCTCTTACCTCTAAATAGGGTGGAACTAAGCTGCTGTTTCTGCCTATCCTTAGATGATCGCTATTGACTCATGCAATGATCAGTGGTGATGTATCACTTATGGTACCTCTGTTTTGCCCGGGTTTGATGGCTAAAATAATTTTCTAGCTTTTCCACTGGTTACTTTTGAATCTTTAACTAATGCACCTAAAATGTACAAACCCTTCCCTCTAGTTTTCCTTACTCCCTTTATACTTTAGACCCCTCTGCCATACATTTCGGAGAAGGCGATGGCACCCTACTCCAGTACTCTTGTACCCAACTCCAGTACTCCAGTACTCCTCAATCCCATGGATGGAGGAGCTGGTGGGCTGCAGTCCATGGGGTCGCTGAGTCGGACATGACTGAGCGACTTCACTTTCACTTTTCACTTTCATGCATTGGAGAAGGAAATGGCAACCCACTCCAGTGTTCTTGCCTGGAGAATCCCAGGGAGTGGGGAGCCTGGGGGGCTGCCGTCTATGGGGTCACACAGAGTCAGACACGACTGAAGCGACTTAGCAGCAGCAGCCATACATTTTCTTTTACATGGTCAAGAATAATACTATATTCTGTACTATAATCATAATAAACTGAAATAATTGGTTATAAGTGTTAAAATTAAGAAATTACATTTTTATGAGAGAGGCTGAAAGCAGATAATATATATTAAAAATATTATTCTGATCATGCTTCATTCCTTTTCCCTTCACATCACATTTCTAACAGTCAATGACAGTTTTAGCCACTAGAAAGTGGAATGGCCAACACCACCCCTGGAAGGAGGGAGAACACAGAGCAGGGTTTCCCAACCGTGGTGACACTGGAATCACACACGGAGCTTCACAAAATATCGATGCCTGGTGCCATCCCAAGAGCATCCAGTACAACTGGTCTGGAATATGGCCCAGGAATCGGGATTTGTGAAAGACCCTCAGGTAATTCTCATTTTCAATTAAAGTTGAGAGGAAGTACTGGTTAGAAAGGAACATAAATGAAAGTCTACCCCTTATGACACTCCCTTTCAAACAGGGGCAAAAGACTAAAGACCCAGAGAGAGGAGGAATGTAGACAGGTTGAGGGGGAAGGGGGAAAACTGATGAGGGGCTTTGGTTCTGCTTCTCATTTAGGATTTGGAACATATGTCCTAGGAGGTCTCCTCCGCCAGCCTTCTGCAGAAGCTGAGAAAAGATGGTGCCTCTGTCTGATTAGGCTTAGCTCTCCAGAATCTCTTCATGACTTGATGTTCCCATACACCCTTCAGGTAAGGTGTCCAGAATACTGAGGAGCTGACTGTGAGTTTACCTGGGCAGTCACCACAGTGGGGAGCAAGCCACCCAGAGCACGACCGCCACGTGAAGATGAGTGATGTGACGTATTTTGGCACATTTGCAAGGGGCATTGATGTCAGTTCTGCCCCCTGGAGTTGTGTGATGTGGAGCCTAGATCCTGTAACTGAAAAGTGCACGATGAACTACCAGGCATGGGAAAAGTCTACAAGTCACACTAGTCACAAGTGAAGGTCTGGGAATGGTGTTATGGAGAATCACCAAGCCTAGATTTGGTTAGAGAGAACAGACCAGAGTTTGGTGTTAGATAGCAGCAGGGGGCATTGCCAAGAAGCCAAGGGACAAGAAAAGGGGAGAAAACATGGAAGACTGAAAATATGCATGAAAGGGATTACATTCTCCAAAGATACTTTAAATTGGTGGATCAAAGTTAACTTCCTTTTGAAATTGAATAGGATTCAAAGAAATGGAAAGATATCTCATGCTCTTGGGTTGGAAGAATTAATATAGTTAAAGTTGCCATACTACTCAAAGCAATCTACAGATTTAATGTGATCCTTACCAAATTACTCATGATATTTTTCACAGAACTAGAACAAATAATCCTAACATTTGTATGGAACCATAGAAGACCTAGAATTGCCAAAGTAATCCTGAGGGAAAGGAATAAAGCAAGAGGCATAACCCTCCCAGACTTCAGACAATACTGCAGAGTGACAGTAATCAAAGCAGCTGATACTGGCACAGAAACAGACATATAGATAAATGGAACAGAACAGACAGTCCATAAATAAACCCACATGCTGTGGTCGATTAATTTTCAACAAAGGAGACAAGAATATATGATGGAGAAAAGAAAGTCTTTTCAGCAAGTGGTGTTGGTAACGTTGGACAGCTGCATATAAATTAATGAAGTTAGAACTGGAATACATCCGCGCACCATACACAAAAATAAACCCAAAATGGTCTAAAGACTTAAACATAAGACATGACATCATAAAACTGGAAGAGAACATAGACAAAACATTATCTGATATAAACTGTACCAATGTTTTCTTGGGTCAGTTTCTCAAGGCAATAGAAGTAAAAGCAAAAAGGAACAAATGGAACCTAATCAAACTTAGCAGCTTTTGTACAGCAAAGGAAATCATAAACAAAATGAAAAGATATACTATATACTGAGATAAAATATTTACAAATGGTGTGACTGACAAGTACTTAATTTCCAAAACATATAACTCAATGAACGAAATAACAAATGACTCAGTTGAAAAACAGGCAGAATACCTAAACAGACGTTTCTATACAGAAGACTTGCAGATGGCCAACAGGCACGTGAAAAGATGTTCAACATTGCTAGTTATTAGAGAACTGCAAATCAAAACTACCATGAAGGACCGCCTCATACCTTTCAGAATGACCATCATTAAAAAATCTACACGTTATAAATGCTGAAGAGGGTTCAGAGAAAACGGAGCCCTCCTACACTGTTGGTAAGAATGTAAACTGGGACAGCCACTGTGAAAGACAGTATGGAATTTCCTCAGAAAAACAAAAAAGAGATTTGCCATATGATCCAGGAATTGCACTCCTGGGATATACAAAAATATAATTCAAATAGACACGTGCACCCCTATGTTCATGGCAGCACTAGTCACAATAACCAAGACACAGGAACAACCTGAATGTCCACTGACGAATGAATGGATACAGAAGATATGGTAGGTATACACAAAGGAACACTATTCAGCCGTAGAAAGGAATGACATAATGCCATTCGCAGCAACATGCATGGACCTAGAGGTTATCACACGAAGTCAGAAAGAGAAACACAAACGCCAGAATTTGTCTCTCTCCTTCTCAAGTAAATGGTATCACTTATATGTGGAATATAGAATATGACACAAATGAACATATCTACAAAAGAGACACAGACAAACAGAGATAGAGAACAGACCTGTGGTTGCAAGCAGGGGTGGGTGGGAGAGATGGATTCGGAATCTGAGCTTAACAGATGCAAACTATTACAAAGAGAATGAATAAACAATAGGTCCTACTATAAAAGTTATGACCAACCTAGATAGCATATTGAAAAGCAGAGACATTACTTTGCCAACAAAGGTCCGTCTAGTCAAGGCTATAGTTTTTCCAGTGGTCATGTATGGATGTGAGAGTTGGACTGTGAAGAAAGCTGAACACCAAAGAATTGATGCTTTTGAACTATGCTGTTGGAGAAGACTCTTGAGAGTCCCTTGGACTGCAAGGAGATCCAACCAGTCCATTCTGAAGCAGATCAGTCCTGAGTGTTCATTGAAAGGACTGATGCTAAAGCTGAAACTCTAGTACTTTGGCCACCTCATGCAAAGAGTTGACTCACTGGAAAAGACTCTAATGCTGGGAGGGATTGGGGGCAGGAGGAGAAGGAGACGACAGAGGATGAGATGGCTGGATGGCATCACTGACTCAATGGATGTGAGTCTGAGTGAACTCTGGGAGTTGGTGATGGACAGGGAGGCCTGGCGTGCTGCGGTTCATGGGGTCGCAAAGAGTCAGACACGACTGAGCGACTGAACTGAACTGAACTGATATAGCGTGGGGAACTATATTCAATACCCTGTGATAAACTGTAAAGGAAAAGAATGTGAAAAGATGTGCATGTATATATAACTGAATCACTTTGCTCTATAGTAGAAATTATCACATTGTAAATCAACTACACTGGAATAAAACAAAAATATTAATTTTCTTTCTTTGCTACAATAGGGGGTAGAGTTTTAAGGATTAGTGTATTTACCAGTATTATTCAATTTACAGATAGATTATCATAGCTTTCATTTGCATTTCTGAATCAGCAAGTGTAAACTGTTGACCATTTTACAGAAATGATACCTATAATTTCCAGGTAGATCAAGAGGAGCACTGGAGCCATGGATCGTCTCAACACAATCAATGTCATAGCACCATGGTCACTCAATAGGGAATGTTCGTGGCCTCGAAGTCAAATTGATTAAAATGGTACCACATTCCAGTCTGCATCATATTAGAGCCAAAATAAGCAAGTAATAGCCATGAGTAGTCTTCAGAGTAGAGGAATGATCAGGGATGAATTTTACTACTGTTTCCATGTGAAAACCATTAATAACATTGTGTTCCCTATTTGATTCAACTTGACAATACAGGGGAAAACCCATATTGCTACAATTTACATTATGCATTAAAAAAAAAGTCCATACAGGACTTCCCTGGCGGCACAGTGGATAAGAATCTGCCTGCCAACGCAGGGGACACAGGTTCAATCCTGGTCCAGGAAGATTTCACGTGCCGTGGGACAACTAAGCCTGTGTGCCGCAACCACTGCAGCCCATGCCCCTGGGACCTGTGCTCCACAAGAGAAGCCACCGCAGTGAGGAGCCCATGACCAAGAGGAGCCCCTGCTTGCTGCAGCTAGAGAAAGCCCATGCAAAGCAACAAAGATCCAGAGCAGCCAAAAACAAAAAAAAAAGAAGTCCATATAAGTGTATTCAATTCAAAATGTATCAGCTATGATATGGCAGCGAAGTCTTTATACTTCCTTTTCATTTCCTATTCTCTGGATATTATTATACTTTGGACATAACCAAATGCATGTGTTTCCACACAGGTGCAAAGATGATAAAGCATGTAGGTGATACGAAGTATCTGGCACAGTTTGTTCCCAAGAGCATTTCCACAGGCGCCACTATTTCTCTGGCACACCTTAAGCATCATCTCTGGCGACTTGAGAACATGAATATGTTTTCCAGATCTCTGATGGTCAAAGGTCACTTGGCTGCTAAGAGCATGGGTTGTTGACAGCATGTTCCAGAATGAGGTGCCAAGACTGGGACAACTTAGCCAGTATTTCTGATGTTCTGGTCCTCAAAAGGCAGGGATCACTGGCATTGAAACACCGGAATGTAAGTGAAGTGCTTCATAATTATAGGGGCAGGGAACCGGGCAGTTGTTCCCATGGACATTCTAGATCCATTTCAGAAGGACAGAGCATGCAGAGGAGAGACTTAAGTCAGCAAAGCTAACAACTACTTTGGGAACTTGGGGGTCAGAGAAAAGGGAACACAAGCTCCCCACATTCTATGTGGTGTGGGAGGAAAGGGGTGGGGGGAGAGAAGGATGTAAAGGGAGGGGCTGCTTCAGAGATCTTGTGACCTTCGGTCCTTAGAGTCCATGCAGGGTAAGCTCGGCATGCCAGGCTCCCCCAGGGTGTCTCTGGGAGGAATTCTCTGCAGAACCTGGGTCTTGCTGCAGGCATATTCAGAGTGTTGAGTAACTGTGCTGGTGTGACTACAGTTAGGGTTGACTTCAGAGTCCTCTGTAACAGCACAGAACTCTCCAAGGTGATTGTTTTGAAAGACATTTCAGTTATTTTGGATGTTGAAATCTTGGTTCATCCATTTTATAATCAACTAGGAGAAAAATGGGATTTTGAGAATTAGCTGCACGTTCACACTGTATACCTAAGTAATTTATTGGGTAGAGCAATTTCCTTAGTCCCGAGTTTCTAGAACTCTGTGGCAGCCACAAGCATGTACCTTGCAGATGCCCAATTACAGGGAGCAGAGTAACTGACCAGAGGCTGGGCCCCGGTCCCTGGGCTCTGGAACCCGTCCCTGCATTTGTTCTGGGGCCATGCTCCTGCAGGCTCTGTGCTCCCAGCCAACGACCGAGGGGACTAAGGCAGTTCTCTTCTTGGCCAAATTTGCCTCAAGGACTCCCAGATACTTTGCCAAAGCTTCCTGCCACTGCACGCCTCCCAACTTTCCTTCCCTGTCTGCTTCTCCCAGGGCTCACATTTACAGGTGGTCCCAGGGCTCTCCCAGCCTTCACCAGCCCCCTCCTCCTTTGCTCTCACACAGGCCACAGCCATTTCCCTTAAGAAATCCTATATTAGCATCTGCTCCTAGGAAAACCTAGACTCAGAAAACTGAGTCTAGTCTGGTTTTCAACCAGAAAACCTAGTTGTACTGCTCAGAATCACTGGAGTCTGCTGTATTTCAACCTATGGTTCAACTCTGGACACTTAGGACTTTGTATCTACATCAGAAACAGCAGGTAGAAGCCAGTTCCTGCCAAATATATGGTTAACTGGCTCATTCTAGGCGAGTGGTTACTGATTTGGCCTCACAAACTCTGACCACATGTAGAGAGTACCAATTCATCTCGTCGGCAAATTCTGACAGAAGCTTCAGCAGGCAGGTGTCACATCCCGAGTGCTGGGTCTCACCCCTCCACACCCCTACCCACCCCCCACTCAAGAGGGAACAGACTGCCAGAATCTGGATTCAGACACACTTCAGATTCCCAGGTCACAGCCCTTCCCGTGACGCCAAGCATTTCTGCTCTGCCCACACGGCCCCAGCGCGGGTCCAGCCAAACCATCTTGTTTCCCATTCAGGGTAAGATACTCAAAGTGCCAAGTCTAATGGGTTCAGTTTGTTCCGGGAACCTCGTGAAGTGTTTGAAATGCATTTCTGCCATTTGAAAAGGACTGGCTTAGTTTTGAAAATAGAAAAATGACATTTGGAGAGAAAGGTCTGGCTTTGATAAGACCCTATACAACTGTGTGTTGAGAGGGTACAGTACCAGTCTCCGGGTTCTCAAGCCTCTGTTCCCTCATCAGGCCACTTTTATTCCAGTTACTGATTTACCAGAATCCAAGGCATGATGAAGATGGATTCACAGGGGTCGAAATGTGATTGGGAGAAAGTGATGGTCAGGGGCTGCTAGTCTCTCTCCTCACCAAAGGTGGGGGGGTGGGTGATAAGTGTCTCAACATGATTCTTGTACCCCAAGCTCTTAAAAACCCCAAGAACCAAAACCCAGGAGCTGCACACCAGGTGATACAGAGTGAGCTGCCCATGAAGCCTTTTAGGAACCTCCCGGTGGTTGAACACACACTTTAAAGAGGCTGAAGCCCAGAACAGTTTGCTAAAATAAGGTTGTGATATCATAGTGCTATTTCCCCCATTTTCTAGAATTGCTTTTATTGTTACAATATGGCTGGTACAAAATATAAATTCATGAGGGAAAATAAGATAAAATGGTAGGAAGACAAAGGACCATTTTTTTTATGTTCTGACCGCTGGTCGTGGCAGCTATGATCCCTGGCATATGCTGAGATAAGAAGTGAGTGCCAGTGGGTGCAGAGTCTCCAGCACAAAATGTCACAAGATGCGGGTTCCGTAGGAGCCCTTCAGAGCGGGGAGTCTGGAGGTCAGCTCTCTGCAGTGAGGCTGAGTGGCGCTGCGAGGTGGCCCACACGCATCGGGACCTACCAGCTCATCTGGTGCTCTTTCTTGTCTTTTTCTAAGGTGAGATTTTCATAATGGTTAATCATCTTAATAAAGATGCCAATGATAATGTAGCTTATATTAAGCAAGGACCTCAACCCTGACAACTTAAAATCAAGTACAGCAGAGGGAAAAATGGGACTTCTGCCATTATAAGATTGATCTCACTGGGAATGACCTAGAAGGATTAAAAAGAGTTACTAGTGTGTCTCTCCGTAATTCCTTACAGTTACTGATTTGCCGGAATCCAAATTTCTATTTGTCCTCAATTCAGCACTTCTGCGAGGGTAGCTCCTTGGGGTTTTTGAGTTTCTCTACAGGGCGGGTGTTGGAGGGAATGATACAGAGTGAGGTGGGGGATGTTGTTTCCGTCTCCTGCTTGATAACATGTTTGAGCCCAGTGGTAATAACTGGAAGAAGTTCTAGGAAAGATAAAACCTCAGAACAAGGATCACAAATAAGGAAATGGAATTCACAATACTTTCTAAGTCTTTACATCTCCTAGCCGAGGGATCGTAATTTCCATGCTCCTGTGCTTCTATACAGTACAGTTTCCCATGTTTCTGTACAAATGTACACCATGACTCTGACGGTCATGTTACTTAAGCTGCAGAGTTTATTATTTGGCCGAGTAAAAATAACGTCTCAGGGAGCACACAGATCTACCCGCAATGAATGCTTTGTTCTTTACTTTTGTAGGCCCAGCTTTGCCAGACTCTGGAGGTGTTTGCACGGCCCTGTCAAGTCTGCTTGGGGACAGAAGCAGCTGTGACAGATGTATTCTCATGACACAGCACCTCTGCCAGAAGCCAAGGGCTGCGGGGTGTTTTTCTTGATCAGCTGCATCCCTTTCATTAGGCCTCTTACTATCAAAGGTGTTGGCAGCTAAAGGAACACTACTGAACTTCTAATGGGGCGCACGTTGGGAGGATGAGAGGAGCTGGGTGTCTCTCTGGGTGCCCCCGTGGCTCCACATCGTGCTTGTAGCAACCAAGGCAGTAGATTAGCCAAGTCAGTACAGGGAGGATGGCAGTATTTGATCCCTGTTTCTGTAGTTTTCAGATTTCTCACTGCTCATCACAAAAAGGTGAGGATTTTCCTTGGCTTGGAGTATGGGCTTTTGTTCAGAACAATGATAACAATAATAATAACATAGAGAGTTGACTGTGTGTCTGGCACTACCGCTAGAACTTCATACATATGAAATCCTATGATCTTTATAAAACTATCCTCTGAGGTGGGTGCTATTTTTAGCCCCATTCCCAGATGGAGAAAGCAAGTCCAGGATAGATAACTTGTTCCTGGCTCATTAGAGAACAGCCTGCCTACGAGCTCAGGGAGTCAGGCTGCAGAATCAGGCTGGGATCTTTCATCACCCAGGGAGAGATATTCATACAGAGTTGCCAGGGCTTGAAGCAATTTCTTTAAAAAAATAAATCTCTAGGCTTTGATTTGACAAATGAAGGTCGGGACCACTGTGTGCAATTCTATACTCATGTTTTGAGAAAGAAGATTGGAAAATCTAGCTTGCTTAGAGGGACACAGCCAAGATGATGAAGGGTTTGGAAAGCTCATAAGACAAGGGGTATCTGGAATAAATTCGAAACGAATCAAGTGGCTAACAATAGACACGGGTCGGGGAGTCTGCAAACTGCCTTCAAATACTCAAGGTGCTCTTGCCATATGGGTCAGACTCACTGTGGTTCCCCATGCAGGACAGATCTGGGAAGAGTGAGCAGAGGCCACAGGAAAGTCAAGTTCATTTATGAGCACCCAGAGTCAGCTGAAGATGGAAGAACCACTATTAAGGGCATGAGCTCCCATCAGATGCGTCCTGTAGCAGAGCTTACAGCATCTTCTGGGAAGGAAGAGGGTCTGTGTGCCTCAGGGCAGGAGGTTAAACTGGGTGGCCTCCAGGGTCAATTCCAGCTGCAAGACTGACCGGAGGATGACTTCACCATTTCAGAAAGGAGTTAAGTTGAAATGCAGCAGACACCTCCTTGAGTATCATCGCTATCAGCCACAACCTCCTGGAGCAGTGTTGGGGCCCAGGACAAGCCAACCCCAAATGTGCCTCAAAGACACACTGATTATTGTGAAGTTACTAAGAAATGGCCACTGCAAGAGGGTCACTATGACCCTCCTCTCTGTCTCCTTGAAAGCAGGAAATACATCTCTCATATGAAAGGTATATTCCCTGCATCTTGCCAGACATAGGGGATTTCAGGCTGAGAAGCCTATATAAACAAATATTGTTACTTTTTTAATATCCCAAGGCCAACCTTTGTTTAATTCTCTACTAATTAAGCACCCAAACCTAAATTTTTTGTCCTGTCAATTCCTCTCAAATGTGTTGTTTCTTTGTTTAAAAAAAACATAAAAGCTGCCTGCTTTGGCCATATCTTAGGCACTTTCTATGAGGTCTCTAAACACACAAATTAAGATTTGTCTCTTTTTTCCCCAATTACTGTGTCCAGTGTCAATTTTATTATTAGTCTAGCCACGAGAATGTAAAATGGTAGAGGGAGGGGATTTCTTCTCCCCAGCAGCAGCTTAGAGTGGAAATAAGGCTGGGCCACAACTCAGGCAACAAAAGTCAGGTCTTCTGCCTTCATGTGTGACCCTCAGAGGCACTGACTCTGCACACCCTTAATTTCTATAATTCCAAGATGGAGGAAAACGAATATCATCATTTTGGAAATTTCTGACATAGAGATGCTGGCCCCAAAGTTTTCTGAATAAGCATCAGTGTTTTGGAAAATGGGCTGGACCAAGGTTATCCCACCCCCAGCACTCTGGCTAATGACAAAGCTGTTGTCTAAGCTGCAACAGAAGAGCATTTCTGCATATTTGCTGGACATCCTTGTACATCTCTGTATCTTGCTACAAAATGAAGGTCTCACCAGTAACGTCTTTTCCTTTCTCTTGTTCTTACTTATTTTGCACCCATACAATCAGTTTCATGATCCAGAACTGTCCCCCTGGTCGGGATAGTCTAGTTTCTTGGCCCTACTGTGTTCTAGGCAACTAATAAAATACTTTACTGTAATTAAGTTTTCTTCTATACAAAACTAACATTTATGAAAAGCATCTATAAAAGATCAAGTTCCTATTTGTCCTACCTTCAGAAAACTCTTGTGAAAGAGCTTATGGATTTTTTTCTAAGTCCATTAAATGTTAGGTCCTATTTTGGAGACAACAGTAAGATCATTTAAGTGATCCTAAGTGTTTGCAAGCCTTACTCCACAGTATAACACTGCTCAGAACACACTTTTCCGTGTTTGCAAAGAAACTTCCCCCTAATTCCTAATTGTCCTGTCCTCCATGGGTGAACCATATACATAAAATCTCCCGTATAAGCGCATGTACCTAGCTATGCATCACTACTTAAAAAAAAAAAAAAAAAACTAATTAGTTTGCTTGAGACTAAAAAAAAAAAGTCATTCTAATCAAATGTTGGCATTAGTTCCTTCTATGTGAAAAAGATGCTAATGGATTTATAAAGAATGATTCCCTTTTACCCAAATCTTGGTGATAAGAAACAGATATGAGACCACAGTTAATCATCCCAGCACCCAGCACCTGAGACTTGGAGATCCCACATGAGTGCTCAGGGAACACGAACATCTCAGGATTCAAGGAGGCGCCTCTCCTAACAGCCCACGAAAAATCTGTGCTTCACACACTTAGCTTAAGTGCTACTTCACTCCACTGCAGTAAAAATCGAGTTTCATTTGGTCTCAAAAACTTGCTTTCTCCAAAGAATGAGGGAAAAGGGCTTGGGCTGTGGGGTCAACTGTGGTGATACATGTGACTGTTTAGAAATAGAGGGGTTCAGCATCTCTCTGAGAAATGAAATATTTCCTGCCGTATCAATTAACAAGGATGTCACAACCATCAGCGATTCCAGCACCTCACTGGGAGTTCCTGAGCCCTAAGGGCACTCAGGGAGGAGAATACCTGCCATCCAACAGCCATCTGGCTGCAGCCACTCTATGGGGAGCCCAAGGGAGCTCAGGATGCGGGAAAAACACAGGACTGGCCCAGAATAGCTGAGCTGCATATGAAAGGAATAGGTTCAGTGAGCCCAGATTCTTGTATCTTCCCATACACGGAAGAGTGCGAAATTCCTTAACTTGGGATATCTGATTTCTCTTGAATTAGCAATAATTTTTTGATGTTCAGACTACCTGCCCTTTGTTGCAAAACTTCTAGATAACCTGGCTCCTCCCCTCGCCTCCTTAGAGCAGTTCTCTCAGGGCTACTTGAGATGCTGTCTCCTGGGCTTGCCATCCTAAAAATGCCCACCAAATAAAACATAAATCTTATCATTTAGGTTGTGAGTATTTTTTTTTAAGTCGACAACTCAAAGGCGGGGTGCAAATCAGGATTGTGGTTAATTAATTTAGCCTTCATAGCAAATGCTTAGAACTACAAAGAAGGTTTACCAGCCAATTTTCAACCACCAAATGATAAAGCATTGAATGAAACGGCTAAGAAATTTAGCAAACAAACTGTTAGCCATTTGGGAGTAACTTAAGGGCTACCCCAAAGCACTCCTTGATTGAAATCCATTAAAAAGAACCACTGACCTTGAGAAGATAGCTTAGATATCCCACCTATCCAATAATGGTCCACAATAGAGCTCCAAAGCCCTGGGGCCCTCATGAATATTCTGGGAGCTAAATGCACCAAAAGAAGGAGAGATAGGGAGGAAGAGAGAGGTCTTTGCTTCTAAATAAAAGCCGCTCTCCTGTGGTTATGCCTAGCCTTCCAGGATCCCTTTTCAAGCTCTTTATTGAAATTGCTCAGGTCTTTAACTGATCTCCCGTGAGGCCTCAAAAGCCTTAAGCTAATTACATTTGGCTGAGATATGCTTGATGAGATGGGAAAAATATAAAGCTATTGAAAGGGTGAAAAAAAAAAATTCTAACCATCTGCTGGTGGTGTTGCTAACAGAACAATAGGTGAAGAGACACAGGCCATCGAGCCAGAGTGGAAAGGCACAGGATTTCTTTAATTACCGGGTCAGTGAGGCTGTTACTGCTTGGAATGGTGGGGAAGGCAGGGCAACCAGGCTTTAGAGGGCTAAGCAACCAGGCAGTGCTTAGTGAATAAACACAGCCAAACAGCAACAGCAAGAAAGGGATGCATTTTCTGAGGGAGAAAGGGGAATTAGGTCAGCTTGGCTTAGCAAAGCACTCCTAGCTAGATATCACAGGTATTTTGTGGAAAGGACAGAAAGAGATGCTCCTAAAGGGGAAATAGGTTTCAGCCCAACCTCTGTACTTCCTTCCAGGTTATCTGTGATCCTCAGAGGCAGTTTCTGACTCAGCCATGGCAAAGTGTGTTCTCTTTCGATGCTCTGAGCCAGACAGTTGCTTCTGTTATACTTGGAAATCCAGGTGAGCAGCCTGTGTTGAGCTTTCAAATCAACGTCCCAGGTGTTGATTCAATATGGCAACAGCTTATGTACATTGCTCTAAAAGCCCTGTTCCGTTTTTTTCTCCTTTAATTTTTTTTTTTTTTTTTTAAATAACGAATCCCCTCAAATTCAGCTGAGAAAATGTTAGATCTTGGAAGACAAACTGACTTAAATCAGAAAGGGGACTGCTAAATCAAAGTTTATTTTTACCTGTGTGTGTACAGTAATGCCTGAAGTTGAACAGCAGTTTCTGCCCCAAACCCTATTTTTGTTCTTTTCTTCTTCAGATTTTACAGAGGGAATGCATTTTCTGTTATTGTACTTTGTCTTGATTCTGTGTCTGAACATGGGTGAAACTATGAAACTAACAGCAACATGTTTTTATTTTCTTCATTATTTTCTTTTCATCACACCCAGGAAAGGATGACCCCTTTAGTAGGGAACCCGTTTTTCAGATGCACACCATTCAAATGTATTCTCAGGATGCTCTTGGAGTGCCCCCATCTGCTGCCTAATAGAGTCCTTTCCTGCACTTTGCTAGCTTAGGCACGTAGCCTCTATGTTCCCTCTGCCACATTGCCTCCCAGATCTGCCCTGTGGGAGGGATGTTTTGTGTCAGTGATCAGAAAAAGGGCACAAGTGGGAAGAAAGGAGCTGATCTCAGACCAACAGGGGTTTGACTTGACAAGAGGTCTCATCCATCCAGTCTCCCAGCTGCAGGTCTGGGAGTCCAGGATGATGCAAAGAGTCCCTCTCCTCTCTCAGAGCCTGATGCGAGACAGCTGGTGTAGATAATGAACAAGAGCTGTGCCAGTGGTTCTCAAAATACGGTCCCTGGACCGACAGCATCAACATCAGTTGGAAACTTGTTAAAAATGCAAACTCTTGCCTGCTTGTCATCACAGACCCTCTGAATCCAAGCTTGAGGTATAGGATCCAGCAATCCATTCTTTTACAAAGCATTCAGATGAGCTGGATCTACTGAGGAGTATATTCTCTATCTATGGCACCCCACTCCAGTACTCTTGCCTGGAAAATCCCATGGATGGAGGAGCCTGGTGGGCTGCAGTCCATGGGGTCGCTAAGAGTCGGACACAACTGACTTCACTTTCACTTCTCACTTTCATGCATTGGAGAAGGAAATGGCAACCCACTCCAGTGTTCTTGCCTGGAGACTCCCAGGGAAGGGGGAGCCTAGTGGGCTACCGTCTCTGGGGTCTCACAGAGTCGGACACGACTGAAGTGACTTAGCAGCAGCAGCAGCATCCATCTACATCTGTCTCTACCCACCATCCTATCATCCTTCATTCATCCATCCAATCATCTACTGTCATGTTTAAACACCCCACCCTCCAATAAAAAATAAGGCAGAGGGAAAGGTTTAATGGGTTTTTAAAAAATAATTGTCTAAATTTGGATAGGAAATCCTGGAGTAGTGGTTGTTAGGGAAATAAAATAGAACTCGTCTTGTTCAGGCTTCAGAGGCAAAAGAGCAGAGCAGGCCTCTGACCTTGCTTCTGACTTAACCTGGACTCTGCCCTGACCACTGCTGTGGGTGTCACCACACCTGCTTTGAGGGTCAGGTTCAGTTTAGTTCAGTCGCTCAGTCATGTCTGACTCTTTGCGACCCCATGGACTGCAGCATGCAAGGCCTCCCTGTCCATCACCAACTCCCGGAGCTCACTCAAACTCATGTCCATTCAGTCAGTGATGGCATCCAACCATCTCATCCTCTGTTGTCCCCATCTCCTCCTGCCTTCAATCTCTCCCAGAAGCATGGTCTTTTCAAATGACTCAGTTCTTCGCATCAGGTGGCCAAAGTATTGGGGTTTTAGCTTCAGCATCATTCCTTCCAATGAATATCCAGGACTGATTTCCTTTAGGATGAACTGGTTGGATCTCCTTGCAGTTCAAGGGACTCAAGAGTCTTTTCCAACACCACAGTTCAAAAGCATCAATTCTTCAGTGCTCAGCTTTCTCTATAGTCCAGTTCTCATATCCATACGTGACTACTGGAAAAACCATAGCTTTGACTAGATGGACTTTTGTTGGCAAAATAATGGCTCTGCTTTTGAATATGCTATCTAGGTTTGTCATAAATGTTCTTTCACAGAGCAAGTGTCTTTTAATTTCATGGCTGCAATCACCATCTGAAGTGATTTGGGAGCCCCCCAAAATAAAGTCTGTCGCTGTTTCCACTGTTTCCCCATCTATTTGACATGAAGTGATGGGACTGGATGCCATAATCTTAGTTTTCTGAATGTTGAGCTTTAAGCCAACTTTTTCACTGTCCTCTTTCATTTTCATCAAGAGGCTCTTTAGTTTTTCTTCTCTTTCTACCATAAGGGTGGTGTCATCTGCATATCTGAGGTTATTGATATTTCTCCCAGCAATCTTGATTCCAGCTTGTGCTTCATCCAGCCCAGCATTTTGCATGATATACTCTGCACATAAGTTAAATAAGCACAGTGACAATATACAGCCTTGATGTACTCCTTTCCCGATTTTGAACCAGTCTGTTCTTCCATGTCCAGTTCTGACTGTTGCTTCTTGACCTGCACACAGATTTCTCAGGAGGCAGGTCAGGTGGTCAGGTATTCCCATCTCTTTAAGAATTTTCTTCAGTTTATTGTGATCCACACAGTCAAAGGCTTTGGCATAGTCAATAAAGCAGAAATAGATGTTTTTCTGCAACTCTCTTGCTTTTTTGATGATCCAACAGATGTTGGCAATTTGATCTCTGGTTACTCTGCCTTTTCTAAATCCAGCTTGAACATCTGGAAGTTCACAGATCAAGTATTATTGAAGCCTGGCTTGGAGAATTTTGAGCATTACTTTGCTAGCGTGTGAGTTGAATGCAGTTGTGTGGTTGTGTGGGACTGGAATGAAAACAAATATTTTCCAGTCCTGTGGCCACTGCTGACTTTTCCAAATTTGCTGGCATATTGAGTGCAGCACTTTCATAGCATCATCTTTTAGGATTTGAATTAGCTCAACTGGAATTCCATCACTTCCACTAGCTGTGCTTGAGGTGATACTTCCTAAGTCCCACTTGACTTCACATTCCAGGATGTCTGGCTTTAGATGAGTGATCACTCCATTGTGATTATCTGGGTTGTGAAGATCTTTTTTGTATTTTTCTTCTGTGTATTCTTACCACCTCTTCTTAATGTCTTCTGCTTCTGTTAAGTCCATACCATTTCTGTCCTGTGTTGTGCCCATCTTTGCATGAATGTTCCCTTGGTGTCTCTAATTTTCTTGAAGAGATCTCTAGTCTTTCCCATTCTATTGTTTTCCTCTATTTCTTTGCATGGATCACTGAGGAAGGCTTTCTTATCTCTCCTTGCTATTCTTTGGAACTCTGCATTCAATGGGTGTATCTTTTCTCCTTTGCCTTTTGTGTCTTTCCTTTTCTCAGCTCTTTTTAAGGCCTCCTCAGACAGCCATTTTGCCTTTTTTGCATTTCTTTTTCTTGGGGGTTGTCTTGATATCTGCCTCCTGTACAATGTCACAAATCTCTGTCCATAGTTCTTCCAGCACTCTATCAGATCTAGTCCCTTAAATCTATTTCTCACTTCCACTGTATAATCATAAGGGATTTGATTTAGGTCATACCTGAATGATCTGGTGGTTTTCCCTACTTTCTTCAATTTAAGTCTGAATTTGGCAATAAGGAGTTCATGATCTGAGCCACAGTCAGCTCCAAGTCTTGCTTTTGCTGACTTTATAGAGCTTCTCCATCCTTGGCTGCAAAGAATATAATCAATCTTATTTCGGTTTTGACCATCTGGTGATGTCCATGCATAGAGTCTTCTCTTGTGTTGTTGGAAGAGGGTGTTTGTGATGACCAGTGCATTCTCTTGCAAAACTCTCTTAGCCTTTGACTTGCTTCGTTTTGTATTCCAAGGCTAAATTTTCCTGTTACTCCAGTTATCTCTTGACTTCCTACCTTTGCATTCCAGTCCCCTATAATGAAAAGAACATCTTTTTTGGGTGTTAGTTCGAAAAGGTCTTGTAGGTCTTCATAGAACCGTTCAACTTCAGCTTCTTCAGCGTTACTGGTTGGGGCATAGACTCAGATTACTGTGATATTGAATGGTTTGTCTTGGAAATGAACAGAGATCATTCTGTCATTTTTGGGATTGCATCGAAGTACTGCATTTTGGACTCTTTTGTTGAATATGATGGCTACTCCATTTCTTCTAACAGATTCTTAGAGTCCAGGAGTCTCCTTTGGAGATGTGGGTCAGTGATGGCCCACTGCAGGGTTGGGGACACTGAGTGCAGCAGTGCATGCATGGGACCTGTTGAAGGAGGTGCCATTATCTTCATTACCTCCACCATAGTTTGGCCTCAGGTCAAACAACAGAGAGGGAACAGAGCCCCGTGCATCAACAGAAAATTGGATTAAAGATTTACTGAGCATGGCCCTGCCCATCAGAACAAGACCCAGTTTCCTCCTCAGTCAGTCTCTCCCATCAGGAAGCTTCCATAAGCCTCTTATCCTTCTCTAGCAGAAGGCAGACAGAATGAAAGCCACAATCACAGAAAACTAACCAATCTGATTACATGGACCACAGCCTTGTCTTGCTCAGTGAAACTATGAGCCATGCCATGTGGGGCCACCCTAGACGTATGGGTCATGGCAGAGAGTTCTGACAAAACGTGGTCCACTGGATAAGGGAATGGCAAACCACTTCATTATTCTTGCCTTGAGAACCCCATGAAGAGTATGAAAAGGCAAAAAGATAGGACACTGAAAGACGAACTCCCCAGGTCGGTAGGTGCCCAATATGCTACTGGAGATCAGTGGAGAAATAACTCCAGAATGAATGAAGGGATGGAGCCAAAGCAAAAACAACACCCAGTTGTGGATGTGACTGGTGATGGAAGTAAAGTCCGATGCTGTAAAGAACAATATTGCATAGGAACCTGGAATGTTAGGTCCATGAATCAAGGCGAATTGGAAGAAGTGGTCAAATAGGAGATGGCAAGAGTGAATGTGGACACTTTAGGAATCAGCGATCTAAAATGAACCAAAATTAATTTAGTGAATTCAGATGACCATTATATGTACTACTGTGAGTGTCAGGAGAGAAACACGATAGATAGGAAGTGGATCTTGGAATTTGTTAAGTTCCTAGAGGAGGTCTGGCCCACTACTCCCAGGACTTAGCAACATTCCAAGATTTACAGAACAAAATAGCATTAACCAGAAACCAGAGCTGTACTTTGCTCACAGATTGGTGATGATATCAGGTTGCATCCTGGGGTTATAGGTGGGAACCCTGAACTGCGTCTTTGAAGTCTCACCCACGGACTGGACGTCCTGCCTGGGACCTTTTCCCAAGTGGGACACCATATGTGCTGTGACATGGGACTTCCCAGTGCTATATTAAGTCTGGATGTTGGTCAAAACCCAATTTGGCGATGTATCTTCTGCTCTATTTTTCTTTTCTTTTAATGTTAGTATATTGAAAGTAAGCTAGATAATTCTCTAACAAATATTTGTATTATTTATTTGTATATAACGAGTGACTTATTTTGTTAACCAATCCTTTGAACCTGAGAGAAAAATGAAAATTTCCAGCAAAACAGTGGAGCCATTCAAAATGTGGTCCACAAACCAGCAGCGTCACCATCACGAGGAGATTGACAGAAGTTTAGATCACAGACCCACCTAGACCTGCTACACCGGAATCTCCTGGAGCAGAGGCCAGAAATCCATTTTTTAAACAAACACTCTACTTCTCGCACACACTTAAGTTTTGAGAGTCATTATGTTTGAACAAGGTTTGCTATCAGCTTGGCTTTAAACGATTAGAAACTATTAAGGTCAAGGAGTTCTCTGTTCGCGTTTTGTGATATCAGTAAGGGAGAGCTCAACTGGAAGGTCTGTTGGACATAAATTTTACATCTCCTTCATTTCCAGAAAGCATTAGTCGGGTATTTACTTTATTATTTTTCCCAAGTCAGAAAATAGAAAACAGACTTTTTTCCTCCTTCCATCCTTTTCCTTTTCTCCCTCCCTTCTTCTCTCATTCATCTTTCCTTCTCCTTCCCTTTTTCATTTTCTTACTGCCTTTAATTCCTTTTCTTCTAATCTCTTAGAAATCCATAACTATTCTACTGGCACTTACTGTGGCCACAGTAATTAGATTTACCAGAATTAAATCCCAGTTGTGCAACCAACAGAGACTGACATTAAAAAAGGATAGCTCATGATAATTAAAAACGCTGCCTAATTTAGCATAGATTATAGAAGGAGTGAAAGTCGCTCAGTCGTGTCTGACTCTTTGTGACCCTATGGACTACACAGTCCATGGAATTCTCAAGGCCATAATACTGGAGTGGGTAGCTGTTCCCTTCTCCAGGGGATATTCCCAACCCAGGTGTCAAACCCAGGTCTCCCCCATTGCAGGTGGATTCTTTATCAGCTGAGCCACAAGGGAAGACCAACAATACTGGAGTGGGTAGCCTATCCCATCTCCAGAGGATCCTCCTAACCCAGGAATTGAACTGGGGTCTCCTGCATTGCAGGAAGATTCTTTATCAACTGAGCTATCAGGGAAGCCCTATAGAAGGAGGGACCACTGTAATTTCCAACTTCCAACTAGAGCATGGGAAGATATTGGTGCCTCTCCTTTTGTTGGGGATCTATTAAGAAAAGCCTAAATTTCTCAACAAGTTTTTTCCAAACTATGTTGAAGGTTAATGTAGTAGCTCCCCAGTCCTGTTGTAACAAATTACCATAGACTGTGTCTTAACACAAATTTATTGTCTTATAGTTCTGGAGGCAGTGTCTGAAATGGGTTTTTATGGGGCTAAAATCAAGATGTCTGTAGAGTTCCCTTCCTTCTGGAGGATCTGGGAAGAATCCTTTCCCTTGCATATTCAAGTTTTTAGAGGCTGCCTCTGTTCCTCATCTCACAGGCCCTCCTTCTGTATGTGTGTGTCTGCATACTCAGTTTTATCCGACTCTTTGCTACCCCAAAGAGGTAGCCTGACTGTTACCTGCCAGGCTTCTCTGTCCCTGGGATTTTCCAGGCAAGAATACTGGAATGGGTTGCCATTTCCTCCTCCAGGGGATCTTCCCGACTCAGGGATTGAACTATGTCTCCCGTGTCCCCTGCACTGGCAGGCAGATTCTCTGCCACTCAGCCACCTCATCCATCCTCCAAGCCAGCAACACAGCACCTTCACCCTCAATGCTTGCTGGTTCTGTCTGTCTGTCTGTCTCTCACTCACTTATACACACGTATATGAGTTTATCAATATCTTGTCTATTATTATCCTACTAATTATGTATAATTACTACATTTTATGCAAATTTTGTTTTCTGATTAAGGTTGTCTATAATATTTTGTTAATGGGAAAAACGAGTAATGTAATAGCATGAAATGACTATATTAATTTTGAAAAGTGTTCCTTTCTGTTGGAATTATATGTCTGTGTATTAATAAATCATGAACTTCACACCTCTTGATCCTTAATATTATTTTATGAACTGTGTTCAATATTATAAGAAAAATGAAGGACATAAGAATTAAAAGTTGTGTATATTTAAGAAATAAACTAAATACAATGAATGGAAAGTAAACATTCTCCTTTAAAATATATCTTTAAGATGAAATATCCAGTTTTTACTCTTCCATTCTTCTTTCTTTGTCGCTTTTTTCTATTCTTTTCAATTAAAATCTGAGACTAATAAATTATGACATTTCTGAAGAACAAAAAGACATGTTTCTATATAAAAAATGTAAGCTGTAACTATGAGATGATATTTCTTGGTTAGAAACATGACTGATTTATCTCAACCTTTCCTTTGAAGATTCAGAGTGAAATAAAGTGATAACATACCATCAACTCAAACCCTTTGCTATTGTTAAAATGCTTACTCCCTTTCTTCTTTTTTTTTTTTTTTTAAACAAATATTTGAAGCAGATGCCACAAAATAAATGTAGTGAAACAGTCAAGCAGCAAGCTCCCTAACTGTTTCCATCTTGATTATAAAAACACATTGAAAGGTAAATCCTCACAGTGAAATAAATGAAAGAAATAATTAACATTCAAAGTACTCCTTACACCACCTGTTCTTTACATACTGCACTGAAATGAAGGCACCTGATGTATAAAAAGCAATGAAAAGAAACTGAGTTTCCTTCTAAAACAGAAAGAAAAGTAGCACCAAGTTTTAAATCCAAATCAGAATGGACATACCTTTTGTACAATCAATAGGGTACAGAATTTCTTTCATCTGATTGAGTCAAGTGGTTAAGTCTAAATCCAGGTATAATAAATATTTTACCCTATATATATGATATAATAGTCAGTGGCTATTTGTTATATAAAAAGCTCTTTATGGAAATAGATATTGAACTTCTGTGATCTTTGAAAGCAGATACAGCAGCTAATACCTAATTTTAAGGTTATATGCTAAAAAAATGGGTTGACAATATTTTGGTCTTTACAACAAAGTGTCAGTGAACATTTTTACACATCCCTGTTATTATAATCCCTAGTTATCCAGTCACTCAATGTATAGATGAGACCTGCATGTGTTAGTCTTGTTATCTAATGGCCTTTCTGTATTCTTCAAGTGGAAGGATATTGATCCCAGATGGTCAAAGATGATGGAAGGAATTATAAACAAGGTAAATGGCAATTATTGGATAAGTCTAAATGAACAGTGATGTACAAATCAATGATAATTATAATAAGAATAACGTACTGTGGGGGTTAAGATAGATTGAGAGTTAAAATATATTGCAATAATGGCACTTATTGAGATGAGGTAAATTAAAGTATGCTAACATTTCTCCATTGTCATGGAAAATAAAAGCACCAATTAATATTACAATCTGGTGTCAGTGATGCCTGAGAGTAAGGAAATGAGGTGAGCCCTGTGGTTGTCCCCGCTGACCACATAGAGAGGCTTTCCAGACCACAGTGCACAGTCCAGCAGATTTCCTGAGTTAAGGAGACACTGCTGAGAGTCTTGGAAGGTCTAGTGTTTGCAGGCAGAGAACTGCAGATTATTTGATTCTATAAGGTGTTACCTCTTTGACTTTCTACAACTAGACTATTTTACAGGTAGAGTTACCTTTTAGAATACTTATAATAATGAAAAAGAGACTTGTTCATAGCAGTGCAAATGCATTCTGTTTGGTCAATAAGAAAGAATACATTTTATTGCCCTATATGATATTAACCAGTCTTTCAAATGTCAATATTCCTGAATTATGTGTGTGTGTGTTTATGTATGGGTATATTCAGTATTCCTGACTGTATGTGTATTATGGAGATACCATGATTTTATCTTCATGAAAATTATAATTTAGCATGATTTAATATCTTAGAGAAGAGGGCAGATCTAATGAATGTGTCACCAAATGTTAACAATTATACCCACTGTTTGAGAGGAGGCTAATTTTGGAATATTTAACGATAGTATTGATAGATGTAAAATAATATTATGTGTATATGCAAATAAGAACTACTCTTTACATCTGTTAAGGATGAAGGTACTTCAGTGTTTCTGGACTGGAAGAATACATATTGTTAAAGTGACCATACTACCCAGTGTCATCTACAGACTCAGTACAACTCCTATCAAATTATCAATGATATTTTTCACAGAACTAGAATAAATATTTTTTTAAATTTGTATGGAAACCCAAAAGACCCTGAAGAGCCAAAAAAATCCTGATAAAGAAGAAAAGAGCTGCAGGAATCAGACTCCCTGACTTCAGCCTATACTGTAAAGCTAGAGTAATCAGAACCGTATGGTACTGGCCCAAAAACAGACACACAGATCAATGGAACAAGAGAAAACGCCCAGAAATAAACCCACACACTTACACTCAATTAATCTATGACAAAGGAGGCAAGAATATACAATGGAAAAAAGACAATCTCTTCAATAAGTGGTGCTGGGAAAACTGGACAGTTAAATGTAGAAGAATGAAATGAGCACACTCTCTAATACCATATAGAAAAGAAAACTCAAAGTGAATTAAATACCTAAATACAAGCCTGGATAAAACTCACAGAGCAGCAGGGCCCAGTGTTTCTGGCACCAAGGACTGGTCTCACGGAACACAATTTTTCCACAGATGGAAGCAGGGGGAGCATGGTTTCGGTTCTGCCCACCACTCACCTCCTGCCGTGTGGCCTGGTCCCTAACAGGCCACAGACTGGTACTGGTCCATAGCCCTGGGGGTTGAAGACCCCTGTCCTAGAGCAAAACATAGGAAGAGTCCTCTTTGACATACATTGCAGCAATAATTTTTTTGATCCATTTCCCAGCATAATGGAAATAAAAGCAAAAATAAACAAATGGGACCTAATTAAACTTAAAAGCTTTCGCACAGTGAAGGCAACCATAAACAAAATGAAAAGACATCCTATGGACTAGGGGAAAATATTTGCAAACAATGAAACTGAGAAGGAACTAATTTCCAAAATAGACAAATAGCTCATACAGCTCAATATCAAGAAAACAAACAACTCAATCAGAAAATGGGCAGACTTAAATGGACATTTCTCCAAAGACGTTCAAATGGCCAATAGGCACATGCAGAGATGCTCAGCATCACTAAGGCATTAGAGAAATGCAAATGAAAACTAGGATGAGGTATCATCTTACACTGGTCAGAAGGGCCATCATCAAAAAATCTACAGATGATGAATACTGAAGAGAGTGTGCAGAAAAAGGAATCCTCCTACACTGTTGGTGAGAATATAAATTTGTGCAACCACTATGGAGAATAATAGAGATTCTTTCAAAAACCAAAAATAGAGTTTATTATGTGATTCAGCGATCCCACTCCTGAGCACATATCTGGAAAAGATGTTTCATATAACTCAGAAACATACATGCACCCCAATATTCATGGCAGCACTATTTACAATAGCCAAGACACGGAAGCAACTTAAATGTCTATTGGCAGGTGAATGGATAAAGAATGAATTAATGCCATTTGCAGCCAAATGGATGGATCTAGAGGTTGTCATGTGAAGTAAGTCAGATAGAGAAAGAGAAATACCAAATGGCATCACTAACACAGTGTCAGACTTTATTTTTTTGGGCTCCAAAATCACTGCAGATGGTGATTGCAGCCATGAAATTAAAAGACGTTTACTCCTTGGAAGGAAAGTTACAACCAACCTAGATAGCATATTGAAAAGCAGAGACATTACTTTGCCAACAAATGTCTGTCTAGTCAAGGCTATGGTTTTTCCTGTGGTCATGTATGGATGTGAGAGTTAGACTGTGAAGAAAGCTGAGCGCCGAAGAATTGATGCTTTTGAACTGTGCTGTTGGAGAAGACTCTTGAGAGTCCCTTGGACTGCAAGGAGATCCAACTAGTCCATCCTAAAGGAGATCAGCCCTGGGGTTTCTTTGGAAGGAGTGATGCTGAAGCTGAAACTCCAGTACTTTGGCCACCTCGTGCGAAGCGTTGACTCATTGGAAAAGACTCTGATGCTGGGAGGGATTGGGGGCAGGAGGAGAAGGGGACGACAGAGGATGAGATGGCTGGATTGCATTACTGACTCGATGGACGTGAGTCTGAGTGAACTCCGGGAGTTGGTGGTAGACAGGGAGGCCTGGCATGCTGCAATTCATGGGGTCGCAAAGAGCTGGACACGACTGAGCGACTGAACTGAACTGAATACATGGAATATAAAAAAATGATACAGATGAACTTGCTTACAAAACAGAAAGAGACTCACAGACACAGAAAACAAGCTTATGGTTACCTAAGGGGAAAGAGGGAGGGAGGGATAAATTAGGAGTCTGGGATTAATAGATCAATACCACTATATATAACATAGATAAACAAGGTCCTACTGTGTGTGTATATATATATCTATATTCAATATCTTATAATAACCTATAATGGAAAAGAATCTGAAAGAATATTTACATGCACACACACACACACACATATCTGAATCACTTTGCTGTATATCTGAAACTAATACATCAGCTATATTTCAATAAAAAGTTGTTTTGGAAAAGGAAAAAAAAAAAAGAATTAAGGTAATTTATGCACTGAGAGTTACAGAACTCTAACGCAACAGAGAGAAATAAAAAGTTCAACACCTAGAGATAGAATTCCACTTAAGGAAGAGATCTTTTTTATCTTTGCAAATTACTTTGATAAGCCGCAAGGAAAACCAGACAACCTAGGCTTGATACAAAGTTAAGAAGAAAAAGGGGATCCAGAAACAATCTGGATGCTACAGAGTTAGTAGAAAAGAAGTTCTGTCAAAACTTCCCAGATAGGGATAGAGTAAGGATTATAATTTTTGATCCTAAGATTTATATAATTATAAATTTCAATCCTAATGTTTGCTTGGGCTTCCATGTAGCTCAGATGGTAAAGAATCTGCCTGCAATGAAGGAGACCTGGGTTTGCTCTCTGGGGTGGGAAGATCCCGTGGAGAAGGGCATGGCAACCCACTCAAGTATTCTTGCGTGGAGAATCCCATGGACAGAGGAGCCTGGTGGGCTATAGTCCACGGGGTCGCAAAGACCTGGACACGGCTGTGCGACTGACACTACCACTACTCATGTTCACTTGAGCCTAACATACACTTAGGTTTGTGGTTCTTCCTCTCTGGCATGTAAAATGGAGGTTTAGGGCAACTGTTTATAACTCTTAAAAGACGAGATGATCATAGCAAGCTGGGGGACTTGGCCTAATATATACTTTCTTCTTGAGAAGCTACATATGAGGTTTACATGTGTTTAATCTAAATTTACACACATATATACACCATTATGGAACCAAAATTATTATTGTAGCAGTGAATATATTTTTTGTTTCTACTTCAAAATTATAGGTTATACTTTTGTTTGAGGGATAAGCCTGAAGAAAATTTGCACTCTAAAAATTATTTTAAATGTAAAATGTGAATAAAACATTGTATCTTTACTTATACAGTGGAATTTGCATGAACTGATTCTATATGTATATGTCACATACACAGAACTATGTAGAAGCCTTAAATACTTTACTTAAATTAAAAAAAATTTTATATTCAGTATACTTTACCAATATAAGAAATTTCATTAAATACTTAAAAAAATTTCAGAAAAGCTGAATAGGTGATAGGCATAGAATAGGATAGTTATACAGGCAGCTGTAGAAGTTCCAGTAGGGGGACTATAGACAAAAAGGGAAATCTAGGAAACTTTGGGAGACCACTGTACGTACATGATTGCTCAAGAAATCTACCTGAACACTGTAGAATAAAGCAGGCCTACTTAACTATAAAGCCATAAATAAAAGCACAAGATATGCCGCAGGCCACGAAAGAAAAATGTTACCACTCTTCTACTGATGTAAGTGCTACAAATCCCAGTCTGACCTCATAGGATCAGACACCCTCCTGCCTGATACGAAGGAGGAGCCATTGAGCTAAGTCTCACTTCTATTTGAGGTGGACTTTTTCCTTCTCCCACTTTACCTTGTGGACTTCCCTGGTGGCTCAGATGGTAAAAATCCTCCTGCAATGTGGAAGACCTGGGTTCGATCCCTGGGTTGGGAAGTTCCCCTGGAGAAGGGAACGGCTACCCACTCCAGTATTCTTGCTTGGAGAGAATTCCATGGACAGAGGAATGGGGCAGGCTACAGTCCATGGGATCGCAGAGTTGGACACAACTGAGCAACTTTCACTTTGATTTTCCCTTAATTATAAAATGGTAGCTCATTTAATCCTCCAAGCAGAGCTTCCTTTCCTGCCTACTTGCACCGTTCACAAACATCCTATATTAACACATTTACTTCTTATGGATCACTTTGCCTGTCTTTGAAGTCCTTCTGTGATGACACAGAAAACGTGAGTCTCAGTAAGTCTGGACACTAGAGTCACAGTGATTCTAATTAAAAGACTGGGTTCAAGTCCCAGTTAGGGTTTTGCTTGGGTTTGAGTCCTAGTTCAAATTCCAATCTGAAGCATGCAGCTTCACAGGCACCAGCATTATCATTTATCTTAGATTCTAAAATAAAATTTTGGTTGACAAATTCTAGCTACAAAACATGGTTAGGAAATAAGACTGGTAACAAAAGAAACCATTTGAAAATGAAACTGCCCTTGAAAATGAAATCATAGTACTGCCAGTGTGAAATAAGCAGCATTACTAAAGTTGACTTCATTTGAAAAGATACAAAGACCTTCAGAAAACATTAAATTCCAGTAAGTTAATCAAGATGAAATTTCACAGAATATTGGGCATGAAGCAAAAATGTGCCTGAAGCATGATTCTCTGTAGGCAAGCACAGACTGGAATATGAATGCTTGAATGTCACAGGCATTGTGTGTTTATGTGTTGCTTCATTGCTGGTGTGCAGGCTGATTTTCAAGAAGAGGGGAAAGGGCTCCATCAGTGATGTAAGAATCCCATCAATAACGGAAAACACCAAGGGCTGTGTAGCGGTATTCTGCAGACGAAATAAAACCCTAAGGAACTTGACTGGTAGGAGCAGAAGAGAAAGTGGTGTATTGTGTTTCACTGAAAGATGAAACAGTGGCCAGAGAACTCCAAGAAAAATTTCTCATGTGAACTAAGAAAGAGTTTGTGTGTCAACCTAATTTGAGATACTGGCTCTTTTTATCCCACTTAAAGTATCTCCAGGGAATTACCAGCTGTGCAATGATTGGTTAAGCCCTGAACTAAAATAAGTTAATATGGCTGATCTTTTTGTCTGGTCTAGGACACCCCTGTATTTTTATCAATAGAATGCAATAGAGTAAAACTGAGTAAAACCTACAGTTTTAGCTTCCTCAGTATATTGATGACCACTGGCTCCCATCTCATCACCCCTTGTTTCATCAAGAATGTGGGTCTTCAGGACTTCCTGATAGTTTAGTGGTTAAGAATCTGCCTTCCAGTGCAGGGGACACGGGTTCAATTCCGGGTCAGGGAACTAAGACCCTATATGCCTCAGAGCAGCTAAGTCCATGTGCCACAACTAGAGAAGCACGTGCATTGCAACTACTAAGCCCATTCACTCTAGAGCTCGTGCTCTGCAGCAGACAGGCCCTTGCACTGCAGCTAGAGAAGCCCAAGTGCCACAACTAGAGAAAGTCCACATGTCACAACACGGACCCAGCACAGCCAAAAATGAAAGATAAATGGAAGCTGTGATCTCATTAAAAAAAAAAAAAAAAGAAGAAGAAGAAGAATGTGGTTCTTCAGAGCTGGCCTTCTGAGAAAGTTTACAAACCTTGGAGAATGTCATCCCTGCATTAATGAGTTCATGCATGTCATTTTACTACCCCAGAAACTGGGATTTATAAAAGGTAAAGAATTGCCAGCAACCACATAACCAGAGCCAGAAGCCATGGTTCTCCACATATAGTGTCATAGTCCTATTCATCAGAGGCCAAGACATAAGCTAAAGGATGTGATAATTTATATTTGTTGCTGCTTTATATTTCACTTGCATGCCTGTCAATATTCATCTTTTTCTAAGAAGATCTTGGACCATAATATACCTTAAATCTCCATCAACATTTTGATCACCCCAAAGTAAATAAAGGATTAAGGAGATCAGCCCTGGGATTTCTTTGGAAGGAATGATGCTAAAGCTGAAACTCCAGTACTTTGGCCACCTTATGTGAAGAGTTGACTCATTGGAAAAGACTCTGATGCTGGGAGGGATTGGGGGCAGGAGGAGAAGGGGATGACAGAGGATGAGATGGCTGGATGGCATCACTGACTCGATGGACATGAGTCTGAATGAACTCTGGGAGTTGGTGATGGACCCGGAGGCCTGGCGTGCTGCGATTCATGGGGTTATAAAGAGTCGGACATGACTGAGCAACTGAACTGAACTGAACTGACTCCTTATTGTACTTACTGATGGATACAAGAAAAATAATTGAGATGCATGCATTCTATATAATACTTGGAGAGGAAGTCCAATATGCTCATAATGCAATGTAAGTTAAAATGAGATAAAATAATGATACTCTGTTGATCTAGTTAAGATTTTATATTAAATATTTCTAAATTCAACTAGAAATAAAAATATTCAGAAAAACATTTTAATGCTGGCTAAATTTATATTTTATGCTAAAACAAGAGATCCTTTTGAGAGGAGATCTATAGGGTTACTTTCTTATTTGGTTATTAACCTAAATGATGCTATTTTACTGGATTTCAAATGTGCACAGATCCTGCTGGGAAAGAATGAAACTGGACTCATTTAGGAAGAGGCAATGTGGCTATATGAGAAAAGCTGCCATATGTGAAACCTCACTTTATGCCTGTTGAAATTTTTGTATTTCAGGTCTCCTAGGGACATGTCCATTGTGCTATTGTGCAATTTTATCAGCATGAACTTCTGCTGAATATTTTCACTTCTCTTTAAAACCCATATTTTGGTAGAGCTAACTTCAAAACAATATTACAACATCTGTGCCCATACACCTGGGAGCCATCAAAGATATATCCTAAAGATTAAGTATATTTTCTAATCTTACAGAATGCCGCAAAATGAGAGTAAAGGCTCTACATACATTTTTTCTAGTCTGGAATGTTTTGAAAGGAAGCACTTTCAAACTATTTTCTGTTTCCTTCGAAAGATTCTCAAAAGAGAAACAATATTTCTAAGGCTGTAAACAATTCCCCTAGAAATTTAACAGAATATTCTTTTTTTTTTTTGCTGATTAGAGAGGTTCTTAATGCATACGTGCAACTTTCCATTAGAGACATTATGAATATACACAAAATTCCAAACTATATTCTCAAAATGTCTTAAAATAAGATTCTACAGTAACTATATGAAACAAAAAAAGCTAAAGAACATTCTACAACTTTGAATTTATTTGCTACTTTTAATCTCTGGCTCTACCATTAATTAATGCCATCTTCTTTCAAAAAATGGAAATTAGGGACCTCCCTGGTGGTCCAGTGGCTAAGACTCTGTGCTCCCAATGTAGGGGGCCCAGGTTCAATCCCTGGTCAGGGAACTAGATCCCACAACTAAAAGACCCCACTTGCTGCAACTAAGAGTTGGCACAGCCAAATAAATAAAAATTTTTTTAAAAACCCAGAACAAAAATAGAAATTATGGTTGAATCAGCATTTCTCAAACAGAAGATTGAGGTTTTGACAAACAATAAAATTCTGAATACAGAGAAATGTCTCCTTACCTTTCATTAATTGTTCTATCTTGTTCTATCTTTATGGATTAAACACGTATACCAAAATAGCCTGTAGTAGATGGTACTTAGAATGAAATGGGCAGAACAATTTGCTGTTGAAGGATAATGTGGACTATGTGAAATTTTTACAGCTTCAAAATAGGGATGGACTTGAGGAACTCCACATAGGTTCTCTTGACTTTGTCATCAATGTATCCAATTATGATAAATATTAAACACTTAAGGTATGCTTTCTGTGTGTCAGGTATTGTTGGAATTGCTTTGCAAGTGTTAACTCATTCAAGTTTCATCACAACCACACGTGACGGGTACTTTATCACCCTTCTACAGATGAGGAGACTAAGGCCCTGAAAGTTTAAATCACTTGCCCCAGGTTCATCCAACTTGTTGGTGGGGGCAGGACCGAGGCTGCTGCTGCTGCTGCTAAGTCGCTTCAGTCGTGTCCGACTCTGTGCGACCCATAGACAGCAGCCCACCAGGCTCCCCCATCCCTGGGATTCTCCAGGCAAGAACACTGGAGTGGGTTGCCGTTTCCTTCTCCAATGCATGAAAGTGAAAAGTGAAAATGAAGTCACCTAGTCATGGCCGACTCTTAGTGACCCCATGGACTGCATCACACCCCAAATCTATGCCCCAATCCTTATCACTTCCTTTTCCGTCCTTTATTTTCCTTATAGGCAACAGAATAGCTTTCAAGTCTTACTTTGAAGCAAGGAATAAGACGATAGAGGTGATTAATTTTAAGTTATTTCAAATTTAAACAAAAATATACCACACCACCTTATCTGTCTCGTAAGAAACCTGTATGCAGGTCAGGAAGCAACAGTTAGAACCTGACGTGGAACAACAGACTGGTTCCAAATTGGGAAAGGAGTACATCAAGGCTGTATATTGTCACTCTGTTTATTTAACTTACATGGAGAGTACATCATGCGAAGCACTGGGCTGGATGACTCACAAGCTGGAATCAAGATTGCCAGGAGAAATATTAACAACCTCAGACATGCAGATGATACCACTTTAATGGCAGAAGGCAAAGAGGTGCTAAACAGCCTCTTGATGAAGGTGAAAGAGAAGAGTGAAAAAGCTGGTTTAAAACTGAACATTCAAAAAACAAAGATCATGGCATCTGGTCCCATCACTTTATGGCAAATAGATGGGGAAACAGTGGAAACAGTGACAGATTTTCTTTTCTTGGACTCCAAAATCACTGCAGATGGTGACTGAAGCCATGAAATTAAAAGACACTTGCTCCTTGGAAGGAAAGCTATGACAAATCTAGACAGCATATTAAAAAGGAGAGACATCACTTTGCCAACAAACCTCCAGATAGTCCAAGGTATGGTTTTTCTGGTAATCATGTACAGATGTGAGAGTTGGACCATAAAGAAGGCTGAGCACTGAAGAATTGATGCTTTTGAAATGTGGTGCTGGAGAAGGCTCTTGAGAGTCCCTTAGACTGCAAGGAGATCAAACCAGTCCATCCTAAGGGAAATCAACCCTGAACATTCATTGAAAGGACTGATGTTGAAGCTGAAGCTCCAATACTTTGGCCATCTGATCTGAAGAGCCTACTCATTGGAAAAGACCCTGATGTTGGGGGAGACTGAGGGCAAGAGGTGAAGGGGGAGACAGAGGATGAGATGGTTGGATGGCATCATTGACTCAATGGACATGAGTTTGAACAAATGCAGGGAAACAGTGGAGGACAGGGAAGCCTGGTGTGCTGCAGTTCATGGGTCCAAAGAGCCAGACACAAGTTAGTGACCGAACAAGAACAAACTCAAGGCAGAACATGTAACAGAGAAGTTATATATATATATATATATATTTTTTTTTTTTTTTGCTGGGGCAGGGTCTTGATTCTACAACTAGGGATGGAATCCACAGCCTCTGCAGTGGGAGCATGGACTCTTAACCACTGGACTGAGGAGTGGAGTATTTCCTGTCATATCAGTAAACAAAGGATGTCACGGTCATCAGGAACCTCAGCCACTGCCAACAGTGAGCTGGTGAGCCCTGACAGAACTCAAGAAAGAAAAGAATACCTGCCATCTAGCAGCCACTCCTTGCAATCACTCCCCACGGTGAGCCCTGAAGAAACTTGGGATGTGAAAATACAGGATGCTGGCCCTGGACAGGGGAGGTGTGTATCAAAGGAATGATTTTGGTGAGCCCAGACTCCTGTATCTTATCATACATAGAAAAGCGCTAAATTTCTTAACTTGAGATATCTGGTTTTCCTTTAATTAACAATAATCTTTTGATGTTCAGACTACCTGCCCTTTATTGCAAAACTTCTATACAAGCCGGCTACCCACTTTGCCTCTTTGGAGTAGTTCTCTAAGGCACTGTCTCCTGGGCTTGAAGTCCTGAAAATTCCCATTGAGTAAACCGTAACTCTCAACTTATAGGATGTGAATGATTTTTTAAGTTGAAAGACCACCAGAGCAGTCCCTTAACAAAGAAATTCAACTTCACAGTTGATACAAGCAAGTAGTAGAATTTGATCTCACTTCTTCCTCCTGGGCCATCCCTTCTTTTGGAGAAGAGGATTGGCATTGATCCCTACGGGAGAGAACTGAGCTCTTCAGTAGGAACGCCACGTACTGGAGAAACCACTGGGAAAGGGTGACGAGTCAACGTGTGTTGAGCACGGACTTTTCCCTTGTAAGCCAAGTGAAAAAAAGGACAATGAACCAGTTGTTTGATGTTCCTCATTTGCATGTCTTGAGATGCAGCATAAAAAGTAAATAATTTCTGCTGTAGACAGATTTCACGCTCTTGGATTCCTCTCCCTTACCTGGCCTTTGAAAGTGCTTTGCTGAAACTTTTCAGGGAGTTTGGGATTTTTTGAGCATAAGCCACCTGTTCTCCTTATACATTCCTGCAATAAACCTTTCTTTGCTCAGAACTCTGACATTGCCATTCGTTTGGCCTCACTGTGAATTGGGCACATGGACTTGTGTACAGTAACAAAAGGAGAAAGGCCGTGTATCTGTATTTCAAGTGAGGGTTGTATCAATTTTCTGTTATCATTGTCAGACATAAATTCTCCAAAATTCATTTGACCTGCCAGGAACATGGTGTCATGAGTCTGAACTAGGGTTTGCTATTAGATAAAAGGTCATTAGACAAAAGACATAGAAGAATATTGTGCTCTAAATGCAGTGCATTTAAAAAAAAAAAAGTCTCAAAATCACTAACATGACTTGGTAATTAAACTGTGTCAATGCTGCTGCCAAAAAAGAGTTCGTAATTTGGAAGCTGTACTTACTATTGACTTGTTTTTACAATTGAGATCATGTCTGCATTTTCATTTGGAAACAAAATTGATCACTGTGTTCTGTAAACAAGGCCTGTCAAGTTATTACTCTGTAACTACCTTGCAAACACATATTTAATAATGGTATGATTTATGATACAGTATAGGAAACAAAACTATTTCATTCTTTACTTCCCATTCTTAGCTCCTTTTAAGTTCTTTAATAAATTTCTTTGATAAATTTAAAGATATTTTTTAATGTCCACTTTTAATATATTGGCTTCTTGCCCCAAATGCTACATTAAAACTTACAAAGTGACCATTCCTCTAATGTTCTCTGAAATCATTATAATGCTCACTTATTTTTTTTTTTTACCAGTACTCAATATTATTGTATCCTAATATTAGTGGACAAACTTATAATTTAGAAGGTTCATACAATGCCCGCATTTTATACAAATTGCTTCCTTAATCACTACCATATGAAGGATGACAGAATGAAATCAGTACAAAATGGTTAATTTAGTTGTTTTAAAGCCATTTCAGATTTTCTAAGACTTTCATCCATCTAGTTCATAATATCTGTTTCTTAGAGGTTTTCTCAAGACTATAATGTAAAAAATGAATCTAAATTGATAATAAAAACATCCTCATACTCCTTGAAAGAATGAAAAACTGTTACAAGTATCTTCTTTCACTACTTCTGGATTTTATTTTACTTTCAAAAGTAAGTTCAGAATTGAAGAAATATTCATGTTGCCCCTTGACAGTCTGCAATTGAACGAGGATAATGCTGATGGTGGGATTCTAGGCAGGAATCCAAAGAAACTCCCTACTCTTGACAGGGTAATTTAAGAGCAGTCCTACCTTTTCCACCTTCGTTTTCTCCTTGGTCGTCTGTTAGTGGGGTCACTTCTGGTTGCTCCACAATCATGGCATCTTCTTGGTTTGATGAAAGCTCTAAATGGAATGAGACAGAAGGAAGCTCAGAGATGTTGTAGTTGGAATCTGCGAGAAAACAGTGACTAAAGCTCAGAAAGTTAAAGTTCTTTTTTCCCCTCCAAGTTTCAACGGTCACCTAAGGAGACCACGAGAGCCACTCTCCAGGAATCACTGCCGAAAAGCACGCACGCACCCTGCTCACACACACCAGTATATACAGACGTCATGATAGTGTCACCACATCCTCAGATAACAATATATTCTGGTTCCAATACCTTCTGTTTCCATAGATGAACTCTGGGACTCTGCCTCAAGTTTTACTTCTTTCTTCGTTGAATCATTCTCTTGCCCTGTTAAGAACAGTGATTGAAAAATAAATATGATATGGATGGCCATAGCTTTATCCCTGGTTTGAAAAGACAATCAATTCAGAAACCATGCTTTGATCATGCCTGGAGAGGTAGAGAACAGTTCTAAACCAAAGCCGAAGGTGAATATCTTATTTTGTAAATTATCAAATGTATATTGATTAGTTAATGAGAAATATCCAGATAACGTAGGCAAAAAACTTTTCTTTGAACTGATTGGTGTAATTAGTATCTAGCTTATCAATACACTGAACATCAATGGATACAAACTGGAAGTCGAAATGTTGAAGAAGTTCTAGACTGCATGGGTTAATTATATTCAATTTCTCTTTACTATATAGATCTTTCTGTATTAAGGATTCCTAGGAAATTAAAATACTATTTGTATTTTCATTCTTCCATCAGCAGAGCATAAAAAAACTTGAGTAACATGAGCACACAGGGATGGGGGTCACCTAATAGCTCAACCATTCTCATAAAAACCTACTAAATACAGCAAAGATCAGGAGGGAATTCAGCCAACTCTTGATTACACCAAGGCTGATTATCTAGGAAAGCATTTTCTCCCCACCCTCTTGGGTTCTCCTCCTCTCCCCTGTGGCGTTCAGAACATTTAAGGGCTAAGAGAAGAAAATGAAATTTGTCCATTTTGCATCATTTTAATGAAAGATTTTATGCTAAGGATATTACTGTTACATTAAAAAAAATTCCAGAGCTAGAGGTTATAGGTACAAAGCTGAAGCAGAGGTTCTTGGGCTCTTAGCCTGCGTACATTCCTAAAGGAGATGCATTGTTTTTCCAAGTTGTCTCTACTTCTGTGAAAAGATCTTCTCTCCCTGCCTGAGACCATGTGACTTGCAGTGGTTCCTATGAGACAAGTGTATGTGCCCAGTTCACCTAAACAGAATATACAGTGTGTGCTCTTTTGTATTTTACTTTATGTTTTCTGTAAGATTAATCCTTGCCACTGCATGTATCAATGGTCTATTCTTTATCACCGATGTATATTATTCCATTGTACAAATATGTTCCAGTTTGGGGCTAAATGAATAACACTATTAAAAACATTTTTGTATATGTCTTTTGAGGGACATATGTATTCATATCACTTGGGTATAAACCCAGGAGTGAAATGGTTAAATAAGAGGCAACACATACGTTTAGCTTGACTAACTCCTGAGAAATGGTGTTCTGAAGAATTCGTTCCATTTTATAGTCTCACCAGAAATGTATGAGAATTCCAATTAGACTATGTCTAACGGACTATGTCATGATACAAGTCTTTTTTCTTTCAGCTATACCACACAGCACGTGGGATCTTAGATCCCCAACCAGGGATCAAAGCCATGGCCCTTGTATTGACGACATAGAGTCTTAACCCCTGGGACCACCAGTGTGCTGTGTGCTAAGTCACTTTAGCTGCATCCAACTCTTTGTGACCCTGTGGACTGTTACCCTCGCTCCTCTATTCATGGGATTCTTCAGGCAAGAATACTGGAGTAGGTTGCTATCTCCTCCTCCAGGGGATCTTCCTGACCCAGGGATCGAACCTGCATCTTTTATGTCTTCTGCACTGGCCGGCGGGTTGTTAAGCGCTAGTGCCACATGGGAAGTGTGGAATCTTAGCCTGTGGACCACCAGGGAAGTCCCCAAAAGTCCTTATATGGGGCAGAAAGCCATGCAGAATCTTTACCCCCCAAAATCATTTCCATGCTTTTCACCTCTGGGTACCATACAAAGTGATCACATCTTTGCACATTGAGTTCCTTTGCCTATTTATTTATGCTATTTATTCACCTATTTATTATTCTCATCACACTATAATACAGCTGTATCTGTGTTCGTTTCCCTTATCAGGTTGTAAGCACTGTGATGTTACACATTGTTTTATTCGTATTAATCTGCCTAGTGTGTGCACGTGCTCAGCTGCTCAGTTGTGTTCAACTCTTTGCAATCCTATGGACTATAGCCCACCAGGCTCCTCTGTCCATGGTATTTTCCAGCAAGAAAACTGGAGTGGGTTGCTGTTTATTCCTCCAAGGGATCTTCCTGACCCAGGGATCAAACCCATGTTTCTTATCTCCACCTGCATTGGCAGGCAGATTCTTTACCATTGCACCTGGGAAGCTTCTCTACCTAACACCTACTAATAAAGAGTGATCAATACATGTTTAATTAATTGGTCCTCCATTGTAGTCCTCATCAACGTCAGTAAATAGTAATTAGGGACTGTAACTTATTTCCATTAGCAACAGAGCACTAAGGCTAAGCACTACATGCGCTATATTTACTGCAAAGAATTTTGGAGGAAGAATTGAATGTTTTAGGCAAATCACCATCTCTTTGGGCTTCCATTTCATTATCTTTAGGGAAAAAACCCTCCCCACACCCCCCCCAAAATCCCCTAGATACTATCTTGGGCTTCCCTGGTGGCTCATTGGTAAAGAATACACCTACCAATACAGAAGAGGCAGGTTTGATCCCTGGGTTGGGAAGATCCCCTGGGGAAGGAAAGGGCCACTCAGTCCAGTATTCTTGCCTGGGAAATCCCATGGACAGAGAAGTCTGGTGGCCTACAGTCCACGGGGTCACAAAAGAGTGAGACACGACTTAGCGACTGAACTACAGCACCAGATACTAATACCTTAGATTCTATCTCTGGCATTATATGAGGCCATGTCTCCTGGTAAAGTTTCTAGTCATCCCTGACATTTGTCTACTGGGAGGGTGATGTCAAGGGAAATTTCACTCTTTTGAGTGAGCCTCATTCTCTAACCCCTTTCAGGGATCACAGCCTTGTTGTGGAATCAACACTGCCAGGAGAAATATTAAAAGCCTCAGAAATGCACTTGATACCACTCTGATGGCAGAAAGTGAAGAGGAACTAAAGAGCTTCTTGATGAGGGTGAAGGAGGAGAGTGAAAAGCTGACTTAAAACTCAACATTCAAAAAACAAAGATCATGGCATCTGGTCCCATCACTTCAAGGCACATAGATGGGATAAAGCAGAATCAGTGACAGATTTTATTTTCTTAGGCTCCAAAATCACTGCTGGTGGTGACTGCAGCCATGAAATTAAAATGCTATCTCCTTGGAAGAAAAGCTGTCACAAACCTACACAGCACGTTAAAAAACAAAGACATCACGTTGCGGACAAAAGTCTATATGGTCCAAGCTATGGTTTTTCCAGTAGTCATGTATGGATGTGAGAGGTGGACCATAAAGAAGGGTGAGTGCTGAAGAACTGATGCTTTTGAATTAGAGTCCCTTGGACTGCAAGGAGATCAAACCAGTCAATCCTAAAGGAAATTAACCCTGAATATTCATTGGAAGGACTGATGCTGAAGCTGAAGCTCCAATACTTTGGCCACCTGATGTGAAGAGCCAACTCACTAGAAAAGACCTTGATGCTGGGAAAGAGCGAAGGCAGGAGGAGAAGGGGATGGCTGAGGCTGAGATGTTAGCATCACTGACTCAATGCACATGAGTTTGACAAACTCTAGGAGATGGTGAAAGACAGAGAAGCCAGGTGTTCTGCAGACCATGGGGTTGTAGAGTGGGACATGACTTAACGACCGAACAACAACCATCCCTGTCACTGTTGATGGGGAACTGACCATCATAACTCCTCCTAGTCTTGGCTGGAAACTTAACTCATGATCTGTGATCTGCCTTTGTGCAGTGGCGGGGATGAGCAGACCATTCAGAGAGTAGAAGCAGCCACTTTACTGCAGGGTGTCTCCACTCCCAGTACTCCACTCCATACATTTTCAGAGAAAGTCCATCAGGAGTAGTAAGATGGCAATTCACCAAGGACTGGGCACCGCTGATGGGGTGGGACCGCCTGGGTGGCAGCCTAAGGCTGTGATGTGTACTAGGGATTTTCTCTGCAACCAGTAAGGACTGTTAACTCACTTGGAGGACAAGAGGCCGTTGCAAAGCTTTTTGAATTATTTCTCTCCCCTGCCCTTTAACTTGTCTCATTCTTTTTTTTTTTCAGGGGGCGGGTATAGTTGCTTTGGGGGACTTCCCTTGTAGTTCAGTTAGTAAAGAATCTGCCTGCAATGCAGGAGATCTGGGTTCGATTCTTGGGTCGGGAAGATCCCCTGGAGAAGGAAATGGCAACCCACTCCAGTATTCTTGCCTGGAGCATCCCATGGACAGAGGAACCTGGAGGGCTACAGTCCATGGGGTTGCAAGAGTTGGACATGACTTAGCGACTAAACCACCACCACCATAGTTACTTTACAACATTGCATTACCTTCTGCTATACAACAAAGTGACTCAGCTATATGTATGCATATTTTTCTCTTGCCCCTCACCCTGGACCTCCCTCCCACCGCCTCCCCCCATCCACCCCTTTAGGTCACCATAGAGCACTGAACTGAGCTCCCTATGCTATACACTAGGTTGACACCAGCCATCTGTTTTACACATGGTAGTGTCGATCCCAATCTCGCAATTTATCTCGTCTGCTCTATTCCCCCTCAACCTTGTCTGTTGTCTGCATCTCCATTCCTGCCCTGTGAATAGGTTCATCTGTACCATTTTTCTAGATGCCACATATATGCAATCTTCTCTTGGGACAAAAATACATATATTTTCTTCTTTCTCATTTTTCTGACATTCAGTTCAGTTCAGTTGCTCAGTCCTCTCTGACTCTGAGACCCCAAGGACTGCAGCACACCAGGCCTCCCTGTCCATCACCAACTCCCGGAGCTTACTCAAACTCATGTCCATCGAGCCAGTGATGTTTCCAGTCATCTCATCCTCTGTCATCCCCTTCTCCTCCCACCTTCAATCTTTCCCAGCATCAGGGTCTTTTCAAATGAGTCAGTTCTTCGCATCACATAGCCAAAGTATTGGCGTTTCAGCTTCAGCATCAGTCCTTCCAATGAACATTCATGACTTATTTCCTTTAGGGTGAACTGGTTGGATCTCCTTTCAGTACAAGGGACTCTCAAGAGTCTTCTCCAACATATCACAGTTCAAAAGCATCAATTCTTCAGTGCTCAACTTTCATTATAGTCCAATTCTCACATCCATACATGACTACTGGAAAAACCACAGCTTTGACTAGACGGACCTTTGTCGACAAAGTAATGTTTCTGCTGTCTAGGTTAGTCATAACTTTTCTTCAAAGGAGCAAGTGTTTTTGAATTTCATGGCTGTATTCATCATCTGCAGTGATTTTGGAGCCCCCCAAAATAGTCTGTCACTATTTCCACTGTTTCTCCATCTATTTGCCATGAAGTGATGGGACCAGATGCCATGATTTTACTTTTCTGAATGTTGAGCTTTAAGCCAACTTTTTCACTCTCACTTTCATCAAGAGGCTCTTTAGTTCTTCTTCACTCTCTGCCATAAGGGTGGTGTCATCTGCATATCTGAGGTTATTGATTTTTCTCCCAGCAATCTTGATTCCAGCTTGTGCTTCATCCAGCCCAGCATTTCTCATGATGTACTCTGCACATAAGTTATATAAGCAGGGTGACAATATACAGCCTTGACGTACTCCTTTTCCTATTTGGAACCAGTCTATTGCTCCATGTCCAGTTCTAACTGTTGCTTCCTGACCTGCACAGAGATTTCTCAAGAGGCAGGTCAGATGGTCTGGTATTCCCATCTCTTTCTGAATTTTCCCGAGTTTGTTGTGGTCTACATAGTCAATGGCTTTGGCATAGTCAATAAAGCAGGAGTAGACGTTTTTCTGGAACTTTCTTGCTTTTTCAGTGATCCAACAGATGTTGGCAATATGATCTCTGGTTCCTCTGCCTTTTCTAAATCTGGTTTGAACATCTGGAAGTTCATGGTTCACATATTGTTGAAGCCTGGCTTGGAGAATTTCGAGCATTACTTTACTAGAATATGAGATGAGTGTAATTGTGTGGTAGTTTGAGCATTCTTTGGCATTGCCTTTCTTTGGGATTGGAATGAAAACAAATGTTTTCCAGTCCTGTGGCCACTGCTGAGTTTTCCCAGTTTGCTGGCATATTAAATGCAGCACTTTCACAGCATCATCTTTTAGGATTTGAAATAGCTTAACTGGAATTCCATCACATCCACTAGCTTTGTTTGTAGTGATGCTTCTTAAGGACCACTTGAGCTCGCATTCCTGGATGTCTGGCTCTAGGTGAGTGATCACACCATCGTGATTATCTTGGTCGTGAAGATCTTTTTTGTACAGTTCTTCTGTGTATTCTTGCCACCTCTTCTTAATATCTTCTTCTGTTAGGTCCACACCATTTCTGTCCTTTATCGAGCCCATCTTTGCATGAAATGTTCCCTTGGTATGTCTAATTTTCTTGGGGAGATCTCTAGTCTTTCCCATTCTGTTGTTTTCTATTCTATTTCCCATTCTATTGTTTTCCTCTATTTCTTTGCATTGATTCTGAAATTAAAGTAATGACAAAAGGGGAAAGACATGAGGTTCTCAGCTTTGAAATGCAGAAATGCTCATCCTTGCTCCTTCCTGAGCCATGCCAGGATTTGGTGTGCTGCTGGAGGAGGAGGTCTGTATGAGCGCCAAGCCCTGTTCGCAGGCCTGCTGTGTGGTAATGATGACTCTCGGGGCTCCCGTCCATCTGCCTTTCTCTGCAGCCACTCAGACATACCACATTCCATCCACTTTCTTGACCCCATGGGGCCATGCTTTATGTTTGCCCCTCTACATTCAGTCTGGTTGAATTCTACCCACTGTCCTTTGCCCTAATCCCTCCTGGCAGAGGAAACAAAAGAACATAAAGGATCCCACAGTTTATACATATATTTTTTATACAGCGAACTCAATCATCCATACTAATGGGCAGGGGCCATTAGAACAGATAACCCAAAATCCATTCACTTTCCTTTAGAAATGGATCACATGATTGTTTCTTGTGAGGCCTGGTAATTAAGTTTGGCTCAAGCTAATGCTTTAATTAATTTGCATTAAAATTGGTCTGGGAACAACAGTCTAGGGTCAAACATTTCTAGAGGAGGATAAACCTAAATTCACTTGGTAGGTAAATAGACTGTTTTTAAACAATAGCAACAACAATATAGCTTTGTTATTTATAGATTATTAGATGCTCAGATCTTCCTAAGAACAAAGAATTTGTTTCTCTGATGTGTCTCTTAAAGATAATAGAAATTATGTCCTTTTGTTAAGCTTGAAACTTGATTGCTGCTATTGGTCAAAATTTTACTTTCACTATGTCTAAAAATACCCCAGATTAGGATGAAATTTAAACCTAGGTTAAAGTGAATTTGATTATTTCTAAGTTATTCTTAGTTTTCTATTAGTCCTCTATTTCTTAGTTTCTAGGGCCAATAAAATTTTCTTTCCTAATGTAAATTATTGCTACAATTATTTCTTGTAGTTACAAAAGAAAGGCAGTTTTCACATAGAAACACTTAATACAGGTATTGGGAATTACCAGTAATTTTACAACTAAGGGATTGCCATTGTTAATACTGTAAACTGCTATAATTCACCTGCATATGTGTGTGTATGAACCTACATATGTATGTGTATATATATATGTGTGTGTATATATATATATATGTGTGTATATATATGTATATATGTGTATATATATGTATACATACATATGTAGGCACATACACACATGTATATTTATATGTATACATACATATGTATCTGTATAAGTGTGTGTCTTTGTGTATGTCCAAATATAAAAACTGTATCTACACACATACATACACAAATATACAAAATACATAAATGTATCCTGGCATTCCAATTAATCTCCATTTTGATTCTTTTTTAGTTTAGATTTCATAAGCAGCTTACACTGTCATTATACTTTCTTCAGAAATGTTATAAGATGCATTATATTCTATGTTCTGGACAAATTTTGGGATGCTCCCGTTTGTTTTTTGTTTTCGCCATCAAACAGCACTGCAACGAGCATTGTTGTGAATACCTCTCTCTATACTTCTGGTGGCTGTTACTTTAAGATAAATTCTTAATGCATAACTCTTGGATCAAAGGGTAAACAGTTTACCTTTTATTAGATTTTGTCAGAATTGCTGATGAGGAGGTTATGCCCTTTAATCTCCCGCCAGTGGTGTGTGAGCATGTTTGGCTGCCTTCCTCATGCCACTTCTGTGCACTTTCAACCCTATTTAAATGCCTGATACTCAGAAGAAGACACCGAAATCGTGTTTTATTTGCATCGTAAAGTAATGAAGAGGTAATTCATGTCTTCATATTTACAATGACTGCATTTTCTCTTTTGTGAATTACAATTGAGTCCTTTGCCCATTTTCTTCTTGAGTTGTTTACATTATTATTATTATTGATTTATGAAGTTTTTATTTTTGGAGTAAGAAAGTTGATTCGTTGTCATTTAGGCTGAGAATACATTTCCTAATAGGTTTTCTGTAGAATTTGATTACACACTTTATCATGTCAAAATGTATATATTCAGCTTTAGCCACTAAATTTCCCCTTTTATGACACATGAGGACTTATGTACACATGCAGTGCATATACACATCTATGTGCACATACCTTATAATGCAATCATGTGTCTGTATACATTCACATTTCAGAAGGCAGTCCTTATTTCAAAACTAAGAACATTTATATATATATAAATTCTGTGTATATATACACACATACACCCTTTGATTCTTTTAGCTAGTAGTTTTATAGTGTCATTTTTACATTTCATCTTGCTCCTTTTGGAATTTAAGTTGGCATAAGGGATGAGATTGGGATACAGTTTATTTTTTCAAATGGCCCTTAATGCCATTTATTGAGTCATCTGTCTTTGAAGTGTCAGCCTAAATATGTACTGAAGTCCCGATCTCCTGAGGTCTATTTCCAAACTCTTTACTCTGTTTCATTGATCAGCCTGTCCATCCCTCCAATAGGACCACATAGTTAATCGCATTTTTTAAAGATATCATGTCATTTTTAGTCTATTTATTCTGTCATTGACTGATAATATCATATCTGTGAATTCCGCATTGCATTTCCAATTGGATTTTATTTGCAGTGTATCTTCTTATATCATCTGACACATAAAAACCCATCATTCTTATATTTCATCAGGGCTTTAAGTTTTTATTGATATAAAATGACCAACTCTTTCTCACTTGAGATTTTTGGCTAGAATTCTAACTGGAGAGATTCTAAAGTAGTTTTCCATGTTTTCTTTTGATGTTTATTTCCCAAACATTCTTTTTTTTTAACTTTAAATTTTTAAAGCCTTACTATTTTATTGAAATTAATTCAATCTGAGTGGTTTTTACACTCAGTAACCTAAATTATGCTTACTGTCATAACTATTTGCCTGTGTCATCCTCTTTCATATATTGTTTTTTGGTTATAACGTTACTTATTATTTTTATTTGCATTACTAAATATACTCTCATGCTTGGTATGATCTTCAGGGGAAATTAGAAAGCAAGATTTATTCCTTTAACTCTTGTGACTTAATTCTATTTGTAATTATCATAAAATGTTTCAAAGTTCTTCTAGTTATTCTTAAACCTGCCATTGTCAGAACCCAGAGCACAGCAGGATTTTTCATTGTTTAACTATCTTTATCAAAGTCAGCACTGTAGACAACCCTCACTGCTCCACACTGGAATTTTTGGTGTACAAACTTTGGCACTGAAATTTCCTTTCTTTACTCTTTTCCTTATTTCCTCTCTTTCTTTCTTCCTCTTTTAACTCTTCTATCAACATGCAACATACAATCAGGAAAGTACACAAACAATATGCAGATCCCAATTAAGTAATCAAAAGCAGATAGAGAAACTACATATTCTTAGGATAATCCTCCAGCCCTCAGCCCAGCTCCTAGCCCAATCAGTATCTCATCCCCAGTCACCCAAGTTTAATAAACACCCTGCCTGTCATAGTTATTTTCCCTGCTTTTCAAAGTTGATATAGATGAACTTGTACAACATGTATGCTTTTGTACCAACATATATGCTTTTGTACCATCTTTACGTAAGGTTTCTAAGATACATTTGTAAGATTCATTCATATTTTTGCCTGGAATTCTAGTTTGTAATTTCTTTTTCCTTTCTTTTTTTTTTAAAGATATTTTTGATGTGGACCATTTTTAAAGTCTTTATTGAATTTGGTACAGTATTGCTTCTGCTTATTCTTATGTTTTGATTTTTTGGCCATGATGCATGTAGAATGTAGCTCCCTGACCAGGGATCAAACCCACTCCCCCCCCCACCCCGCATTGGAAGGAAAAGTCTTAACCAGTGGACTGCCAAGGAAGCTCCGTGTAGTTAGTAGTATTTGTGCTTCATTCTTATATTTGTTTCTCTGTATGTAACTTGTTTCTCTCGTCTGACTGCTTTGGAGATTTTCTTCCTTATCACTGCTGTTGACTGAGTTGATTATGATGTACTTAAGTATAATTTTGTGTTTCTTGTGCTTTGGGGTCATCGAATTTCTTCCACATGTGAGTTCATCGTTTTCATGAAGTTTCTGAAAAATTTCAGCAACTATTACTTCAAATATTTTTTTCTGTCTCCCCTTCCCATATCTGCCTACAGAGATTCCAATTCATGATTATTATATTTGGAATCACTCGAAGTTGTTCCATGGCTCCCTGAGGCTCTTTTCATTTCCTTCGGTCATTCATTTTCTCTGTGTATGGATTTGGATAGTTTCTATAGCTACAACTTCAAATTCACTGATCTTTTCTTCTGCCCTATCTCACCTGCCATTATTCCCATCAGGTATAATTTTCATCTCAGATACTCTGTTTTTCATCTCTAGAAATTCAATGGTATCTTTCTATATTTTCCATGTTTCTAATGAACATGGAATTCCTTCTTTTAGCTTGTTGAGGACGTGGAATACAATTAATGCTTTTTAATGTGCTCTTTCCTATTAATGGGATGTCCCTGGTGGCTCAGACGGTAAAGCATCTGCCTACAATGCGGGAGATCCAGGTTCAATCCATGGGTCAGGAAGATCTCCTGGAGAAGGAAATGGCAATCAACTCCAGTATTCTTGCCTGGAAAATCCCATAGACGAGGAGCCTGGTAGGCTACAGTCCATGGGGTCGCAAAGAGTGAGACAGGACTGAGTGACTTCACTTTCATTTCCTATTATTACCCCATCTGTGCCACTTCTGGATTGATTCCTATTAATTATTATCTCTTCCCCTTTAGGTCATACTTTTCTGCATCTTGTCAAGCAGGCCAATTAATAACCCTACAATGGTCTGAGTGTTCAAGTAAAAGGAAGAGTCATACATCTCTCACTTTAAATCAGAATCTAGAAATGATTAAGCTTAGTGAAGAAGGCATATCAAAAGCTAAGACAGGCTAAAAGCTAGGTGTCTCACACCAAGCAGTTAGCTAAGTTGTGAAGGCAAAAGAAAAGTTCTTGAAGGGAATTCAAAGTGTTTCTCCAGTAAACACATGAATGATTAAAAAAAAAAAAAAAAAGTAGATTATTGCCAATATGGAGAAAGTCTGGGGGGTCTGGATAGAAGATCAAACCAGCCACAACATTCTCTTAAGTCAGAGCCTAACCCAGGGCAGTGCTCCGATTGTCTTCCGTTCCGTGAGGGCTGAGAGAGGTGAGGAAACTGCACAAGAAAGGTTTGAAAGTAGCAGAGACTGGTTTATGAGGTTTAAGGAAAGAATCCACCTCCATAACAAAAGAACAAGGTGAAGCAGCAAGTGCTGATGTAGAAGCTGCATTAGGTTGACCAGAAGGTCTAGCTAAGATGTTTATGAAGGTGGCTACAGTAAACAATAGCTTTTCAGTGTCGACAAAACAGCCTTCTATTGGAAGAAGATGCCATTTAGGACTCTCACAGCTAGATAGGAGAAGTCAGGGCCTGGCTTCAAGGCTTCAAAGGACAACCTGACTCTCTCATTTGGGGCTAATGCAGATGGTGAAGCCAATGCTCATTTGTCATTCTGAAAATCCTAGGATGCTTAAAAATTAGGCTTAATCTACTCTGCCTGTGCTCTATATATGGAAAAACAAAGCCTAGATGACAGAGTGTATCTGTTCACAACAGATACACAGAAAATTTCAGACCCACTGTTGAGACCTACTGCTCAGAAAAAAGATTCTTTTCAAAATATTACTGCTCATTGACAATGCATTTGGTCACCCAAGTGCGCTGATGGAGATGTACAGTGAGATTAATATTGTTTTCACACCTGCTAACACAATATCCCTTCTGCAACTCATGGATCAAGGAATAATTTCAGCTTTCAAGTCCTATTATTTAAGAAATATATTGCATAAGGTTACAGTTGCCATAGATAGTGATCTCTCTGATGGATCTGGGCAAGATAAATTGAAAACCTGGGAAGGATTTGCCATTTGAAAAGCCATTAGGAAGCATTCATGATTCATGGGAAGTGGTCAAAATATCAACATTAACGAATTTGGAAAAAGTTGATTCCAACACTCACGGATGACTTAGAGGGTTTCGAGATTTCAGGGGAGGAAGTAACTGTAGATGTGGTAGAAAGAGCAAGAGAACTAGAATTACAAGTGGAGCCTGAAGATGTGACCAAATTGCTGCAACTCAAGGATAAAATCTTAGCAGATGAGCAGTTCTTATGGATAAGCCAGGAAAGTAACTTCTTGAGATGGAATCAAATTCTGGTGAAGATGCTGCAAAGATTGTTGACATGACAGCAAAGTGCTTAGAATATTACACAAACTTACTCGAGAAAGCAACGACAGGGTTGGTGAGGATTGAGTCCAATTTTGAAAGAAGTTCTGCTGTGGGTAAAATGGTATCAAACAGCACTGCACGCTACGGCGAAATTGTCCATGGAAGGAAGAGTCAATGATGTGGAAAAATTCACTGTTGTCTTATTTTAAGAAATTACCACAGCTGCTCCAGCCTTCAGCAAGCACCACTCTAATCAGTCAGCAGCCTCGGCATCAAGGCTCACATCAAGGTGAGACCCTCCACCAGCACAAAGGTCATGATTCATCAAAGACTCAGATGACAGCTAGCAGTTTTTAGCAATAAAGTAGTTTTTAGTTAAGGTATATGTACTGCTCTTTTTTTAGACCTGGCGTTATTGCACAATTAATAGACAACAGTAGAGTGTAAACCCAACTTTCACATGCATTGGGAAGCCAAAAAATTCATGTGACTGGCTTTATTGTCATATTCCCTTCTTGTGGTGGTCTGGAACACAACCCACAATATCTCAGAGGTATGCCTGTACAAACATCCTTGAAAAAACTGGCCAAAACAAAGGCATTCAAGCTCTCTGCTCATAAAACATGCAGAAACACAAGAAGTGCAAGGGGATTTGTCTTCCAATACTTCTTTTCATGCCCAGTAATTTTGTTGATTACTCTGTTGGATGTGAAGTATGTTTCTAGTTTTACAGATGTTCTTGAGTTTCATTTGAGGATAAGTTAAGTTATTTACAAACAGTTTGATCCTTTCAAGTCTTGTTTTGAAGCTGGCTTGCACAGGACAAGAGCAGTATTTGGCGTATTGCTAGTTTTGCTCCACTACTGAGGCGAGCCCCTTCTGAGCCCCCCATGCATTCTTAGATTTTCCAGTCTGGCTAGTGGGAACAGGCACCCTTCTCACCCCTGTGGAAGCCCCAGATATCAGGACCTCAAGTCCTTTAGTGTGGTTTCCCAAGTCTCTTGCACATGTGCAGATCAATACCCCTCTGAAGACTTGAAGGATTCCCTCTGTAGGTCTCTGCGCTTCCCGGGTGGCACTAGTGGTAAAGAACCCACCTGCCAATGCAGGAGACATAAGAGATGCTGGTTCAGGAAGATCCCTTGGAGGAAGGCATAGACGGAGGAGGCTGGTGGACTACAGTCCATAGGGTCACACAGGGTCAGACATGGCTGAAGCGACTTAGCACGCATACACTCTATAGGTCTCGAGAGTGTTCCCTGTGTGGAGCTCTCCTTTCTTCAGGACTCCATCTGGCTAATGCTAGATGCTTGGCTTTCCATCACTCTCAGCTCTTTCCTCAACTCAGGAAGTCTGCTGGGCTGGGCACTGTGGCCTGCAAATTCTCTCCAGTCATGGGGCTTACCTCATTTTTAACTCTCAGGCATCACTGAGATTTACCAAACTTTAATATGAATCGGTGCTCCTATTTTCCATGACAATGGAAAAATATTACCATACTTTAATTTATCTCATTCCAATAAATGCCATTATTGCAATGCATTTTGACTCTAAGTCTATCTTAACTTCCACAATACACTATTCTTATTATAATCATCATTGATTTGTATCATCACTGTTCGTTTAGACTTATCCAATAACTACCATCTGCCTTGCTTATAATTCCTTCTGTCATCTTATAATTCCTTTTGTCATCAATATCCTCCTACCTGAAGAACATCAGAATTTTCTGGTGATGCACATTTCCTTGCTTGCTCAGAAATGTTAATTAATCTTTTTTTTTTTTTTTGTAATAGTTATTTGGCTGTGTCAGGTCTTAGTTGCTGGCGTGTAAGGTCTTTAGTTGTGGCACGTGTGATCTAGTTCCCTGGCCAGGGATTGAACCCAGGCTCCCTGCATTGGGAGCACGGAGTTTTAACCATTGGACCACCAGGGAAGTCCAAACCTTTATCCTTGAAACATACATTTTTCTCTGGGCTTAGAGTTCTTGGGTGGCAGTGACTCTTTTGTATTGTCTTTTTATTTCCATCATGTCTTCTGAAAAGTCAGCTATCGGTCCGATTGTTTGATGACTGCTTCTGGATGTTCTGTTTATCCCTGGCTTTCAGCAATTTTACTATGATGGTTTGGGAATTATTCTGCTTGGAGTTCAAAGGACTTTTGGAACACGTGACTTGATATCCCTTCTCGTTGTAGGAAATTTCTCACCAAAATTTCTTCAGATATTTTTTTCTGTCCAATTCCTTCTCTCCTTTCTGTCCAGGATTCCAATTATATGCGCATTAGACTTTGTCATTGTATCCTGCACATCTTTCCCCTTTCTTTAGTTTGCCATTCTTTCTCTCCTGTCTTTTAGTTCAGATATATTCTTCTGACCTAACTTCTAGTTCACAAATTCGGGAATACTGGAGTGGGTTGCCATTTCCTTCTCCAAGGGATCTTCCTGACCCAGGAATGGAGCCCGGGTCTCATGCACTGCAGGCAGATTCTTTACGAACTGAGCTACGAGGGAAGCCTTCATTTGCATCTAATAAGTCATAAACCTATTCACTGAATTCTTCATCTTAGAGTGGCATCTTTTACTTCTAGACTTTTTCTTTTTCTCTTTTGAATTTTCAGTTCTCAGCTAAACTTTTCAATCTTGTCTTGTCAGTGGAGGAACTGGTTTGCATGGTCTCTGTGTTTTATACTTTGGGTTTATAACATGAATATTTTCAGCCCAAGTGGGTTTCCTGCTCTTGTCTGTTTGTTTTACATGTTACCTTGTTTCTTTATTTTTTTCTGGCTATTTTCTGGCATTTACAATGCTCTTTCTTTCTTGCATCTAGTAAATAATTTACATTTGCTTTTCTCAGGTACCTAGATGGACTGGTAATCTGGGTTGATCTCAATTTAATTTGGGGATTGAGATGATTTAAAGCTGAGCAGCAATCTCTCAGAAGGCTGATCTATATCTGTTTCATCTTTCCTGCAGAGATATACATCTTTGGGGTTTCAACCCAAAATATCACATTACCAGGGCCCTTTTGAGCAGTGAGACTTAAGATGCCTTTTGCAGAATCAGCAAATTCCATAAGGTAAAAATAGTTTCAAATTCTATCTATGTTCATGTATCTATCTATATAAAGATGTGTGTGTGTGTGTGTGTGTGTAGTCCAGATTGTCCAGTCAGAGTAATGGTCTATATTATTGAGTCTCTCATCGCTGAAAGAAAAACTGTCTCCTTTTTCTTTCTCATTAAAAAAGAATTATAATTTTCAAAGGTAAAAGCAATCATTTAAGTAAGCTCTTTTGATACTAATTTTGAAACAATTCTTCCAACATTTTCATACATTTAAATGAGTCTCTTATCACATAGTCCTTTCCAACTGTGCCTTTCTCAGTCTTGAATGTTTCCTTTCTTTCTGTATTTATTGTTTTTGCACAGGCCTTTTGTTAGTTTCTTCAGAAAGGACACTTTGGGTAGCATGTTTTCTTAATCTTTCTATTCCTGAGAAAATATTACTCTTGACTTCATGCATGAGTAATAACTTCACTAAATATAGATGCAGTGTCCATTAGAGCTCTGGAAATGTTACTCCATTTTTCTGTTTTTTTTTTTTTTTTTAAATTTAGAGTTGTGGAAGAAGTCTAAGGCTAATTTGATTTTGGTGATTTTAGTTATAAACAGATTTTGAATTTCCAATATGCTTTAAAAGCCTTCCTTTGTTATTGATCTTCAGAAAGTCCATGAGGATTTGTAGGTTTCTGTTCTCATATGAGTTTTCATTACCTTTGTCTATAAATATAACTTGTACTCTTGTGCTTTGGGTGGAGGAACTGGTTTGCATTAGGAAAACTTTTTTTTTTTTTTTTAAAGATGGCTTCATTTCTGTTTGTTCTATTATCTTTTCTTGGTATTCCAAGGAGATGCAAATTTAATTTCTTGGATCTACTGTCTCCATGTTTCACATTTATTCTCACTGGTATCATATTTTCTTTTCAGCAGTTGCAAATCCAATGCCTATAGACCTCAATCAGGTAACAAAAATAAATGAAGCCAGTCTGGTACAAAATTAGTGAGTAGCAAGGACTGTGGAGAGCAAACACCCCTTCTAAATGTGGCAGCTACCAATCAGGAGGAGAAGGGGATGACAGAGGATGAGATGGTTGGATAGCATCACTGACTTGATGGACATGAGTTTGAAGAAGCTCTGGAAGTTGTTGATGGGCAGGGAAGCCTGGAGTGCTGCAGTCCATGGGGTTGCAAAGAGTTGAACATGACTAAGCAACTGACCTGACTGACTGACTGACCAATCACCTGATATCTAGCACTAATAAAATAAGTTGACACTTGAGCAACACAAGTTTGAACTGTGCAGTCCAGATATAGGTAACTTTTTTTTCAACAAATATGTACTATGCTATGATGCTGTGCTAAGTTGCTTCAGTCGTGTCTGACTCTGTGCGACCCCATAGATGTCAGCCCACCAGGCTCCCCCATCCCTGGGATTATCCAGGCAAGAACACTGGAGTGGGTTGCCATTTCCTTCTCCAAGGCAGAAAAGTGAAAAGAGAAAGTGAAGCCGCTCAGTCGTGTCTGACTGTTTGCAACCCCATGGACTGCAGCCCACCAGGCTCCCCCGTCCCTGGGATTCTCCAGGCAAGAACACTGCAGTGGGTTGCCATTTCCGTCTCCAATGCATGAAGTGAAAAGTGAAAGTGAAGTCCCTCAGTCGTGTCTGACTCTTAGCGACCCCATGGACTGCAGCCTACCAGGCTCCTCCACCCATGGGATTTTCCAGGCAAGAGTACTGGAGTGGGGTGCCATTGCCTTCTCCGATATGTACTATAGTACAACACAATCTGTGGTTGGTTGAATCATTGGATATGGAACTACAGATACAGACGGCTGACTATAAAGTTGTTCACCAATTTTTGACTGTGTGGAGGGTAGGCATCCCTAAATCTCAGAGTTGTTCAAGATTCCAGAGAAACTAAAATATGGATTTTATAAAATGTAATATTCCTTAGCAGAAAACAAACAAGTCCCACAACTTACCACTGGGATGCTCTTGGTCACACACAGGATGGTCTGTTGCTTCACTGTCTTTTGTTATATTGTCATCCTCTGCAGAATCTGACATAAAAAACAAATAAAATCTTTAGTCAGTGTTTTTAACCAGGAAATACAGCAGCCTCCAGAACTCAAAGAACAGATATGTGTTTGGGGAAAAAAATTTATTATTTAAAAAATATCATTAAAATGCTTAAATATCTTCATCAATAAATAAGCTTTTCTTAAAGTACTACATATGATGTCTTCACAAAGTTTACAAAGTAAAAATTGTAAGGATTCAGCTGGAACATCTTTTTTTACAACAAAGAAGAAAATATAAGCAGGCTTTATGCATCAGTGAAAGTCTTAGGAGAATTGTACAGAATGATATGAAAGGAAGCAAAATAGAGAAGATTAAAGGAATATAATTTTAATGTCCTTAATGCTTCCATTATTGTTGTTGTGCATATATGGGAGCCTTGAGTCCTTGAAAAGGCCAGATGCAGAGCTTTGAAATCCAGTGGTAATCAAAATCACCTTCCTCAGGAACTATACCAGTAGAACAATGGCAAAGGGGGAGCACAGACCTTCTGTTCTGTGCAACTTCACCCTGTTCCTTGTGTAGCATATTTAAACGTGGGATCAGTATAGGTTCACTTTTTTTTTCTAAAATCATATGACGTGCTTTACAGGAAATAATGTGGCTATAAGGATTCCAGTGACTTATGGACTCTTGCAAAGCTAGAAACGGTCCCCTGTTGGATATTTGAGACTTCTCTGGAGGCTCTTCAAAAATCACCGGTAAGAGCATGTGAGTAGATTAGTAGAATGACAGAAAATAAATCTTTCATTCATTCCACAAATATTCATTAAGCGCCAACTCTACGTCAGACATGGTTCTTGATACTGGGGAGTCAACAGTGAACAAAATAACAAATCTCTGCCCTCAAAGAGGTTACAGTCTAGTGTATGTTTTTCTCGTGGTTCAGTTCAGTTCAGTTCAATTGCTCAGTCATGTCTGATTCTTTGTGACCTCATGGGCTGCAGCACGCCAGGCCTCCCTGTCCATCACCAACTCCCAGAGTTTACTCAAACTCATTTCCATTGAGTTGGTGATGCCATCCAGCCATCTCATCCTCTGTCGTCCCCTTCTCCTCCTGCCTTTAATCTTTCCCAGCATCCGGGTCTTTTCAAATGAGTCAGCTCTTCGTATCAGGTGGCCAAAGTATTGGCGTTTCACCTTCAGCATCAGTCCTTTCAGTGAACATTCAGGACTGATTTCCTTTAGAATGGACTGGTTGGATCTCCCTGTAGTCCAAGGGACTCTCAAGAGTCTTGTCCAACACCACAGTTCAAAAGCATCAATTCTTCGGTGCTCAGTTTTCTTTATAGTCCAACTCTCACATCCATACATGACCACTGGAAAAACCATAGCCTTGACTAGACCGACCTTTGTTGGCAAAGTAATGTCTCTGCTTTTGAATATGCTGTCTAGGTTGGTCATAACTTTTCTTCCAAGGAATATGCGTCTTTTTAATTCTTGGCTGCAGTCACCATCTGCAGTGATTTTGGAGGTTAAATGCGATCCAAAGATACCAAAAAGCCATGAGCTAATCTTGTATGCGTGTGGCCGTGGAGAGAGCAGGGGATGGCAGGCCAGCGCGTCTATTACTGACAAATGGTTTCTCTCCTGAGTTCATGCTCCTCAGTTGGGTTTTAACCCCTAACAGAGCTGAATCAGTTGGAATCTAAAATAAATCATTCTTGTTTCTCTTACCCACTTTTTTGTCCCCCTACCCCCAAACGAGGAGACAGCTTCAAACAAACAATATGATTTGGAATATGATGAGAAAGTTTTTTTGTCCAACTTGCCACTAGCAACATTTGATGGACAAGTGAGAAACCTGGGTAGTTAACATGATTCAGATTTAATAACCAGTGAAGCAAGTATACACCCAAAGTGTATGGTTTTAATTAAATGCAAATAATTCCCCCGAGGCAAATGTTTAATTATCTGCACAGCTTCTTATTTCTTTCTCAGACTGACAATAAATTTCAAAGTCCAAATTTGGAAGCAAAACTTTAGCACAGACACATTTCCCAAACTGTTATCTCAGTCAAGTCAAACTGTTTTAAACCAGCTCCCATTAAAATATGCCTTTTTAATTTTGAACCTAACACGTGAATTAAAAAATATGATTTGAATACTTTTTCCACATGAACACTGAAAATGAACAGTTTTAAAAAGGTACTATATGGACCAGACTAAATTTAATTTTGAAAGTGTGTTAGTTTTACTAGCTTATAAAAAATGGTATCATTTGATATGTACTCTGGTACAACACTCATTTCTTTCAAAATTATCCAAGATTCTGTATGCAGTTAAAATTTATTCATTTATACTTAAGAATAATTCACTAAACTTTATAATTTACATAAACATTATGTTTCATGAACCAAATATGACCTAAGAAATGGTCTTTTGAAAACTGATTTACAGTGAGTTTCTAAGTTAATGGTGCTATGAGTCACATAAAATGGGTGAAAGTATTTAAAAAATTAATTACTAGACTATGCCGATTTTGTCACCAAAATCTGTGTCTTTGGCAAGTTAAATGACCCTTAAATTTCAATTTCCTTGAGGAGTTGCTACAGCATTGCTAAGGCACTTTCTGATCTTATGTGCTCTAATGTATACCGTGTATTTCATTGAATCCAAGACATCATCGATTGTTATTTGCTCTATTATTTTGTGTAGAATTTAAAAAATGAGACCAAATGAACTATAACACACTCTAAATTTTAAAGATATGCCCTGATTTTGGAAATAAAATATATAAAGAACTATGCATCCTAGAAATACAATGTTTGAACATATTCTGTGTGAAATACATGTTTTTATGTGATGACAAAGATTTCACATCACATGACCCGTCACCAAAGCCACAAGTTCATCTTGTCTTGTAGGTGAGTCTTTTTTTCCAGAAATGCTTTCACGTATATACATCATTTTATTTACAGTAATAAAGGAAGATAGAAAGTATAAGCTCATACAGCAGGTGGCTGTGGAAGATTGTTCCCACCACAGTTTTTCTATTCAAAGAGCTATCTGAATTTCCAGTCTCATGAATTCTGCAAGACTATATTTGATCCTGAATGTTTTAAACCATGGCTCCTATTACACTACACATAGTCAGAGGTTTGGAATGACAGTGGAGCTTTTCTGCTTTGGAGGTGATGAAAGCTACATTCTATGTACATATAAAGTCATTATTCATAATCAAAAAGGGAAAATAAATCCAGTATATAGTCATTAAAAGAGGTTATTTTTCCTTTGTAAGTTCCATAAACTACCATGAAAACTGTAGTTGTATATACTAAATTCTTTTTTGTTGTTGTTTTGTTATTTATTATACTAAGTGCTTGAATCACCTTGGATTCACATTTTATTTAATTCTAAAAATTATCATTTGATAGTGTTCAAAAAATGTAGAAGAGCTACCACCTAATTCTGAGATTCAATGTTATTTTAATAAAGAATTTGAATTAAATTTTATATGTAGATCATGACTTTCAAAACTCTTAAGGTCAATGTCCTATTAGACAATTTTTTCAAATGCAAATATTAAATTGAATAGCCAAGCCAAAGTTCTAAAGACAAAAATTCTAAACAGTAGGTCATTTGTAATGCAGTCAATCACACATGCCTACACAGGCTAGTACATGTATAGATTTAAGCTGTGATGATAAATGATGATACTATTGAATTTTTAATCAACATATCTAGACTATAAATCAAAATAAATATTCTTTCTTTTGAAAATGTCCCCTTAGAACAAAAGCTGTTAACCCTACAGCATCACTAAATATGCTCTAGGGGTCCACAAACCTTTTTGAAATGATATGCAAATGTGTGCTTATATTCAAATGTTCATTGTTTCTGGGAGGAGAGAGCTTCTGTGATATTCTTATGGGGATATGTGACCCCAACAAGGTTAAAATAACTATAGAAATGTATAGTGCCAGTGGCACTGCCATTTTAGAAAGATTTTTAGTCCCATAATTGAGGAGCTACAGAATTTGATGTCTATCCATAAATTCACCAGTGATGGCAATTCTTGAATTCTTAAGGAAGATCTGATTTGAGCAAATAGCTCAAAACAATATGGAGATATATTTAATAAATGAGGAGGATAATCCAGCTGTCAAAAAACACTTTGTGAATGGATGATTAACTGTCTTTAAGAACATTTCCAAGACAGGAGGTGAAGTAAATCCATCTAGTAAGAGAGGCAGTCCCTGCTTACTATTGAGAGGAGAGGCAAGAGATCATTTGGGTGCAAAAATTCTACTGGGTCCGAACAAAATAAATACCATGCGTGAACACCTACACATAAAATATTCTTGCTCTGTAAGATGTAAGCATCCTTACGTGAGTACCTTGGCTTGACATGAAAGTCACACAGAAACACAGTCATCAGGATTTTCTTTGATTCTTGTAAGCTGATTAAACCAAGGAAAACATTTATCCTGGCCTGTTCCTTTGAATAGCTGGTTTAATGTGTGAAGCAATTGGAATAAAGTAGTTTTTCTTCCAGATGAACAGTGTGATCATTCACAATAAACTAGAGTCTCTACAGCCGATTAGGGTCTCCTTGAAGCTTTGCAGTGATGAAACCTCCATACCTACAGGAAACATATATCCTGTAATATGCTTCCAGAGCATTCAAATGGCAAGGCTCTGAACTGTGTGTGGTATCTGCAATGCTGGATACACAGGCTGGACTGTATTTGCCTGAAAAGGAAGCGGGTGCACAGGACAGGCTGTTGCTCTGAGCGGTGGCAGCTGAGCTATGGTTAGCCATTTGTCTCCATTATGTTCTCATTAACCCCCATTAAAAGGCGGAGAATCGTTCCCAGAGTTGCGGAATCTAGGTACTAAGAGTCTTTGAGACACAGAGGAGAGAAATACCATCCTGTCTATTAACTTCGTTTCTTTTTTTGGGGCAGCACCCTGTGGCCTGTGGGATCTTAGTTCCTCACCAGGGATGGAACCCATGTCTCCTGCAGTGGAAGTGTGGCGTCTCAAACCACTGGACACCAGGGAAGTCCCTAACTTTGTTTCTCTTAGAAAACATATTCCATATTCCAAACAGTACACCTGGGTAAACCAGCTTGTTCCAAGACTGGAGGTGATAATTCTTCCACAACTTGTTTTTGCAAATATAAGCAAATAAGAGAACTGATCATGAGTGGATGGGCACTAGTCTTGGGGTGTAATTCCAGATGTACAACTAGAAACTCCATTCACTTTATATAATCTCAGTTTCAGCATCTTAGGACCTGAGGGTGTCTAGGCAGATAATCCCAGAGAAGGCAATGGCACCCTACTCCAGTACTCTTGCCTGGAAAATCCCATGGATGGAGAAGCCTTGTGGGCTGTGGTCCATGGGGTCGCTAGGAGTCGGACATGACTGAGTGACTTCACTTTCACTTTTCACTTTCATGCGTTGGAGAAGGCAAGGGCAACCCACTCCAGTGTTCTTGCCTGGAGAATCCCAGGGACGGGGGAGCCTGTTGGGCTGCTGTTTATGGGGTCACACAGAGTCGGACACGACTGAAGTGACTTAGCAGCAGTAGCAGCAGGCAGATAATCCATCTTAAACATTTTATAATGCTAATCTGCTGAATTGTTCAAATTATCTCTTCCTTCCAGACAACTCTGTAAACCTTTCTACTCTTCACTTGCTATCTGCCTACTTGAGGTTTTACGTAGATTTCCCCTATTGATAAAGTAAAGGTTAACAGTGGGGGAAGTGGTGCTGTGTGACATCAATGACACGCTGGCTGTCTTTCATTCTGCGACTCCACAAAGGAGCATCACAACGTGAAACAGAACAGCTGGATATGAAACCGGGTTGGACCATGATGGGAAAAGAAATGCTTAATTACCCTTTCCATCAAGTTAATTTTTCCCCTTTGGCAATGTAAACAAAGGCAAATCTGCTCTTGTTTGGTTGTCTGTGACCTGCTATCCTTGACCTCCATCCTCCGATGCCTTTCTGTTCTTGCCTCCCTCTCCCTAGCTAAGCCTTGCACTGCAGGCTCTCTTTATTAAAAAAGAAAGAAAGAAAACTTTGACCAGGGCACAAGCATGAAAAGCAGCTATGGCTCCAAACACAGACTGACTTGCAATTCTATTAAAATGTTCACTGAGGGACTTCCCTGGTGGTCCAGTGGCTAAAAATCCAAGCTGCCAATGGGGGTTTGACCCCTGATCTGGGAACTAGATCCGGAAGGCTGAAACTACCAGTTCCCATGCCACAACCAAAGACACCATAATGTGGATCAAGATTCCAAGGGTCACAGCTAAGACCTGGCACAGCCAGATAAACATTTGAAAAAGTAGCCCATCTATAAATCAGGGAAAAGAGAAGAATTTTGTTTACACTTTGGTTTAATTTGATCTGATAATCCTAGGTCTTTGAGACAGTACTGCTGAGAGGACCGTCACCTGAGAAGAGAGGTGGAGGGGTATTCGGATCTTCACTCTGAGCGGGGTCACAGCCTAGCGGTTGGACACTCATTGATTGTTTTATTCCACAGAGAAGCTGAGGCAACAGACAGACTCGATGTCCAGATTCATAGCTGCTTCAGCTTCTGGGCTCTGGCTGTTTTCAGGCAGGAACCTGGAAAGAGGGGCTGAGATGCCAAGACCTCACCTGCTGAGATCCAGGCATTCCTACAGTCTCCAAGGGCCCAGTCATAACCTGCCCTGTCAGAGCACAACTTTAGTCTCCTTTCCAAATGATGGAATGGGACACGTCTGTAGACTAAGACATGCACTTGGAGCCCTTGTGAGAGTGACTCATTTTATGTGAGCTTCGAAGAGCTGGAGGACTTCTCCTGAACGTCTCTTTGTTCCTCACATCCAGAAAGATCCACAGACTCACTCCAGTGAAAATGGGTGTGCTTCCTTTTTTCTGTTTTTGTTTCCCTTTGACTTTCCCATGTTATTGAATACACCTTGTAATTTGGATGGCTGCAGAAGGATTCATTATTTGGATCTGCCATAAGCTACTTTACTATTGCCTCTCTTATGAGATATCCAAATTGAATCACAGCTTCAGCCATTCTAAATAATCCTATGTGTTGGTTGTATTGGGAGTCTCGAAGCTGGATTCATTCCACTCTTCTCTTACTTTTTCTCAGCCCTAGCCCATCTCTAACATCTACAGAGAATTGATCTACAGAGAATTGATCTCTTGAGAGCTAGAGCAGTTGGAATACAGAACAAGAGAGGTCAGCTAAGCCTTACAGTAGCCAGCCTCCCCTATCCCCCATACCCATTGGACTCTCCCTGAGATTGCAACAAATGGTTCCAAGAGATGAGCTGCTTCCCAAGACTCTGATCAAAAGCACTCTTGACCCAGAAGGGCCAGAAGTACCCAGGAGCCAATGTCCAGCTTCCTGACTCCCAAAGGATCCAGGAGGTAAGATTTCACTTTCCCTGCCTCTCAGGCAAACAATTCTGAATATTCTCTATACATATCTCTGAGGAATGGCGCCCCAGTTCCCCTCGGAAGTAACCTGCTCATTACAGTACCCCTTATTGGATGTCCTCCTCACTTCCCCAAGCCTCACCTGTGGCTTCCTGGGACCACCTCCCAAATAAACCATTTGTACCCACATCCCTGTCTCAGAATTTGCTTCTGCAGAACTCAAGCTAAGACAGCCAAGATAGTCAATAACCTGTCTCTCACTACTTACTAGCAAAAACGGGAACGCTGCCTCTATTCTCCTGACTTACAGCTCTCTTATGCCACGCTGCCTTTTGTTAGGGAACATTAAGTCAGTGCCTGCCACCTAAAGAGGGGAAGTTGGGGAAAGAGGTGTTTTGTATCATATAATCCTGAGCACCAGACCACAGGTGAAAGATGGATCCTGAGCAGTCACCTTAGACTGGCCAACAGACTCTGAATTAAGGTGGCCTCTCATGAGACCTCCACCTACCAGGAGAGAACTCACATTTGGTTATGATGAAAGGAATCCACCAGCTCCTTTGACTTGGAGTGTTTCTGGTAAAATATACAGAGAAAGTTTCAAAGCAGAGAGTGGCTTAAAGGCAGAGATTTATTCAAGGAGAAAGGAGGAAACAGAAGCCATGGATGGGGCAGGAGACAGAAGTGTCAACAGTTACTTGGCAGCATCAGGGGAGTAGAAAGAGGAAAAGAAGAAAAAGTCTCGGATGCTCCCTGAGTGGATGGCTGTTAGCTGAGTTTCAGGAAGAACTGATGGAGGGGCTATTGCCTCTCAAATGACTCAGTTATTGAGGCTCAATGAAATGTTTTCCTCACTCTCTGACTTTTCAACCAATCAAGTTAAGAGTCTGACTCTCATGCTGGACCTTGCAAGTTCATTTTCTAATTTTGTTGTGTATATATATATATTAAACATTTCAAAAGTGCTTTTAAAATATTATTTTAAGAATTATACTTATATCCTTTTACATCCATTTTTAAAAAAAGAACATTTACCTTTCTAGCTGTTTCCAATGTCCAGCATCCTCATGAAACTTGTACACAGATGGAAAGATAGTGGACCAAGAAACTTAGAGAAAGTTAAAGAGGGGAACAGCCTGGTCTTGCAGAACAAAACAAGTTTAATAAACTTCATTTTTAAAACTGACCCTGGTGGGGAAAAAAATTCAGGCAACATATGGTATAACAGGAAATGGGGTATATACAAGCATTTGTATGATGAGGGCAATGATTTGCCTTATATGCTGAGAAAAATGTTTTAAAACCAAACACTGTGAGATGCTATTTTATGACAACCTTGGGAAATATACTATGGATTAATGTAAAATGTTATTTTCTATTTCCAGGAAGATTTTTTAAATCTACTACTATTTTAGACTAGGTTTAACTAAGAGGTCTAGAAATCATTATAAAGGACTTTCCTAATGCAATGAATGACTTAAACAACAGAAATTTGTTTTCTCATAGCTCTGGGACTGAACAGTCCAGGATTGAGTTGTTGGCTGTTCCAGCTTCTGGTGGGCCCTCCTCCTGCCTTGCAGTAGGAAGCCTTCTTGCTGTGTGCTCACATGTCCTTTCCTCGGTGTGTGTGTTCAGAGACAGAAATTGAGATTTTTCTTCCTTTTCCTGAAGAAGCCATTAATCAAACCTAGACAGCATATTAAAAAGCAGACACATCACTTGGCCAACAAAGGTCCATATACTCAAAGCTGTGGTTTTTCCAGTAGTCATGTATGGATATGGAGTTGGACCATGAAGAAGGCTGAGCGTTGAAGAACTGATGCTTTGGAACTATGGTTCTGGAAAAGACTTTTGAGAGTTCCTTGGACTGCAAGGAAATCAAACCAGTCAATCCTAAAGGAAATGAACCTTGAACATTCATTGGAAGGGCTGATGCTGAAGCTATAATACTTTGGCCACTTGATACAAAGAGCTGACTTATTGGAAAAGACCCTGATGCTGGGGAAGATGGAAGGCAAAAGGAGAAGGGGGAAGTAGAGGATGAGATGGTTAGACAGCATCACCAACATGATGGACATGAATTTGAGCAAATTCTGGGAGATAGTGAAGGACAGACAAGCCTGGCATGCTGCAGTCATGAGGTTGCAAAGAGGTGGATGTGACCTAGTGACTGAACAAGAATTGCATTATGAAGGGACCCACCCTCATGACTTAATATAACCCCAATTACCTCTCAAAGAGCCCATCTCCACATACCATTACATTGACTAGGAAAGGAGTTAAGTAACTGTTTGCCAAACACCATGTACCAATAAGCACTTCATGGGTCTTCCCTGGTGGTCCAGCGGTTAAGACCCCATGCCCCCACTGCAGCTTGATCCCTGGTTGAGAACTAAGAGCCCACATGCCATGTGGTGAGCCCAGAAGATTAAAAAAAGAAAAAAAGCATTTCAGCAGACTTCCCTGGTGGTCCAGTGGCTAAGACTTTGAGATCCACTGAAGACCCCTGGTCAGATAACTAGATGTCACATGTCACAACTAAAGATCCCATATGCCTCAAGGAAGTTGGAGATGCCGCCTGCTGCAGCTAAGACCTGGTGCAGCCTCATAATTGATAAATACATAATTTTAAAAAAGCATATCGGTACCTTAAATATTCCTGCAGTGGGACTAGGGTGAGTGGCAGAGTATCAGTTCTCTTTGTAATAGAGAACTATGTCAATAAGTTTCTGAGAAAAGAATAAACCATATTTCATCAATATTTTAATATTAACTACACATTGAAATTATTATATTTTGGATATACTGGTTAAATAGATTATTAAAATTGTTTTCACCTTTTTTCTTCCTTAATGTGACTATTAGAAAATTTAAAGTTATATATGTGGCTCTCATTTATTTCTATCAGACAGTGCTGTTTTAGAGAATTGAGTATGAGCTTGACTTACACAAATAATCAAACACATGTTTATTTAAAGGCCGGAGTTATGAAGATGGGAAATTGCAGCTTGTAAAGCACGGTCTGTCAGAAACTTGAAAATCTAATTTGGCATATAGTGATGCATCTACATATGCTGATAGCGATGGCTAAGGAGAAGAAAAGCCTAATTAGGTATAATCAGAGAGGATTTTCTGAGAAGGAATTAGAGGGAAAAAGAGAATGATAAATTTGCAACAACTATCACACTTACTTATACCCAAACAGCATCCAAGAGTTGAACATTTTTGCTTTTTGTTGATTTGACCCAAATTTCTTAGCTTGGCACTCAGAGTTCTCGACAGTCAGGGCTCTACCTTAGCAATGCATTACTAAGTAGATGAATGGATCTATCACTAAGGCCAAGTGAATCTGTTCGTTGAACAGAAAATAGGTTTTTTGATGTCCTACTTCCAACTGTTCAGGGATGCTATTCCACCTAGCCACAACAGCTTATTTCTACTCTAGGACATCTGTGCAGCTTTCAGATTCCAGCTCAAAAGTCCTATTCTCTACCCACATGGCACAGATAACCCCACACCAGAGATGCTCCTAGCCCCCAAGATCCTTTCATGTGTATCTTCCCTTCTGTACTTGTCACTCTGTCTGGTTTGTTAGCTGTGGCGCATCCTAGTCAAGTGGCCTCTGACCACATCCTTATTGCTCCATGCTTTACTTTCCTTGTCTGTAAAGTGGGGTGATAATGGCACTCATCTCATAGATGAGCACGGAATGAATGAAAATATGCAAAGTATTTAGAATAGAATCTAATGGATAATAGGGATTAGATAAATTTAGTTGCAACTAGTATCATTATGACTGATATTTGTTATGCAGCGCATGCCTATAGGTCTCATTTTTCCATCTCAATTGTAAATTTCTTGAAGGCCAAGAGCAATGTTTTCTTCTTCCTCTTGCAGAAGGTCTTACAAAGAGTTAGAATATAGCAAATATCAGTTGATGACCATAATACCATTTTCATTGGTGCTTTTAAATTTTTAAATTTAAATACTTTCCAAAAACACAAGAGAAGACTCTACACATGGACATCACCAGATGGTCAACACCAAAATCAGACTGATTATATTCTTTGCAGCCATATATGGAGAATCTCTATACAGTCAGCAAAAATAAGACCGGGAGTTGACTGTGGCTCAGATCATGAACTCTTATTGCCACAATTCAGACTGAAATTGAAGAAAGTGGAGAAAACAACTAGACCATTCAGGTATGACCTAAATCAAATCCCTTACGACTATACAGTGGAAGCGAGAAATAGATGTGAGGGACTAGATCTGATAGACAGAATGCCTGAAGAACTATGGATGGAGGTTCCTGACATTGTACAGGAGACAGGGATGAAGATCATCCCCAAGAAAAAGAAATGCAAACAAGCGAAATGGCTGTCTGTGGAGGCCTTACAAATAGCTGTGAAAAGAAGAGAAGCAAAAGCAAAGGAGAAAAGGAAAGATACACCCATCTGAATGCAGAGTTCAAAGAATAGCAAGGAGAGATAAGAAAGCCTTCCTAAGTGATCAATGCAAAGAAATAGAGGAGGGAACATTTCATGCAAAGATGGGCTCAATAAAGGACAGAAATGGTAGGGACCTAACAGAAGCAGAAGATATTAAGAAGAGGTGGCAAGAATACACAGATGAACTATACAAAAAAGATCATCATGAGCTAGATAATCACGATGGTGTGATCACTCACCTAAAGCCAGACATCCTGGAATGTGAAGTCAAGTGGGCCTTAGAGTGTATCACTATGAACAAAGCTAGTGGAGGTAATGGAATTCCAGTTGAGCTATTTCAAATCCTAAAAGATGATGCTGTGTAAGTGCTGCACTCAATATGTCAGCAAATTTGGAAAACTCATCAATGGCCACAGGACTGGAAAAGGTCAGTTTCATTCCAATCCCAAAGAAAGGCAATGCCAAAGAATGCTCAAATTACTGTACAACTGCACTCATCTCAGACGCTAATAAAGTAATGCTCAAAATTCTCCAAGCCAGGCTTCAGCAATACGTGAACCATGAACTTCCAGATGTTCAAGCTGGTTTTAGAAAAGGCAGAGGAACCAGAGAACAAATTGCCAACATCCACTGGATCATATAAAAAGCAAGAGAGTTCCAGAAAAATATCTATTTCTGCTTTATTGACTATGCCAAAGCCTTTGATTGTGTGGATCACAACAAACTGTGGAAAATCCTGAAAGAGATGGGAATACCATACCACCTGACCTGCCTCTTGAGAAATCTCTGTGCAGGTCAGGAAGCAACAGTTAGAACTGGACATGGAACAACAGACTGGTTCCAAATAGGAAAAGGAGTACGTCAAGGCTGTATGTTGTCACCTTGCTTATTTAACTTATATGCAGAGTACATGATGAGAAACGCTGGGCTGGATGAAGCAAAAGCTGGAATCAAGATTGCTGGGAGAAATATTAATAACCTCAGTTATGCAGATGACATCACCTTTTGGCAGAAAGTGAAGAGGAACTAAAAAGCCTCTTGATGAAAGTGAAAGAGGAGAGTGAAAAAGTTGGCCTAAAGCTCAACATTCAGAAAACTAAGATCATGGCATCTGGTCCCATCACTTCATGGGAAATAGATGGGGAAACAGTGGAAACAGTGGCTGACTTTATTTTGGGGGGCTCCAAAATCACTGTGGATGGTGATTGCAGCCATGAAATTAAAAGACGCTTACTCCTTGGAAGGAAAGCTATGTCCAACCTAGACAGCAAATTAAAAAGCAGAGACATTACTTTGTCAACAAAGGTCCATCTAGTCAAAGCTATGGTTTTTCCAGTGGTCATGTATGGATGTGAGAGTTGGACTATAAAGAAAGCTGAGCACCAAGGAATTGATGCTTTTGAATGGTGGTGTTGGAGAAGACTCTTGAGAGTCCCTTTGACTGCAAGGAGATCCAACCAGTCCATCCTAAAGGAGATCAGTCCTGGGTGTTCATTGGAAGGACTGATGTTGAAGCTGAAACTCCAATATTTTGGCCACCTGATGCGAAGGGCTGACTCATTTCAAAAGTCCATGATATTGGGAAAGATTGAAGGCAGGAGGAAAAGGGGATGACAGAGGATGAGATGGTTGGATGGCATCACCAACTCAATGGACATGAGTTTGGGTAAAGTCCGGGAGTTGGTGATGGACAGGGAGGCCTGGTGTGCTGCAGTCCATGGGGTCACAAAGAATCGGACACGAATGAGCGACTGAACTGAACTGAACTGTACTGAAATATATTTTAATTGGCACTTTCTGAAGGCCAGACTTTGTATGACTCACTAGAAGATAAGATGATGGACAATGTACATGTTGTCCTCCTTCCATGGAAACTGAGTTATAGCAGAGGGAGCTGGGAAAAAGTAAGGATGCCAAAGAAAAGAGAGGTGTCCACAGTTACAGATTACTGTAAGTGTTATGGATTAATTACAAGGGGCTCGGACAGCCATTGAGTGGAGGAGCCGCTATACCTAAAAAGTTGGTCAGAAAAGGCTGTGATGAGATGGAGCCATAGTGGGGGCAAGAGGGTTCTGTAAGCTAAGAATGGAGAGGCAGGTGTAGTCAGTAATGTTACATCTTATATGTTGTAGTTATGTTTGCATTTAACTTTGGGGGAAACATGAAAGTATTACAAGAATTCAAGAAGCAGTGGGTTCATTTTGCTTTGCTTGGGAATGTCAGTTGGCCCTAGGGTCTTTTACTTTCTTCCATCTCCACTCATCCTTTCCCCTCCTATGTAACGGTTCTCTCTCTGAACCACGCTTCCTACCCTACGGTTTGCCTTTTTTTCATCAAGTAAAAAGAAACTCACTATGGTTCATATGGTGACCATATGCCCTGAATTTTTTTTATTCAAGTAGAGTTGATTTACCATGTTGTGTTAGTTTCAGATGTACAGGATGTACAGCACAGTGATTCAGATCTCTCTCTTTCTCTCTCTCTCTCTATATATATATATACAAGCCACTTTTTTCAGATTCTTTTCTCTTATAGGTTATTAAAAATACTGCATCTAGTTCCCTGTGCTATATAGTAGGTCCTTGCTGGTTATCTATTTTGTGTATATTGGGCTTCCCTGGTGGCTCTGATGGTAAAGCATTCGCCTGCAATGCAGGAGACCCGGGTTCAGTCCCTGGGTCGGGGTGATCCCCTGGAGAAGGGAATGGCTACCCACTCCCGTATCCTTGCCTAGAGAATTCTATGCACAGAGGAGCCTGGAGGCCTACATTCCACGAGGTCGCTAAATATTGGACATGACTGAGTGACTAACACACTCATGCACAAGCATGTTAATACCAGCCTCTTAATGCTCTGACTTTTTAAGTATAATTCTAACTGCCAAGATTCTATTATATCTTATCAGATCACATAATATGATTCCTCGAAGGAAAAAAGATAAAAATATTTTTCCTTCTGAGCATGGACCATCGCCTCCTTCTGCAATGCAGGAGATGCGGGTTCAATCCCTCAGGGAGATCCCCTGGAGGAGGAATTGGCAGCCCACTCCAGTATTCTTGGCAGGACAATCTCATGGACAGTCTTCGAGTAGGCTACAGTCCATGGGGTTGCAAAGAGTCAGACACGGCTGAGCACCTGAGCGCACACACTGAGTGAACATTTAGTAATGACTCTGCCTCAGAATGTGGTTGGCATGGAAAACATTTATGGATAGTTTAGGTAAGCTGAAGCAATCTAACAGTTGTTGAAAAACATGTCTCTTGAAAGACTTAGATCTTTATGAGTCTCCCAATATCACAAAACCATTATAAAGCATAGCACAAGCTGGGAGAAATGTTGTCCTTGCAGATTCATGCTGGGTCTAAAACAGTGTCTGAGTGTATGTACATGCGTGTGGTTTTGTGTATCCATAGATGTGTATGTTGAGTCTTACTGTGCTTGCTGGATGAGAAAGAAAGCTAACTGTTAAATGAAAGAGAAAAGTTTCAGCTAAATGCTATCAATGTTTGTTAGGAGACCTTGTCTTTATACTTGATTAAAAAGATATTTCAGTCTTTGCCACTGGCTAGTCAGTTATTCTTTTTTTTTTTTTTTGTCTTAATAAAGCAGCAGTTCTGAGACATTCTCTGCCTCTCTCTCAGTAAATATCCCCACCTTGGGAACAGTGGCGGAAAGGACAGATGACAACGAAACGTCATTTGGGATGAGGCAGATACACATTTTTGCTCATGGAATCTACTGTCAAAAACTGAGGCTACATTTTCTGAAATGAGAGAATATTCCTTCAAAAACACTGTGTTGCCAGGAATTGAGGAAACTCAAGCTCCATTTTTCAAGTTATTTTACTAGTGTTTATCTTTCATTATAATAATGATTGCAATTTATCAAAAGCAAAACTTTATATGGTTTAATTCTTCTGGATAGGGTATGAGATTGTTTCCTAAACTATAATTGGTTGGATTAAAATGGTTTATATACGAAAAAAAGGACAAACAAAACAATGTAAAAAAAACTATTTGGTCAATTAAAATGAGAAATGCTACATGCTTCAGTCTATCCTGAGTTTCTCAATGCATGTCAGCATGTTGAAGGCTCTGAAAAGACCTCCAGTGTTGAAACAACCTTGTCTAAATTTGTGGTTTCTAGACTGTTTTGACTGCTGAATGTCTGACTGTTTGTGACCCCGTGGACTGTAACCCACTAGGCTCCTCTGTCCATGGAGTTCTCCAGGCAAGAATAGCTTTTATAATTTACTAACACTTATTAACATCTTAAATGTCCATCCACAGGTGAATGGATAAAGATGTGGTACACACACACACACAGAGTGGAACACCGCTCAGCCATAGAAAGAATGAAGGAACGCCACTGGCAGCAACGTGCAAGGACAAATACTAAGAAGTCAGAAAGAGGAAGACAAACGCCATCTGATACCACTTGTATGTGGAATTTGTAATAGTACACCAATGGACTTATCTACAAAGTAGAAACAGACCCACAGATGTAGAGAACAGTCGTGGCTGCCAAGTAGGAGGGGGCCTGGGAGAGGGATGGAGTTTGAGATTCGCAGATGCGATCGTAGAATGGATTGCCAATGTCCTACGGTACAGCAGGGCAACTATATTCAATATCCTGCAACAAACCATAATGGCAAAGAATAGAAAAACAATTTGTATATATATATATAAAACTGAATTACTTTGTTGTATGACAGAAATTAACACATGTTGTAAATCAGCTATACTTCGATAAAGAATACACAGAAAAGAAAAATAGACTGCTCTTAGCAGATGCTCTTGATTTATTCAGACTGTCTAGGAATATACCTTTTATGGTTTATCTTAAGGAGGTACTCCAAATATTATTTTTTAAACTAATTAACAAGAAAGTGACAAGATAGAAAAAAGTATACTCCAAGAATAGTACATTTTTATGAGTCAAAGTTCAACAAAAATGCTTGAATCTGTGTGAGTGATATCATGATTTTGATTTGTTGACAGAAAAGACTGCATTTTTGGTGGGACGAGCACATGTTTTGGTTCCTCTGGTCCCGGTGTGATTGCTTGTCTTGGTATAATTATTAACAGCACCCTCATCACTCCCAAGAGTGTGCTTGTTGTAAAGATGTATGATTACCCTTATTAGGCCATGTTGACAAAAGCATCCTAAAATATGGATGTACAGATCTTCCATTTTAGATTTTTTTTTTTTTTTGGTAAAAGACTAAAACACAGAGTAAGTAGAAGCAGCCACAGAAGGAACAAAGGGAAACTCTATGAGTGGCATTCAATCCAGGTTACCCAGCTATCAAATCCTTCTTGGTGAATGGGGGCTAGAGAGAGAGTTTCAAGTGTTCCTGCCTGTCTGCCTCGCTTACTCCAGTTGTTTTCAATATTCAACAGGTCCCTGCCAGGATGATGGACCAGAGCATGTTCACCTTGATGAGGAGGGACTGAGCCACAGCTGTAGCTATGTATTTTGACTATCAACTGCAGTTGAGCTTCTTTAACTTTATACAGGTCAATAGATCTGGTGAGGATGCAATGAGATATAGGAGTCCTATTTGGAGTAGTTAGAATTCTAAAGCCAACACATACACTTAATAACAGTGATTGTTAAAAAAAATAAAAAAAGTCAACACCTGCTGGAAGTTTACTATGTTTGAGCAGCTGTTACAAGCACTTTTAGTTTTCACAACTCTGTGATATAAATACTATTATTATCCCCATTTTACAGGGGAGAAAACTGAGGCACAACCTAAAAAGGTTACCCAAGGGTGGCGATGTGAATCCAAAATAAACTTATTTGGCTTATAAGGCTACATGACTTGCCCCAGAGAGCTTAAAAACTAGGCCAGTGAATCTGAAAATAGATTACAGGGATGCTTGTCTTAATTCAGACCCATTAGGAGCAACAGTTTGATCCAAAATTGTGTGTTGGACAGTTAATTTCCATGACCTAGTCTGGGATAATTTTGTTTCCAAGCCTCACTCACCAGATCTTTAGAATACACCCAAGAGGTCACATGACTGAATTGACTGCTATAAATATATAATTACAGTCACACTTAATTTGTAAGAGAAAAAAACATACGTGAAAATGTGATTGGATGGCAACTGTTACTTGCCTTCCAATTGCTGTATGTATTTTAAATTATGTGTATATTAAAATATAAGTATATTTTTAAACTATACCAAATGGGAGATAAATGAAATTTAAATACCAAAAAGTAGATAAGTGTCTTTATCTACTTTGACCAATTTTAACCTGATTTTAAACATATTTAATCAAAGCATGTGAAGTGCTTATCTGAAAAGCCTTATCATAAATTAGGCATAAATAACTAGCCTCACTCATTGGAAATAATCTATATACATTCACCATCTAGAAGTTTATCTTGTTCTCTTACAGGATAAGGGTATCCAAGTCTGAAAGTGAAACAAGGAAGTCCATGGCTTGAATTTTTGTGTTCTTACAACATTTAGGGAAAATTCACTTCTTCAAACAGGAGGTTCGGAAAGGGAACTTGCTCTAATAAGAGCCTTAATAGTAACAATCATTCTGGGAAAGTGGCCATGACATTAGGAGAATTATAAGTGGCCCTTGTCTGTGATAGGTTCTATATCCAATATTGAGGACCTACTATGCACAGGTCACTGTATTGGTCCTGAAACATGAAAGTGAATGAGATCTGATACCTGATTTCAAGATATTTACATACTAGTGAGTTGGATATGTCATGCATATTACATAGAAATAAGGCACATGATAATTTTTATACAGATTTACAAGAAACAGGCGAAAAGACAGTTCCCTCTTGTATGAGATGAAATGTAATAGGGAGAGGAGAAATCAAGAAAGATGAAAATGTGGATCTCCTCCTCTCCCTCCACCAACTGCCCTGCATTATATGAATTGATTCCTGTCCTTGAAGTGTTGGCTCAGATAATCTGATGGAAATCAGGGAAGGACAGAGGGAGGGGGGAGAGAAAGAGTAAGACAGGAAGGGAACAGTGAAGTGCGAGACTAAGGTAAGATACTGGGAGTGAATCCTGGATGAGCACATGTAGCAGAATGTGGTGGAATACAGCAGGCCAGTGAGGTTTGGAGGATGACGGGTAAGTGAGCTGGGCTGCAGAGCAGGGTCCCTGTGGGGTATAAGGGAGCATAAACCAGACCATACAGAAAGAGGTCTGAGCTTCATATCTGGTGGGGTCCATAGCCAAAGGTGTCTGTGTCCTCATTCCTGAGTAAGATGGTCACTCAGCTTGGGACCAAGGCCATGATGAGGGTCAGGGCTGTGACGTGGGCCAAGCAGGCTGGTCTCTGCGGTCACCTTAGCCTCAGCACCCTGCTAGCCTAGCCTGGGCCCTATTTCCCCACGCGCCCTCCCACCGCGTCCTACTTCCCGCAGGCACGGATATCCCTTTCTCCAGAAGCACGATTTGCAAAGCAGCATGGTGGCATTGAAGAAGCCTGGGTTTGGGGTTCAGGCAGATTTGGTTTCCAAATTCTGACTACCTTTTGGGTAACTGGACCAGTCACTCAAACTTTCTGAGCCTCAGCTACCTGCAAAATCAGAATAGTAATATTGACATCTTAAATGTCATGAGTTATTACTTTATACCCACTGAACAGGCGAAAATTAGGAATAACAAGAATAATGATTGCTGATAGAAATACTAATTGTTATAGTCTTCTGAGAAAGCCCTTTGGCAATATCTATTAAAAACTTATACTCCTCAAGGGAGAATGCATGCTTTGGAATTTTTCCCATGCAAATAAAAGCACTTCTTGTAAAGACATATGGGCAAAGACATCTATTGCAGCATTGTGTGTATGGCAATAAAGTGGGAAGAAAGTGCTTGCTCATCATAGGATAATGGTCGAATAAACTATAGTGTATCCAAGCTATGGATTACACTTGAGCTTTAAAATGGATGAATTAGATTTACACAAAGACTACAAGCAGTTTCCACAAAGTTTTGCTGTCTGTAACAAGTGCCTAGAATATGACATATTTTTTAGAAAATAAGCACATATATTTAACAATGGCTAAAAATTTTGTGCCTTCTACTGTGTATCCGACATTCTTTGACATGTTTAAGGGGGTTGACTTGTTTTAATGTTCAATATCCTATGATGGAGGTGTCATCATTCCCATTTTACATATGAGGAAACTGAGGTGCACAGAGATTAAATAATTTGTCCTAAGTCACAGAGCTCAGAGGAGAGCTGGAATCTGGACTCTGGGAGTTGAGTTCAGAGACTAGATTCTTAATCAGCATGCTTTACCCTCTGAATATCTGGAAAGTGGGAAGTTAGCAAATAAGATAAAAGGAAAATGATATTAGAATCACACATTATATAATTGATTTATACAAAATTTTACGTGGTTGCAAATATTCAGAAAGTGATGCATGAAGAAATGGCCCTCAGAATGCAAATGGTAGTTGTCTCAAGAGGCTGTGACTATATATGTGGTTTTATTCTTTTTTTTTAAGTCTTAACTCTTTATTTTTTAAATTTATTTTCAATTGGAGGATAATTGCTTTACAATGTTGTATCGGTCATGTGTTTTTACTCTATTCCTTAAACACTCCCATTAATTATTTGAATTTTCTATAATGAACATATATTACTTAAAAAATCAAAAAAAGGAACACATTTTATTCATTGTAAAAAAAAATTAAGATTTGTATGCATTTTTTCATTTATTTGAATTTCCTTACAGGAATGATCATGAACATTTACCAAGTTAAAAGAATGTTCCTGGCTAGTATAGAATTTAAAACTGAAACCAAAGAAATGACTCAAAATGGAGCCTGGGTAAGTAAATTATAGACTTTTGCTCATTGGAATTATTAATACAATTAAATGATATTAGACTATCAAAAGACATGGAAAAAATTTCACAATCTTGCTATATTTAAAAGACAACTTCAAAATGGTATGCATTGCAGAATGCTCCCCCCCCAAAAAAACACTTCATATATATATATAAATATATAAATATATAAATATATATATATGTATGTGGTAACCTAGAAAAAGACTGGAAGTTTATATACTAGCATACTAATATGTTTATCTCTCGGGATTGACATTATGAGTGATTTTTTCTTTTTTTTTTTTTGCTATTTTTTCATTGAATAAACACATATTACTTTTAAAATAAGAAGATAAAGGTAAGCAATAAAAAATATCTTAATCTTTTCCCTGGTAAATCAACCCAAAGTCAAGATTTTATCCTGAGGAACTGATCATAGATACACATCCAGATTTATCTAAAATATAAATATTGCATTTCTGTATTATTTATAACAGAGAGATTGTAAATAACTAAATAATCTAACATTAGGACACTGGCTATGTAAATTATGGGACAACCATATGATGAAATATTATGCCTCCAATAAAAAGTATGCCTAAAGACATGGGAAAATGTTCAGGGTATGTCGCTAACTGAAAAACAAACTTTTTGTTTTTACAATTTAATCTCTGAAATGAAAATGATTATATGCTTTTGCTACCTTTTATACTTTTCTGCATTCAAAAATACTTTTCAATAAATATGCATTATGCTTTCCAGTAGAAAATTAAGTGCTAAAACATATGGAATAAGATACTATCATTTTTGAGGGTTATGTAAGATCATGTGAGTATCTGCCATGGGAGTTAATATTGTTAAAGTAGTTCTTTTCTCTCCAACCCCCATGCACACCTTTCTTTCTCTCCTTTCTCTCAGGTTACCTTTTTGCAAAATGAATAATAGATTGTACAGAAATGTAAAGCACTGCAGCAATACGTGAACTATGAACATCCAGATGTTCAGGCTGGTTTTAGAAAAGGCAGAGGAACCAGAGATCAAATTGCCAACATCCGCTGGATCATCAAAAAAGCAAGAGAGTTCCAGAAAAGCATCTATTTCTGCTTTATTGACTATGCCAAAGCCTTTGTGTGGATCACAATAAACTGTGGAAAATTCTGAAAGAGATGGGAATACCAGACCACCTGACCTGCCTCTTGAGAAACCTGTATTCAGGTCAGGAAGCAACAGTTAGAACTGGACATGGAACAACAGACTGGTTCCAAATAGGGAAAGGAGTATGTCAAGGCTGTATATTGTCACCCTGCTTATTTAACTTCTATGCAGAGTACATCATGAGAAACGCTGGACTGTAAGAAGCACAAGTTGGAATCAAGATTGCTGGGAGAAATATCAATAACCTCAGATATGCAGATGATACCACCCTTATGGCAGAAAGTGAAGAAGAACTAAAAAGCCTCTTGATGAAAGTGAAAGAGGAGAGTGAAAAAGTTGGCTTAAAACTCAACATTCAGAAAACTAAGATCATGGCATCTGGTCCCATCACTTCATGGGAAATAGATGGGGAAACAGTGGAAACAGTGTCAGACTTTATTTTTTGGGGGCTCCAAAATCACTGCAGATGGTGACTGCAGCCATGAACTTAAAAGATGCTTACTCCTTGGAAGGAAAGTTATGACCAACCTAGATAGCATATTCAAAAGCAGAGACATTACTTTGCCAACAAAGGTCCGTCTAGTCAAGGCTGTGGTTTTTCCAGTGGTCATGTATGAATGTGAGAGTTAGACTGTGAAGAAAGCTGAGTGCCGAAGAACTGATGCTTTTGAACTGTGGTGTTGGAGAAGACTCTTGCGCATCCCTTGGACTTCAAGGAGATCCAACCAATCCATTCTAAAGGAGATCAGTCCTGGCTCTTCTTTGGAAAGAAGAAGTATTGGAGCTGAAACTCCAATACTTTGGCCATCTCATGCGAAGAGTTGACTCATTGGAAAAGACTCTGATGTTGGGAGGGATTGGGGGCAGGAGGAGAAGGGGATGACAGAGGATGAGATGGCTGGATGGCATCACTGACTTGATGGACAGGAGTTTGTGTGAACTCTGGGAGTTGGTGATGGACAGGGAGGGCTGGCGTGCTGCAATTCGTGGGGTCACAAAGAGTTGGACACAACTGAGCGACTGAACTGAACTGAACTGAGTCCAGGTGACACTCCATTTGTCTTAGCTCCTTCCTCTTCACTGAACTATCAGAGGGCAATGGCTCTCATTCCACACTTCAGACTCTTACCATTCAAGAGTGATAGCCCAGAGGTGTCGTGGTGTCTACAGACCTCCATCGGTGCATATCTAGGGCAGGGGAACAGCTCTGTCCCACTGTGGTAGGTCATGGGGAGGATGCTAAGCAGGGTGAGAATGGATTCCAAGAACAGGGAAAGGACTAAGAAAATCAGATGAGCGAAGTCTGAGGGGAGCTTCATGGGTGGCCCAGTGTATTGTTTCTCTCCAACATGTAGACAAGGAATAGAAACAGATTCTGGAGGCTTACAGCTACTCGTGGTTGGGAGCATTTATGCTCATCTCTTGGGCTTCCCTTGTGGCTCAGCTGGTAAAGAATCCGTCTGCAATGCAGGAGACCTGGGTTCGAACCCTGGGTTGGGAAGATACCCTGGAGAAGGAAAAGGCTACCCACTCCGGTATTCTGGCCTGGAGAATTCCATGCAGTCCATGGGGTCCATGGGGTCACAAAGAGTTGGACACGACTGAGCGACTTTCACTTCACTTAACTTCACTTGCTCATCCCTGAATCCAATTCCTCACCCATAACCCGATTCTTTCTCTGCTGTCTTCTTTGGCAAGTTTGACTCTTTCTCAAGCCTTCCCCCATCCTATGGAAATTCTGACCACTAGGAGGCCTGAAACTAGATTCAATGTTAAGGCGTCCTTTGCCAAGTGACATCCACTTAATAAACAGCAGACAGCAATTATGTGACTTACTCAGAGCTCCGAAGGAATACGAGCTCGAGTGTGTGTGCACCTGAGCATTAGTTGATTTTGTTCATATGATGAGCATATGGTTTAGTCTAGCTGACCTTCAAATTCAAAGTGGTACTGATTAAGATATAAGATGGGCTTCCCAGGTGGTTCAATGGTAAAAGAATCCACTTGCCAATGAAGGAAATACCAGTTTGATCCCTGGGTTGGGAAGATCCCCTGGAGAAGGAAATGACAACCTACTCCAGTATTCTTGCCTGGAGAATCCCATGGACAGAGGAGCCTGGCGAGTTACAGTCCATGGGGTCACAAAGAGTGGGACACGACTTAGTGACTAAATGACAACAAAAAGAAATAAGATAGGGGAATCAAGATGTGTTTAAACAGCATTTTCCCCCCTAATAAGGTGCCTTAACCTTGGCTACAAGTGAGGATGATCTATTAAGAGTTAACAGAACAGAGAACTCTCCTTGAGTTAAGCAGACTGACTATATATTAAATAATGATGACAATGATGTAGCAATTTCAACCAGAGTACTTGATATTCCTAATGCTCATTTTAATCCTGGGTTTACACTCCCCTTCATCTGATTGCTTCTATATTTGCTAACTTAAATAGCCTTAACACTTGTACTCTTGGGTTTGCATTTAAGGATTTAAATTGTAAACTACCGTTAAATCAATCACTGGAATATTTTTACCAGTAGAGAAAGAAATCTGCCAATAGACAAGTGCGTGCCCCGTTTTATAAATGACCTCAGAGCTCCTATCAACTGACAGATATTTTCTCAGGTTTCTCTAACTTGGAGTTCATTTCTATTCAGTCCTGGCTGTTGCATCCACCCCGTATGGATGAATTATTCATCCGTATTCCTCCTCCTCACGTCTCATCCTCCCAGCTCAACCACTGCCCACCCAGGGGCTGGGATGAGTCCCTGGGAACAGGTGTCCTCCGTCTGGAACTCAGACTCTAGCTCTTGATCTATGAGTTGTACCTCCTTCTGTTAGTGGTTTGGATGGTTAGCAGTTACACAGGGTAAATGGGCAATAAGTATCCATTCTCAGAACCTGGTGGGAAATGTGGCTAGAATACTTGAACAAAATCACAGACCTAGAAGACATCCCCAAAGATGTTTCCTCTTGAAAATATTCTGCTTCCACATACCTGTTTTAATTAAAAAAAGAAAATCTTGTTTTCCTGCGGGGAGCGAGCTCCGCCTCTGGCAAAGGTCATGAGGAAGGAGGCTTGGCATACGCAAAGGCGGGATCAAGCCTCAGGAGTCTCCCTGGAAATTCTCGAGCAATCTACCCCCAAAACCAGAGTCTGCCTACTTTCTGCTTTGTGCTTTCAGCTACACTTCTGACTTTACGGGGGGCTGTCCCCCACTACCTCTCTGAAAAAAGAGTTAGCTTATAGCTCCAGTTAATAATTCCTGGGTGTGACAGTGTTTCAACCTACAAACTCCCTTGGAAGTCCTCTAGCCTGCCTGAATAGGTTTTTCCGGCCACATGTGATTGCTCAGAGCCTCCAAACTGTGAGAGGCATGAGATGTTCTAAACTGTCTAAATACAGATTCCTTTGAGCAGTCAAAAGATTGATTAGAAATTGTATTGGTGAAGGGATTTTCACTTGTTGGGCCAATGTTTGCTGCTAAGTCTCCATATCCCTTACCTGCTGTGTCCCTGGCAGTGTATTGATTAATATAATTGGTGTAAATAGTAGCTTTAATGTTTGTAACCTGGGACCCTTGAGTTAATTCTTTTTCTTGTTATAGCCCACCACACCTTTGCTCTGTAGGAATGCAACTTTATCTAATGCTTTTTGGAGGCTGGCGCCTGACTTGAGAATAATCACCTTTAGAGAAAAAGGCCTCCGGGCCAGAAGATGATGCAAATCACCTAAACTTTTGCATATGATAAGTTTGCAGGAAGAAAGCCTGGCTTACTGCAGGACTCTACCCCTTCCCCCATTATCCTCTATGCATAACTTAAGGTATAAAAACTACTTTGGAAAATAAAGTGCGGGCCTTGTTCACCGAAACTTGGTCTCACCATGTCGTTCTTTCTCTTACCTTCTGGCTGAATTATTCAGCCTCTTTTCTACACTGAATTTCCTCACTGAGCTATCCTTATTTCAGCCTCTTTTCTCCACTGAATTTTCCTACTGAGCTATCCTCATTCTATTACTCTTTATATCCTTAATTAACGTTTAATTAAGCAATTGTTTCCTGATCTTCCCCGACGCCGTCCCCGCTTCGAATTCCCTGGATCAGCCGGGGCTGGTCCCCGGCATCTTCCAAACCAAGTGACATTAGCCTGCTCAGTTTTTTGTTTATTTTTAGTCCTTGCACTCTAAGACATTGAGGTTCCTGTGGGAGCCAAAATTATAACAAATATAAAGCCAGCCAACCAATAAGCCAAGCTAAAAATAACTGACGAGGCTCAAAATTTCTGAGAATTATATTGGAAAGGATACTAAAAAAAAAGGCCAGTCCATAATATTGGTGATTCCAAGACCTAAGAAGAAGATGCTGGGTTAGAAGCAAAGCCTAGAAACAAAGACAAGAGCAGGGGCTCCTTGAGAACCTATGGTCAGCAAAATGCTCGGCACTTAAACTGGAGAGTGTAATAAGCATTTTTATAAGCAGTGTTATAGCTGCAGAGATCATAAATAGCCCAGAAATCACCAAGGAGATATATTTCTGCATGTAACATGACGGTGAGTATTTGAAATGAATTCTCAACACATATGAATGCCTTTTAACCTCATCACGACCTCAATCTTGGAGGATCTCAATGGCAAATTCATTTCTTTTTTTTCATTCTAAGCCATGTCTCTATCAATCAAGCTAAACTATGTAATATTTCCAACACTTGCAGTTCTATAAGCAATAGACGCTTAGTCTAAGCATTGGAATGATAATCAGTTAAAATAGTGGTCTTCCATAAATACCTGCTATTTCAGAAAAAAGGTAAAAATCATAACCTGTATATTCTAATTTTAATGGAAACTGGATCACATGTAAATGTGCACTTCAAAATTCTTTTCCTTAGATATAGGGGTTAATGGATATTAACAATTTCAGTAAAAGAATCCCCCAAACTTCACATTCGGTCTTATTAGGAACTGGCATTTGTGATACATTTCAGAACTCACTGGAGTTACCACCATTAAAAGTTTCGTGTAAAAAAAGAAACATGTAAAAGTGTTCTGAGAAACTGATCCTGGCATGAGCAATTAATGGTGTGAGATCCTAAAAGCATGAAGAAACATCACGGTGTGTTTCTGTAAAGGTGTGACATCTCCAAACCAAACAACTCCACAGGAAGTATCTCAGTTTGAAGCACTTAAATTAGACTATTTCTCTTGTTTCCTAAAACTCTCCTATTCTACTTCAAGACATTAAAAATTTTTTTTATCACAGGCTGAATGATTGGGAGGGCTTTTCAGGTGGCTCGGTAGTAAAGAATCTGCTTGCCAATGTGGGAGATGTAGGAGACACAGGGAGATACAGAGGATGGGGCTCGATTCCCAGTTGGGGAACTAAGACCCCACATGCCGCAGAGCGACTAAGCCTGTGCACCGCCAGAGAAGCCCCCCCCACACAACAGATAGAAGAAGCCCACGTGGTGTAAAGAAAGCCGAGCACAAAAAACCCAAAAAACAAACATAAAACAACAAGCAAAAAACACATATTTGAATAGTATAAAGGGAGATGCCAAGGGAGTCATTAAAAAAAGAGAAAAGACAAGGAACAAGAAAAAAGACCAGCAAAAGCAACAGAACAGTGGGTGCTGTCTTGGTCCACAGGATCCCCCTTCAGGAAGGAAGAGCTTCCTCTTCTAGTCATAGGCGGCCCTCATCCCTTCTCAAGCTTCTAGGATCATCTGAACAGAAGAGAGAGGCTTCATCCAAGACCACAGCCCCTTCCCCTGGCAGCCAGTGACAGGTGACTCCTCAGTGGGAGCTTTTAAGAGCCAGACTCCCACACCCCAGCTGGACGTCTCAGAACCGTCACGCCATCTTCAGCCTGGCTGCGGCTTCGGTTGAGAACGCCTTGCAGTTCAATTTCTTTATCCAGTTTTGCATGCTTTCCTTTCATGAGTGTTGATTCCAAGAGCCCTCCCTAATAAAGGTTAGCTCCCTAGTCTCCTGGGGAACCCACTCTGCGTAGGCACCAGGGGAACAGTTTGCACAATGGGCATGTATTGCTGTATTCTGGGAGGTAATTCTCCATTCTATGGAGGAGAAAACTGAACCACAGAGAAGTTAACTGCCTGTGATGACATGTTAATTCCTTGCTAAGTACTAGAGTTCCTCATGAAAGGCTACATACGTTTCTAGTGCCAGAGACAGGATCTAGGCCTCAAGCATCTGGCCCCAGAGCTCACAGTCTTAGCAACTACCCTTCCTACACAGGATGTCTCACTAATAAAAACCGTTTACAGGCAACAAGAGATGAAATGAATCATGTAAACAGTTGGGTGTTATTTTTAAGACAACTTTGATTTTCTAAACATTGATTCCAGGACTGCCTGCCAAGTTGCTTCAGTCGTGTCTGACTCTGTGTGACCCCATGGACTGCAGCCTACCAGGCTTCTCCGTCCATGGGATTCTCCAGGCAAGAACACTGGAGTGGGTTGCCATTTCCTTCTGCAATGCATGAAAGTGGAAAGTGAAAGTGAAGTCACTCAGTCGTGTCTAACTCTTAGCAACCCCATGGACTGCAGCCTACCAGGCTCCTCCGTCCATGGGATTTTCCGGGCAACAGTACTGGAGTGGGGTGCCATTGCCTTCTCCGATTCCAGGACTAGCTAATATCAATCTTACACGCAGATACATTTTCTTATCACTCCAAACTGAAGAAACGCATTCAGCATATTAATTTAAAAGTTCCAAGGAGGTCATATGGTTTAGAGACGCCCGTTTGTACAACAATCTCATCTACCATTCAGAGAGCTTTTAGTAGTTGTCAATTACAGATTTAAAATAGTACTTTTTGTGTGTGGGGACAATTAATCACAGGGGGGAGAAATGACAATTTCATTTTCCTTTAGGTAGTACTGTGTTATCTGTTTAAAAACTGTGTTATCTGCACATGAATGTCCCTGCAATTTCTCCCTCAAATTTTCTCTTAGAACCTACATAAATTTTTCTTTTCCTTTTTTCTTCTTTTAAAGATACTTGGGTCAGCAACATTTTCTCATGGTAACTGTCCATAAAATGAGAAATGATGCTCTTGTCAAAGATTTATTTTCAAGGATGCCTTTCAAACATTTCTTTTTTATTCTGTCTAGATAATGGTGTTCTCTGGTAGGTGATTCTCAAATGAACCCATTCCTGACAAGTAGCTGTAAACAGCTTCCTTCTGTTGTTTCGAATAAACATCTTCTTTAAACATAATTTTTCCAATCATCCTGTTGTTTCATGAACAGTTACTGTTAGAGGAACAAATGGATATACAAATTCTGAAAAGGGTAGATATGGAATAAAATAGAGCAGGTTGGATATTTGTGTTGGAAATAGTCATGCTTAAAGAGGATTGGATGGATTTGCTCACTATTTCATTTTCCCCAAACAAACAAAATCCAGATGGTTTTCTAAGAGTTTGCACAGATTTTTAGATGAGTAAGTGGTCTCATACCTTCATCTTTACAGACTTCAACTGCTTCCTCTGAAGAAGGGCTTGGCGCCGAAGCAGTGCTGGTGCCATCTGTAAGGCAGAAAGAGACACTGTCTCAGAGTCCGTACTGTGAGGTTAGTGCTGCCCTACCCACCTTAACCTCCCACTCCACCGAAGGACATAGGAGCCCGTTTCATGCTCTCAGACACTGAATGCTCTTTGGAGGGGCTGGGGTCTGTGACCCTCCTCTGTGACTAATGGAACAAGAACCCTTAGTTAAGACTGAGCCCACTGACCACAATGCAGTAAGATTAGATCTCAATTACAGGAGAAAAACTATTAAAAATTCCAACATATGGAGGATGAACAACACCCTGCTGAATAACCAACAAATCACAGAAGAAATCAAAAAAGAAATCAAAATTTGCATAGAAACGAATGAAAATGAAAACACAACAACCCAAAACCTGTGGGACACAGTAAAAGCAGTCCTAAGGGGAAAGTTCATAGCAATACAGGCACACCTCAAGAAACAAGAAAAAAGTCAAATAAATAACCTAACTCTACACCTAAAGCAACTAGAAAAGGAAGAAATGAAGAACCCCAGGGTTAGTAGAAGGAAAGAAATCTTAAAAATTAGAGCAGAAATAAATGCAAAAGAAACAAAAGAGACCATAGCAAAAATCAACAAAGCCAAAAAAAAAAAAAGACTGAGCCCAGTGAACTAAAGTGTGTTTCGGTGAAGAAGACTGGGACTGTTATGCTTTGGCCTTTTGTTTCTTCCCTTGCCTCTAGAACAATGGTAGGCTAGTTTTCTTAGTAAAGGGTTGCAAGTTTCTACAAAGTGCTTTTCTGTGCGTGTGTTTAAAGTCTGGGTTTCCTTAGCACCGCGCCTCATCCCTTTACACCATGCTGTCAGGCTGCAGGGGGCGCGTCTGACGGGTGTGGGTGCAGAGGCCCGGGAGAAGGCGAGCGTTTGTCACAAAGCACCAAAAGCTGCTTGGTGATTTCATGTCAGTCGAGCACAGGGTGGGGACTAAGGAACCTGGAGGTCCCTGTCCTGCGCCGCCCCCTCCCCCCCAAGCACAGCAGCAATGAACCTCATCAGAGCTGGTCTTTCTATTTAGGACTTCAGCACTCCATGGACTCACTCCACTTGGCCTGCAGAATAGTAACTAACTTACTAACACTAAAATAGTAAATTTAAGATGCGAAGGATTACCAGAATCATTTGGAATGGTTACTACTTGACAAATGGAAAAGGAATGTATACATTTTTTCACGCAGTAACGAGGTTATACAACTAAAGATAACTCAAAAACGCATGACAACACACACACACACGCACGCTCAGGACATTTATATTCACCTACAGCTGGGCAAACATGTGTTAGTTGCTCAGTCATGTCTGACTCTTTGCAACCCTGTGGACTGTAGCCCAACAGGCTGCTCTGCTCATGGGATTCTCCAAGTTAGAATACTGGAGTGGGTTGCCATTTCCTCCTCCAGGGGATCTTTCCAACCCAGGGATTGAACTCGTGTCTCTTATGTCTTCTGCATTGGCAGGCGGGTTCTTTACCACTAGCGCCACATACAGAGTCCTCTGGAGTGGGGAGCCATTCCCTTCTCCAGGGGATCTTCCCAACCTCGGGATCCAACTCAGGTCTTCTGCATTGCAGTTAGATTCTTTCCTGTTTGATCCACCAGGGAAACTCACAGCTGAGCAAAAGAATCTAACAAAAATCTACTTTATAATAACGTGTTGAATATCTCAAAAGAAGATTGATTTTTCCACACAAAGTAAAAAAGTGGCTACCTTGGTAATGCCTTTAAAACTTTACAGATACACTTATTAAACTGAATCCGTGACATAGTATTAATATTATTCTGTGAGCAATTAACAAATATGTATACTTTCAACAAAATAAAGGCTAACCAGATATTTTTTTCAGCATATCCTTTGTCGGTAATGTACATGACTATCACTTTCAGGTCACATTTCTACCAGAACAGAGAATAAAAATTTTTAGTAGGGAGATAATGGGAGATGAATCACTTTCTTTGGTTAGGTGACAAACTCCTATGAAAAACAAAAGAACAGACTAACATAATCAACTCTCCTTCAGTGTCACATCATCCCAGTTCTCTGCTTCCCTTCAAGGCAACCGGAGATAGCAGACTTCCTCCTCTCATAGTCTTCCTGTAACGCACTCCAATTGGCTTCCATCCTCCTTGGAGTATTCTCTTCTTAAAGGTGTCAGTGACCTCACTGCCAAATCCAAGGGTCATTTTTTCCTTTCTTACCTTCCTTGACTTCTCAGTAGCATCTCAGAGTCTACTCCGTTCTTTCTGAAATACTGTCCTGCTGCAGCGGTTCCTTTTCCCTTGTTGCCACATATCTAGATGCCATGGTGTCTATCCCAGGCCCGACTCTTCTCCTTATTTACATGTTCTCTCCAGTGAATCTCGCCGAGTCATGTGGCTGTAAGTAGCAATTTTATACCAGCGACACCCACGCCTGTATTTCTGGCCCACGTCTCTCCCTAGACATCCAGACTCATGTATCTAACTGGCTTCTTGACATCCCATATGGCTGAGAGTCCTCCTGGATTTACCATGGCCAAATCCGAACTATCCACTCTATTAACAAAAACTGGGCCCTGTGGCCAGTCTTTCATACACTAGTCAGTGGCACCATCATCCACATAGTTACTGATGCTAAAAGCCTAGGATGTAGCCTGGGTCCCCATGCCCTGTATCTAAGCCATCAGTACCTCCTGCCACCTCTGCCTCTGGGATGAAAACACAGCAGTCAGTCCATTTTGTCTGCATTTCCAGGAACCGCCCATCACTACTTTCCTGCTACCATCTTTCAACTGGTCTCACTCTGGCTCTTTTGACTCATTTTCATTCACAGGCAAGAGTGAGCTAGTTAAAACTGACTATGCTCCCTCACTACCAAAAGCCTTCCATTGGCTTCCCCTTGTAGTTCTAACAGAATCAGTTCTTACTGATTACATCAGATATAACCTGGTCCTAGGGTGTTTTCCCAAATCCCACCCCTGTTCTCTCTCATCCATCAGGCTCCAGTCACTCTGAACGTCCTTCTCTGATATGTTAAAATTTGCCTGAACATCTGCATTCTCTGGTCCTTCCATCTGGAACGTTCTCCGGCCATTTTATCCCTGAGATTTCACTTTAATTACTGTCGTCAGGGAGTCCTCCCTGAGTCCAGCCAATGGAAAGCTGTCTTCTCAGGATTCCTTCTGCATTACCTCATTTCTCCATGAGGCACTTATCACTACCACGCTTTTCTTATTATTTCCTTTTGGATCACTGCCACCCGAGTATAAATTTCAATAAAGAAAAGATACTGTCTTTATAGTTCACTGCCCTATTTCAGGGCCCAGAGCAGTGCCTGGGCCACAGTGAGCGCTGGATAGGTATTTGTTGAGTGGCTGTTTGAGGAATAGGATCTACCACTTTGATTTGATCATGACAGCAGTCAGAACCGCTGGATGATGCTGGCTGAAGACTGTGCTTTTTGCATGATATGGAAGAGGCGTGCAGAGCTGTGCAGTTAGAACTGAAGCCGGAATTTCTAATGAATGAAAGGAAGATACTTTTATTTTGGAAGAATAACAGCAGGTCAAAAGCATTTTAGTGACCACCATTGCACCTCTGACTTCTCTGCACCAGGACTAGGGAGGTAGAGCAGTTACAGCCATGTATGCGGACAGTGGCCAGGATCTGAGACGAATTCTGCCACTGGGCTCTGAACCAGCGGGAAGGCCTGCTTAGAAGAATAAGAAGAGGTGTGTTTGGGAATCTTATCTACACTGAGAGGCAGCCACATTTGCTGGTGATGTCCATCTGAGAGGTAGAAAAGAAGGCTTATGTTCTACGACTCTTTGCTAACATGCAAGATGGTCCCAAATCCATAAAGAAACTGCCTGTTCTCAACTGATTAAGGGAAAAAGAGATGCATAAATAAAATGCAGGCAGATGTGCGTGCATGTATACATGTGTGTGCCTGTGTGTGTGTATACACACGTGTGTATGTGTGTATGTATATGAATGGGGTGGGAGAAATTTATGTTGATAAAGACAGTTCGGAACAGAGAGCAACTGGGGTCGCAAAGAATCAGACATGACTGAGCACACAAACAAACACATACGAATACACAACACGCAATGAGTGAATAAAACCTGTAAAGCCACAACATTCAGAGGATGGCCTCAGCTGTCGGCAGCTGGTTGACTAATACTCATCAGCCCCAAACAGTGAAAAAAGTGACAGCTTTTCACAGAAGCCTCATCTTCCACGGAACATAACGATGTGGTGACCGGGCGCTGGGGGCAACAGTGGTGCGGATAACAACATTTTTCTATATCAGAAATCCATTCCACCTCAAGGACTGCATTTAAGCAAGGGGCGCCGGCTGAGCAAGCAGCAGGTACCCAAGGTCCCTGCCGCCCTGCTTCAGTGCCTCCTCTGACTGGCCGTCTTGGATTCCACCTTCCAGTTTAACAATAAAGGCTTTCGGTTCTCCAGCAAAGTTCCAAGGTTAACGGAGGAACTTCTCAGTGACAAACCTATCACAGCGCCTGGTTTATTCCCAAGAGCCCAGTGTATGGCTCAGAGTGTGGCTGGCACATGAGCAGAGCTCCCCATTTTAAAGATGCCCCACTTGTTGGGCTCATTAGAACCAGAAGAATGACTTGGAAAAGTAGAAGGAGGAAGTTTTTATTCGGGTGGTTATGTTGACAACTGCATAACATGTGTGTGAATCGTTCTTTCAAAGGCGTGTGTGCCTGAGTATAAAAATTGGGGGGAAGAAAAGAAAAACCTAAGGTGATGACCATCTTTTCTTGAGTTTTAAAAATGTTCAATTTACAATCTACAGCAGAAGATCTCTAAGCATTTCATTGGCACATCTGTTCTTTGGATCTCACGGAGCTCTGGGTGTGGGGTAGTCAAGGCCGCATCACAGCATCATCCACAACACACAGAAAAATGAACAGAAGCACAGCTCTTCAAAACTGAATGCAAACCAGTGTGGGCCCCTCCACGTGTGGTGGAAGGAAAGCCTCTGATGCCTGTCCTGTGAATGTTTTTCATTTCGTTTTTCCCCTCAGACTGAATCTGCTGATTCTGACCTGCCCTAGTCAGCCCAGCTCTGACGTGGTCCTTCCAGCCTCTGCCGGTCCCATGCAGAACATCACTGAGCAAGCTGCTATCACACAGGAGCAAAGAGGAGCTCGTGACTGACGCCCGAGAGGGCACTCCTCTGACTAAAGACCCTGCCGCTCGTCGTTAACAGGGCTGGTGATTGCCTGAGGGAGACCACAATGGACACTGAGGTTAACCCGATGAAACGGCATGAACACTGAAAACAGCACTAAGTCGAGCTATTGTTCACCTCTGGGGACGAGGCCGAGGAGACGCTTCAAAAGAAATCTGAGCCCACCTGCTTCTTGGCTCTGCTCTTCTGTTTCTTCTGCACTCGGCTTTTCCTCTGGACCGTTCTCATCTTTTACGAAAACCACAGAGGGGGAAAAGAAAATATACATCAAGTCAATTTATGAAATCTCTCTTTATGGCTAATATGCAGCGGTGAAATTAATTGTAACCAATGTAGCATGACTCGCCATAAAGCGAGGCAGAGAGATGAATCAGAGGTGTGAAACAGAAAAATTACCTACATAAATAGGTGCATTTATCCTCGGCCCTTCTCGCATGATTTGCTTGGCGGAAAGCTGAACTGCGGTAAACAAAATTCACTCAGCAGTTCTAGTCACATCTCTCCTCTCATACAGCACTTCCCAAAGTGCCAAACAGATTTTAATTTCAATTTGCTTTTCTCCCTTGACTCAAGCAATATGCACCGTGTAAGGAGCATTGGCTGATTATGTTCCTACGCACTTTATTTTCCTGTTTGATTTATGTTGCAAAAAACCTACCTATTTTTACTTAATTTTTTTTACAGGTTTTACTTAAAATTTTTACTGGGGTATAGCTGCTTTACAATGTTGTGCTTCTGCTGTACAACAAAGTGAATCAGTCATACATATATGAATATCCCCTCCCTCTTGGAACTCCCTTCTGCACCCCCCATCCCACACCATTAATTTCTTAGACATTTACTTACATTTTACACATGACAGTCTAACATTTCTATGCTACAAAATATTCTGTCTTGAACAGATTATGCTGGTCAAGTTTATGCTGGAATACATAACTCCTTGAAAAATAAATAACTGGGCAGGTATAATGGTGGCTATATATTGGAAACTAGCTAAAAATTTCCCTTTGGCTTAAAATGTATATAATATATCTCTGTGGATTTATGTGTAGAAAAAAGCAAACTTTTCAAAGGCAAATAAAGGCATCATTTTAGAACTCATTGCTGGGAGGGTTTCCAAATATGTTTAACAATTTTTTTAAATGATGAATTTCTATAAAGACAAAGGAATAAAATATAAGACACACAGTTAAAGTACAGAAAGCAGAGAAGCAGAAGTTTTCTGCACACACGGGTTAAAGATGGCCAAAGCTCCCTGTTGCTCAAGAGGTGGAATCTACTTCTTTACTCCTTAAATTCAGACTCGTTCTATGACTTGTTTAGACCAGTGAAATGTGTATATGATTCTCTGGGCCCCTCAAGCCAAAGCCTAAGAGAACTGGCAGCTTTCCCCTTCTGCCTCTGGGAAGCCAGTCACCTTGCTTAAAGACACTCAGGTGAGCCCCCAGAGGGGAGAGGGGGACAGGGAGAGAGCGGCACAGAGGGGCCAGACATGTGGATGAAGCCATCTCCCACCTCCCTACCTGGCCCTGCTGCCAGCTGAACACATCCAATTGATGACCTCAGCCAAGATCACAGGGAACAGAAGGCTCACCCTACTGAGTCCTTTAAAAATTCCTGACCCCCAGCCAGGCTTAGACCACTTAACGAGTTGTACTTGAGTGCTTTGACCCACCATCTGTTACAACTACCAACACTTAATCCAGAGGCAAGAGGATGGGCATCCTTCCAGAGGAGGATACAACTCGTGGAGCTGAAATAAGAGCCTCGGCGGCACTGAGGGAACCTTTCACCAAGCAGCTCTGCAAAAGAACCTATTGAGGAGGGTGGAAAATGCAAAAACATCTGGAATTGACCTGAATGGAAGAAAAAGTTTAAAACAGAGTGACAAAAGCAAATAAATAAATAAATAAGAGCAACACTGACAAGGGGAAGAGATGCAGTCTATGGATAAACGTATAAGTATGGGGACTTCCCCAGTGGTCCAGTGGTTAGGAATGGACCACTTCTTTGCAATGCAGGGGTCATGGGTTCGATCCCTGGTCAGGGAACTAAGATCCAACATGCCACAGAGCAGCTAAGCCCGCTTGCCTCAACTATTGAGCCTGCGCTCCAGAGCCCATGCGCCATAACTAGAGTCCATGGGCCGCAAGGAAAGATCCCATGTGATGCAATGAGACTCCTGCACGCTGCAACTAAGACCCACACAGCTAAATAAATAAAGTGTGTGTATAATTCCCTTGCTTGCTCCTTGGAAGAACAGCTATGACAAACCTGCTGCTTTGCTGCTGCTAAGTCGCTTCAGTCGTGTCCGACTCTGTGCGACCCCATAGACGGCAGCCCACCAGGGTCCTCCGTCCCTGGGATTCTCCAGGCAAGAACACTGGAGTGGGTTGCCATTTCCTTCTCCAATATGACAAACCTAGACAGCGTATTAAAAAGCAGAGACGTTACTTTGCTGACAAAGGTCCATATAGTCAAAGCTATGGTTTTTCCACTAGTCAAGTATGGATGCTGAACACTGAAGAATTGATGCTTTTCAACTGTGGTATTGGAGAAGACTCTTGAGAGTCCCTTGCACTGCAAGGAGATCAAACCAGTCAATCCTAAAAGAAGTCAATCCTGAATATTCACTGGAAGGGCTGATGCTGAAGCTGAAGCGCCAATACTTTGGCCACCTGATGTGAAGAGCCAACTCATGAGAAAAGACCCTGATGCTGGGAAAGACTGAAGGCAGGAGCAGAAGGGGATGACAGAGGATGAGCTGATTGGATGGTGTCACTGACTCAATGGATGTGAGTTTGAGCAAATTCAGGGAGACTGTGAAGGACAGGGAAGTCTGGCGTGCTGCAGTCCACGGGGTCGCAAAGAGTTGGACATGACTTAGCGACTGAACCACAACAAATTCCCTCTGCCCAGCACTGTGCCATTTGTCACAGGGTTATAATGTAACCTCGGTAGGGGTGGCTCTGCAGTTCCCCAAACCCAAGGTTCTCCGTGGCATATTTACAAGGACATTTCTGATGTCTCTCTGTTTTGGTTCTCCAGGGAGGTGCTGCAGGAAAGCAACAGTAATCCTTGATGTTCCTGCTCCTGTTCACAAGGTCCAGTTGGTACAGGAGCACGTGTCAAAACCATAGGTCAGTGTCCCATGGGTCAGTGTCTTGCCTTCCTCCCACCACATGGACTCAGACTCAAGCAGGAAAAATCTACCAGCTTTCCTGTCTCTCCTGACAGCCAGACATTTTAACACAGATTTTACAACAGGCTTGAAGTCTTCAGTGACCGACTGTTTTTAAAATTAATCTGGTCACCGCATCTCTCATGGAGTGGGGGTAAAAAGCTTTCTTGTGGAGAGAGAAAGAGAGAAGGGAAAGAGAAACAACATTTAAGTCACAGGAAGGTTCCAGCGGTCCTAAACACATGAAAAGGAAACTCAGAGCCCCCACGACCAACTTTATAACCGTAAGAAACAGTCTGGCTCTTTATCTCACCTACAGCTACTGGGTTTTTACCCTGAATCCCCGGGTCCGCGGTGGTCCCACTCCCTAATGAAATTGCCCAAGTGGCGTGTTCTGTTTTCCTCTTGGAGAACAGAGTCTTGGCTGTGGGGTGCTCTGGGTTGCAGGATTTTTGCCCTTTGGAAGCAAATTCAAGAAACACTTGGTATGTTTATCACGGAGTAAACGCCTTCTAGAGGAATGCTACATTTGGCATTTGAATACCTTGCCCTCAAAAGAAAGGGATTAGGTATATTGCTTTCATCAGTTTCCAAAGACAGTGCATCCTCAGAGCCAGCAGGGGGAGCCAGTGTAGAAGTCTTGCTTTCCAAGCCCAACTGATATATTCTCTGGCAATTAGACTAGCATTCATTTCACTTTCAGAAGGACAGTTTGCCTGGCTTCTAACATCCCATCCATTTAAAATGCCTCCAATGGGTGAGTTCTGAGTGAAACAGTGGGCTTCCTCTGGTAGGAAAGAAAAAAATCCCATTACACTGTTACCCATAAGTATTGGATAAGGACAGGCTTTCCTTTTGGTGGGCTTGTCTGTCTAGCTATCTTCACAGGAAGCATATAAACAATAAAAAAAGTGCAGTAGACTGGGGAATGTAAACTCGAGGTTATTAGAAGGGATTTAAAAGGCTCACAATAAATGTGAAGAAATACAGGGAAGTGACAGGCTATTTTCTGAGCCTAAAAGATGTCATGTGGAAGCTAAATTCTCCTAGTTAATACAGCTCTGCTGTTGCTGCTGCTGCTGCTAAGTCGCTTCAGTCGTCCAACTCTGTGCCACCCCAGAGACGGCAGCCCACCAGGCTTCCCCATCCCTGGGATTCTCCAGGCAAGAACACTGGAGTGGGTTGCCATTTCCTTCTCCAATGCATGAAAGTGAAAAGTGAAAGTGAAGTCGCTTAGTCATGTCCGACTCTAGCGACCCCATGGACCTCAGACCACCAGGCTCCTCCACCCATGGGATTTTCCAGGCAAAAGTACTGGAGTGGGGTGCCATTGCCTTAGGATTCCATATTTATTTCCAATAATAAATTTCTACCTCATTCATGTTGAGTGTCACATAAGACTACTTCCCCACGCCTAAAAGCATGGTGACCTGTGCAAATTCTGATGGCTGAATTATTTCTGCTTCTCCAGTATGAAAACTCTGCCCTCTATTCTTTCAACCCATATGCATGGAGCACATACTATATGCAAGGGATGTTTCAGGAATTTTATAGAAATAAAAATAAGAGACTCCTGCTGTAAAGCTGGAACCGAGCAGAATCCTACAGGGCTCTCCCACTTTCTCAAGTACAGAACCAAGAAGTTCATGATCAGGACAACAGCACTGCAGACTCAGCATCTGATGCATATTCTTGAGTTGCTTTACAGTTACCATAACTGCCACCAGAGGGGAAAAAAATCTAACTGTGTGATGCTAGACTGCAGCCATGACAGGAGCTTCTCCCTCCGTCTCGCGCAGCACGGAGTCACGGGCAGCATGATTCTAAGGACTGACCTCAAGAGAACGAGATGGACATGATTGCCCGTAACAGTCTCTATCTTTGTTGGCATCAATATAATTGTAGTCTATCCTGCCCATATACGAGAGCAGGCAACTAAAACTGTCAGGAAAGAGATGCTGACGTCTTCCACTCGAGAACACTATGTTGACATGAAGAAGTTCCAGAAGACAGACCTTCCCCTCTAATCCCACAGAAATAGGATGATGTTCTGACAAGTGGCGACTTGCCAGCAGCTCTTAGAAGCAAACTGCCCTCAGCAGAAAGCCCCTTTTCTTGTCCCTGTAGCAAAGCTATACTGTAACTAAGTTTTAAATGAGGCACCCCCACCTCTACTCATTTCTGGCCCAAGCACGCCGTTCAAACCTTTTAATCACACAACACCTTGCCTGACTTGTAGATCAAAGAAGAATAAGCAATTAACAGATGACCAGATCTCTTCCCTAGCTTCCCTTTCAGTAATCTTATGAGCAAACTGTGTGACCAAGCTGTGTGAACAAGATAGTGTCTAGGGGAAGATCACAGAAGTCAACAGCCTGAACGCAGTGGGGGACAGTGACGAGTCTGACCCCCTGTCTCAGTGATTAACTGAGTTTACTATCCTCCTTTCCTTTAAACCTTTCATGGCTGAGTGGAACCTTTGGAGGTGTGTTTTGGGGGATGCTGAGTCCACCATCTCCCCAGATTGTTGACTTCTGATTAAAGGCCCATTTCCTTCCTACCATTTGTGAGTATTAATTCTGTAAGTGGCAAGCAGTAGGGTCTCCCATTGACAACAAAGTGAATTTGTGTAAATATGCAGTTCATGTTTAATTCTATATGGATGAGCTTTTTAAGGGCAAAATTTCAATGTCGTGGCTACAAACTGCTATCCTGATATTTGCAGTTCCTTTTGTGCAATGTGCATAAGGATGGGAAGGGAAAGAGGAGGTAAGTCAGAACAAATACACTCTTGCTGCTGGGGAAGCAACCTGACGTGTGCTGCCTGCCGGCACACTGCTGTCTTTCCCAAGGTTTCTGGACATGGGCAGGGCACAGGCAATTCAAACTCAGTGCTTCGCAGACTGGACTACTGGCTTCAGTTCTTGAGTTCCTTGGTAATGGATTGTATGTCTCAGTGTCCTTCCACTCCTGTTGGACTTGATCCAGGGATACGGCTAATGAAATGTCAGCAGCCGTGATAGGAGCAAAGAGCTTGAGTGTGTTGTACAACTGGACTTAGTGCTTGCGCTTCTACCACTGGCCATGACGAGATGATGCCTCTCTAGCCACTGGTTTAGAGAGGATGAGAGATACGAGGAGCAGGCTTGACCCACATCACAGTCTGGAGGCAAGACCAGAAAACTCACAGCTTGATATCCAACGGCCCAATGGAGCCTAGCCTACATCAGCAGACCCACGGTCAACCTGTAAACCTCTGAGCACGAGAACAAATCTTTTTGTTGTAAGGCTCTGAACTTTGGGGTGATTTGTTATATTGTTTTATTGTGATAATAGTGATTAATACAAATGGTATCTTAATTTTTCTCAGGTCAGGAAGTCTTAGTTTTTTTTTTTAACTCAGTACTTTTTCATGTATAAAGAATTAGTCTTAAATTGTGTATTTTGCCACACAGCTGTATTCTTACACATCCCAAAATTCTCTAGAAGACAGACACTCAAAAAATAAATTCAGCTTATATAAGGAATGCTCTTGACAAGTATGCTCTGCCATGAATGTTTATGCTTTACTTAATAGAGCTACGTGGTAGCAGTATGCTGCTGCTACTGCTAAGTCACTTCAGTTGTGTCCGACTCTGTGAGACCCCATAGACGGCAGCCCACCAGGCTGCCCCATCCCTGGGATTCTCCAGGCAAGAACACTGGAGTGGGTTGCCATTTCCTTCTCCAATGCATGGAAGTGAAAAGTGAAAGTGAAGTCGCTCAGTCGTGTCCGACTCTAGCGACCCCATGGAATGCAGCCCACCAGGCTCCTCCATCCATGGGATTTTCCAGGCAAGAGTACTGGAGTGGGGTGCCATTGACACCTAGCTAATACTGGCTGACATGTATGGAATATTGGCTATGTTCCACTCAGTGTCTCAATGCTCTGCATAGATTATCAAATTGAATTCTCATAACAACCCAACGAGGTGATATTATTATTATCCACATTTCGTGGGTGGGGACACTGAGGCACAGAGATGCTAGATACTCTCCCCGAGATCCCACAGTGATTTCAGCCGGGATTCAGCCCAGTCCGCTGGTACCAGAGTGCCCCACTGCCTTCCTGGAATCACAACTAGTATTTGCTTGCAGGAAGCCTAGGAAAATGATACTTAACATAATAGCTGAGAATTAAACTGTAATCTCATGCAAGTTAACACAGAACACTAAGAACATTGAGAAACCAGCTTTTCCAACACTGAAGCCAGATGGGTGCAAAGGTACAACTCTAAATTTGTTCTTTAATAGTAAAGATATTTTGAAACAATTTCAAACATTGGAGAGTTACAGGAATAGTACTAGAAACTTTCTTTTTTGCCTTGATCCATTTTAGAGTAAGTTGGGGACATAATCACCCCCTTATCACCTTTGCCAGCCCTGAGTACCCTGGTCTGTATTTTCTACAAAGACCTTCTCCATGACCACAATGCAATTAAGCAGTGATGACATTCCTCACGTGGAAGTCTTTGAAAATTTTCTAAGAATACTTTTCACGGCAATCTACCATCACAAACTGCCTTTCGTTGTCCTGTTTCTTTAGTCTCCTTCAATATGAGGCCAAGACACTCTCCTGACCTCAACTACACCCCGGCTGGTTGGAGGCCGGGGGTGGGAGAGGTTGGTTCCCTACCTCACCACCCGTGCGTCAGTGTGAATGCCTAACCTTGCTCAACTCTGCATAAAGGTTTTTAGGATGAAAGAAAGAAAAGAACAAAAGGAGAGAGGTAGAAAGTTTCGTTTCAAACCTTTAAACATTTGTTCTGGAGGTAGTGTCAACCAATTGATCTACATATATGAATCTCAGGAAATTAAGTTCCTGAGTTGGCTGCCTCCCCACTGTAACAAAAAGCCTCATGTGTGTCTTCCAGGGCAGATCAAAGAGCGGTATATGGTCAGGCAGTCACCATCTGACACGAACGGGAGCTGCTGCCTCTCGGGGACGGGCACTTCCGCACCTCTGACCTGTTACCGCGAAGCCCTCCACAGTCCTCCTGGGCTAGACTTTTATCTACATTTTTTACAGATAAAGATTTCAAGGTTGTGGGAGGTCAAATAAGTGCCCCCAAAGCCCCACAATTAGTGGCAGAGCTGAGACTTAAAAGTCAGGGCCAGACTGTGCCAAAACCTGAGATCTTTCTTGTCTTGCAGATTCCTGTGACCTCTTTTGAGTTTTGACAGCTAAACTGTAAATCCTGAGAAAGATGTCCATACTGTTCCTGAGGTGTCCTCAGCATCTTGCACGGCGCCCACAGTCCAGCAGGGTTCCATTAACACCTGCCAAGTGGTCAAGAAGGAAACTTCGTTCTCCCCTAAACAATAATTATTTTGTTGTCGTTCAAACCTTATTTCAGTTCTTGATGGAGAAAAGATACGGTGTCTATTTGAGCCTCTAGTTGAACCTCACTGAATTCTGGGCTAGCTTTAAAATGTCATGTCTCTTTGATCACAAATAATGGTTCCTAAAAATCAAATGTGGTGCTATGTAGGGAACACCAGTGGTTAGAATTCATCTGTTTTCACTATCACCTTGGTCCAGTCTCTATGCCCACTTCTCCTAGATTGGGGCGACAGCCCTTATTCTTACCCCAGAAGGTCTGTTTTGAAATGTTTAAGTCTGATCATACCATTTCCATGCAAAGGCAGCAAGGCCCCATGTGATGGGGACCGCTGTTTTCCTGCTCTGACTTGTTCCTAGTCTCTTCCCCTCTCACTCACTCCAGCCACACTGGCCTCTGCGTGCTGTTTCTCCAGCATGAGACTGTCTTCTCCCCAGGTCTCTGTACTGCCTGTCCCATCCCCCTCTGCCTCGATTCCTTTTCCTTCAGGTGTTTTAAGTCTTTGCTCAAACGTCCCCTTTACAAACTGTGCTGAACATGCCACTTAAAATTGCAACATCTCCCCACCTCCACACACTCCGTCCTTATCCTGATCTGCTTTTTATTTTTGCCTCTTTTGATCACTGATCACCTTCAAATATTTAATTTAGGTAGGTGTTAATGTCCGTGGTTTATGCATATCCATCCTTAAGGGAATATAAGCTCCATTAAGGCAGGAATCGTGGCTTACTTGCCTGTTGTCTCCTAAGAAACTAGACTGAGCATATGATGTTCAACAAATATTTGTGAATTAATGAAACATGCTCATCCTTTACCTGGACTTGCACAGCTACTTTACATGTCAATCAGGGAAAAAAAGGAAAATTATTTTCTATTTCACAACCGCCAGGTTAGTTGGGCTCCTACATCATGTGGGGCACAATTTTTCAAGAAAGATGGCCCAGCTACAGAGCCCAGGCTCCAGTTACAGTATATCTGTCACCATTTTGTCTTCTTACTGGAACAGGACTGCTGCTGAAGCTGAAGCTCCAATACTCTGGCCACCTGATGTGGAGAGCTGATTCATTGGAAAAGACCCTGATGCTGGGAAAGATTGAAGGCAGGAGGAGAAGGGGAGCAGAGGGTGAGATGGCTAGATAGCACCCCCAACTCAATGAACATGAGTTTCTGCAAACTCTGAGAGATAGTGAGGGATCCTGGTGTGCTGTAGTCCATGGGACTGCAAAGAGTCAGACACAACTTAGTGCCTGAACAACAACAACTGGAGAAGTTGCCTTAGAGAAGGAATCCCTTCTCCAGGCCAGTGGAGGTTGTGCCTGGAACTTGTTACAATGCAGTTATCCAGATGCATGACTTGGAACCTCCTGGCAATGGAGTGGTGCTCACAGAGCCCACCTGGGGAGATGGTGAGCAGTGTTCTCCTGGCTGCCAGAAGCACTTCTACTCAGACTCAAATAGTATTACAGCTGCATTCACAGACGGCGTGCAAGACCCATGGCTGGTCTTCAAATACAGGACTGAGAAGACCATTATCTTGGTCTAGCAATGGCACCCCACTCCAGTACTCTTGCCTGGAAAATCCCATGGACGGAGGAGCCTGGTGGGCTGTAGTCCATGGGGCCGCTAAGAGTCGGACACGACTGAGCGACTTCACTTTCACTTTTCACTTCCATGCATTGGAGAAGGAAGTGGCAACCCACTCCAGTGTTCTTGCCTGGAGAATCCCAGGGATGGGGCAGCCTGGTGGGCTGCCGTCTATGGGGTCACACAGAGTCAGACATGACTGAGGTGACTTAGCAGCAGCAGCTCTTTCTAGAAATGTCCCCAAACTGCCTATTTGTGGATATAGGGAGAAGAGAAAATAATTAAACCTGTTATTTTTAAAGCATATGTGTCTATTAAGAGAGACTTAAATACGATGCAATTTCAAGGAAAAGAAACTCATGAGACTGTAGCATGCAACTGTCCCTAACATATATTGTGTGAGTTGCTAAGTAGAAGGTCAAGTGTATAAGAAGAAACTCAACAAATACCTGCTGTAGAATTGAACTTTATAGTTCAATTAAGGTATGATGCTGGCATACCAAAACTTGCCCTGGCACATCTTGATATAAAAATAGCACAAGGCAATGCAGCCAGACAACTATTTTCAATACCACACATGCCCTCTTAATAGATGACATATGCTTCTCCCATATGGCATATTAGTACAAATACTTATATTCTGATATGGTTAGTTTTTAATCCGAGGATTTCCAAGTACTTTACAAACACTGTTCATTAACACAGTTTTCCCTGGGGAAGTTGCAACGCCTCACAGAGATACAAAACACAATCAATAACCATTAAGGAATGACAATAATAAGAAACATATTAATGTGGCATTTTTTAAAGAATAGGAAACAAAGGGGAATTAAGCAACTTTCCAAAAGTCTTCCAGTTGAATCCATGGAGCAGCTAGGGATAGACATCAATTTATGCTGGTGTTTATGGTTATAAATTACACTGGTTTTCAGGTTGTGAAACATAAGCTGGTGCCCACATCATAAGTGGGAAAATTATGGCCAAAACAAAGCTTAGCGCAATGATGGGATTCTTTCGCTCTAACAGACAAAACAACAATTGCACTTTTTCATTAACTTTAAGCCCTCAGGTTAAATTCCCTTCTAAAAGTTACATTTCTCACTGTTGTCATTTATGTTTCTGAATTGAGATAACTGGTGTGCCTACACATTTTGTTTAAAACAGTCACACATTGTGCTCTGTGCAGATGTTACCTTCAGAACTGGCAAGACAAAACACTGGTTGGCTTTTTTGTGGGATATTAGAAAAGTATATAAAGATGTTCTTTGAATAGAAGAATCATCCCATGAATAAATTCAAAAGCTGTTAGGTATCTCTGTCATGAATTAATGATTGTTGAGTACTTACAAAGTTCAAGATGGTGGAGAGGGAATAAATTAGGTTATCTGGAAGACAAAAGACTTTCCCTTTGGGAGGTGACAAAAGAAAGGTGGACGGAGTGTCTTCCTGAGAGGTACCTGTCTACACAAGGTAAAACGGAAGCTTGAGACAATCCAGAGAGAAACACAGAATTTTATGTCATATTGCGGCAAACTTAGATAGCATATTAAAAAGCAGAGACATCACTTTGCTGACAAAGGTCTGTACAGTGAAAGTTATGGTTTTTCCAGTAGTCATGTATGGATTTGAAAGTTGGACCATAAAGAAGGCTGAGAGCCAAAGAATTGATTCTTTTGAACGGTGGTGTTGGAGAAGGCTCTAGAGACTGCAAGGAGATCAAATCAGTCCATCCTAAAGGAAATCAATCCTGAAAATTCATTGGGAGGAGTGATGCTGAAGCTGAAGCTCCAATACTTTGGCCACTGGATGCGAAGAACTGACTCACTGGAAAAGACCCTGATGCTGGGAAAGATGGAAGGCAAAAGGAGAAGGGGGCAGCAGAGGATGGGATGGTTATATAGCATCATTGACTCAAAGGATATGAATTTGAGCAAACCCTGGGAGACGGTAGAGGACAGAGGAGCCTGGCATGCTGTAGTCCACGTGTCACAAAGAGTTGGAAACAACTTAGTGACTGAACAAAAATTAATGTTGTCCATTTCTCTTACATCTTTTTTAAAAACATTGCTTCTCAAAATTAAAAAAAAAACACCTCAAAATTAAGGAATTAAAAATTGAATATACATCATGACTAGCGTTCTACTTCTCTTGGATGGTTCTGCTCTAGTGAGAATTAGTGAGCATGGAGTCCTGGAACAGAGAGTTCAGTGGAGCAGACAGATACTGAGGCTGAAGCTGTCAAATCCCCACTGTGTCCCTTGGCATCCACCTCTGATCTCCATGCACTCACATGGCTGTGGTTTCTCCTCGTGAATACCCGGGGCACTGTGCTGCAGGGTTTTCTCCTAGTTCAAAATGATGCTTGTCCTGTGCAGCCAATTTGGAAGCAGCCCTCAACCAATGATGGACAGCTGCTTTCATGCCCCTACGCTGGGACCACCTTGAGATTCCCACATGGTCTCCCAGAGACACAGCCCTGCATTTGTCTCCTTCCCTCCCCTGTCTCACACCAATACTCTCCTTCCTGTCTCCCTGGAATCACTCCTTAAATCAACTGCTGGCCCTTGAATCCTTGTCTTAGGGTGGGCTTCTAAGGAATGTGATCTAAGATAGATCAGATCAGTCGCTCAGTCGTGTCTGACTCTTTGCGACTCCATGAATCACAGCACGCCAGGCCTCCCTGTCCATCACCAACTCCCGGAGTTCACTGAGACTCACATCCATCGAGTCAGTGATGCCATCCAGCCATCTCATTCTCTGTCATCCCCTTCTTCTCTTGCCCCTAATCTCTCCCAGAATCAGAGTCTTTTCCAATGAGTCAACTCTTCACATGAGGTGGCCAAAGTACTGGAGTTTCAGCTTCAGCATCATTCCTTCCAAAGAAATCCCAGGGCTGATCTCCTTCAGAATGGACTGGTTGGATCTCCTTGCAGTCCAAGGGACTCTCAAGAGTCTTCTCCAACACCACAGTTCAAAAGCATCAATTCTTCGGTGCTCAGCCTTCTTCCTGACAGAATGTGGTCCACTGGAGAAGGGAACGGCAAACCACTTCAGTATTCTTGCCTTGAGAACCCCATGAACAGTATGACAAGGCAAAATGATAGGATACTGAAAGAGAAACTCCCCAGGTCAGTAGGTGCCCAATATGCTACTGGAGATCAATGGAGAAATAACTCTAGAAAGAATGAAGGGATGGAGCCAAAGCAAAAACAATACCCAGCTGTGGATGTGACTGGTGATAGAAGCAAGGTCTGATGCTATAAAGAGCAATATTGCATAGGAACCTGGAATGTTAGGTCCATGAATCAAGGCAAATTAGAAGTGGTCAAACAAGAGATGGCAAGAGTGAATGTCGACATTCTAGGAATCAGCAAACTGAAATGGACTGGAATGGGTGAATTTAACTCAGATGACCATTATATCTACTACTGCGGGCAGGAATCCCTCAGAAGAAATGGAGCGGCCATCATGGTCAACAAAAGAGTCCGAAATGCAGTACTTGGATGCAATCTCAAAAACGACAGAATGATCTCTGTTCGTTTCCAAGGCAAACCATTCAATATCACAGTAATCCAAGTCTATGCCCCAACCAGTAATGCTGAAGAAGCTGAAGTTGAATGGTTCTATGAAGACCTACAAGACCTTTTAGAACTAACACCCAAAAAAGATGTCCTTTTCATTATAGGGGACTGGAATGCAAAAGTAGGAAGTCAAGAAACACCTGGAGTAACAGGCAAATTTGGCCTTGGAATATGGAATGAAGCAGGGCAAAGACTAATAGAGTTTTGCCAAGAAAATGCACATAACATTTGGCTGGCCATAACAAACAGCCTCTTCCAACAACACAAGAGAAGACTCTATACATGGACATCACCAGATGGTCAACACCAAAATCAGATTGATTATATTCTTTGCAGCCAAAGATGGAGATGCTCTATACAGTCAGCAAAAACAAGACCAGGAGCTGACTGTGGCTAAGACCATGAACTCCTTATTGCCAAATTCAGACTTAAATTGAAGAAAGTAGGGAAAACCACTAGACCATTCAGGTATGACCTAAATCAAATCCCTTATGATTATACAGTGGAAGTGAGAAATAGATTTAAGGGCCTAGATCTGATAGATAGAGTGCCTGATGAACTATGAAATGAGGTTCGTGACATTGAACAGGAGACAGGGATCAAGACCATCCCCATGGAAAAGAAATGCAAAAAAGAAAAATGGCTGTCTGGGGAGGTCTTACAAATAGCTGTGAAAATAAGAGAAGCAAAAAGCAAAGGAGAAAAGGAAAGATATAAACATCTGAATGCAGAGTTCCAAAGAATAGCAAGAAGAGATAAGAAAGCCTTCTTCAGCGATCAATGCAAAGAAATAGAGGAAAACAACAGAAGGGAAAGACTAGGGATCTCTTCAAGAAAATCAGAGATACCAAAGGAACATTTCATGCAAAGATGAGCTTGATAAAGGACAGAAATGGTATGGTCCTAAGAGAAGCAGAAGATATTAAGAAGAGGTGGCAAGAATACACAGAAGAACTGTACAAAAAAGATCTTCATGACCCAGATAACCACGATGGTGTGATCACTGACCTAGAGCCAGACATCCTGGAATGTGAAGTCAAGTGGGCCTTAGAAAGCATCACTATGAATAAAGCTAGTGGAGGTGATGGAATTCCAGTTGAGCTATTCCAAATCTTGAAAGATGATCTAAGACATGTTTAAGCCAAATAATTACATACTGTCCTCAATCATAAATGCTAATAGAGGCAAGTTTTCAGGTTGCCAAGAGGGCTTCTAAGATGGTCATCAGAAGGGGCTTTCCTGTGGAAAGGGCATCTGAGCTGACAAGGCATTTATTAAGTGAAATTAATAAGGCAAAGAGAGAGAGAGAGATGAGCGTTCCAGGTGAAGAGCATGTCCACAGAACTTTATGTGAAGAAGACCCTGGAGTCTTTGAAGACTCAGGGGCAGCCAATGGGGCTAAAGTACAGCTGGTGAGAGTCATGAAAAGTGACAGTGTTAGTTGCTCAGTTGTGTCTGATTTTCTGCAACCCCAAGGACTGTAGCCCACTAGTCTCCTCTATCCATGGAATTGTGCAGGCAAGAACACTGAAGTGGGTAACCATTCCAGGGATCGAACCTGGGTCTCCCACGGAGCAGGCAGATTCTTTACCATCTGAACCACCAGGGAGGGCCAGGAGCTGGGCCTAAATGAGAGATATCTAGGCAAGTAGAGTAGGATGAATTAATGGGGAGATGGGATGTTCCAAGGTGAGGCAGAAGACTAGAGGTGAGAGAGAAGGTGAGTGTTTTGGAGTCACTGCAGGAGCCCTCTCAGCAAGGGGAGTGGAGCACGGAGAGAAGGCAGACGAAGGACCAGTGGTCGGATCACAAAGGGCTCTGGCCCCTCTGCTAAGGAGGCAAAGGCTTCCACAGAGGGGGGTAGGGAGCCACGGAAGGGTTCTCCTTCACATGGCTGCTTTGTGAAGCATGGATTGATGAGGGCAGCAGGAACAGATAAGTGACTCATATGGAACTGATTAAAATACTGCAGACTAGAGATGATGGATGGAGAAGGCAATGGCACCCCACTCCAGTACTCTTGCCTGGAAAATCCCAGGGATGGAGGAGCCTGGTGGGCTGCCGTCTATGGGGTCGCACAGAGTCGGACACGACTGAAGCGACTTGGCAGCAGCAGCAACGATGGAAGTCTGAGATGGGGAGGTGGCAGGTAAGGAGAGAGAAAACAGGACGTCTCGAGGAGACACTCAAGCGTTGGATCAGCTGGCTGTGGAGAGCAGTTGAAGGTGTGAAGGATGAAGAGCAGATGCAGCCTCTACTGTAAGAGCTCGAAATCACCCCATTTAACACTCGCAACAACTTCCTGACACAGATATGTAAAATATTCTGTTTTGTAGGTGAAGAAATGATGTTTGGTAGGGAGCAGAAACAGAACATGAGCCTTGGTCATCTGTTTCTAAGTGAAACCAGTTCATCACGATGCTCTAATGCTACCTGGACTCCCATCCAAGCATTTGGCCTGGAAACACTGGAGGTTGGGGAGCTATTGTTGAGCCTGGGAAACAAAGGGGAACGTTGGTATAAGATGCCCATGAGACGTGCCGTAGAGACGTTTCAGTAGAAAGGAAGGGAAGCTAAGCAGATGGAGAGGGAAAACAGCCCACTAGAAAGCCTTCTAAAAGAATATCAAGAAAATTTTTATAAGACTTAAAAAAAAATTAAGGTGGACACTTTAAAATACAGTTACGCTACTTGCTGAAAATCCTGGTTAGGTTTCTATTTATCTCTTTTGTGATATCGTCTGGGCTGTATGTTTTGACCAGTGGTTTGAAATTGTTGCTTCCAATATCTATTCTCTTCATGTCACAAATAGGAATATATCGAACTGTGAGCCCTCCTGACCAGCCTGAACAAAAGGAGAACACCAGTCTTCTTTATCCCTATTCTGCATACTTTCTGTGATTTCCAGACCTATTGTGATTTCTCTTTTTCCTACGTGTGTCCAAAATCCTCATGTTTTCTTTCCCATCAAGCTGTGCTTTAAGAAGGCATCAGCTGTCATTTTCAATTCAGTGTAAATCACTTTTATTTAGTAATTAACCCATCACCTCTCCCAAGTCTACTGATAACACTCTTAATTACCTAGTCTTTCTAACTATAACACTAGTACTATAATTACTACACTGAGAATCAAGCTCTCCTGGTCCTGAATTTCAATATACCTCCAAATTACTATTAGACATATCCAAAAAGAGTTACTGGGGTCTTACTTCACTTTGAATAAATAAAATTTTCTACATATATACTTTTTTTATGTGCTCTTCCCAACCGTATCTCTATTTCCCCTGTGCCAGAGCAATACCTGTTGGCAACGGATCACTTCCTTGAGATGATAATCACATTCCTAATAGCCACCTCCCAGTTAGTCAAGAGACTTAAGGAATAGGCAGAAATTGTCTACGGTGGCTGATGTTATTTTAGACGACAAGTCAATGTAAATATCAGATGCCACATCAAAAGACAAATAGGAACATTTGTTTCCACTCTCCTGGTGGCCAAGTAGGCCACAGACAATTAAGCACTGCCAGTATGTACGATGCCACAGACCTAAAGCGACACATGAATCTCTAGCTGTACAGTATTCTGGCATGCACTTTGTTCTTTCTGCCAAATTGGTCAATTTGCAGAAGTCTGCTCTTATCTGAAGCCCTTTTGGACAACTCTAAAGGAATTCCAGCTGTCTCCTCTCCACAGAAACACGTTTGCTAAAAATATATATCAGACAGCCTGGGATCAATGAGAGGAGAAGCCTCTGTGAGTGACCGTGTGCATTCTGAATGGAAATCAGTCTGCCTGGCGGTCACTGGCCTCCCCCTTCCTGTGGATTCTAGGGACAATCTTCTAATACACAGAGCCCCTTCCCACCTAAACAATCGAACCCCATGAGGAGGGAGCGGCTGCAGCAGGCGCAGCAGACAGCCACTGTTGGATGGCAGGGGGTGATGGAGCACCACTGTCAGGAGGACCAGAGGAGAACGTGAGCACAGCAGCAGCTCGAGAAAGGTTTTCAGGACTTTCTATCTTCTTGGCAGTTTGTTTATGAGAATAAATTACTCAACCTCTCCCAATTCACATTACCAGTGTTGGATGAATCTGGACTTGGTGGAACCAATTTCCCTGTTTTATCCCAGAGGATCTTTACCTTCTAGAAGTGTCAAAATGGCTTGTGTTTATAAAACTTACTCTGTGAATGTTTTCTTCAGAAAACTCCCAAATAGGAGTATTGCAATGCATGCTTTCTGTCTGACAAGGTCAATCAAAAACATATCAAAATAGATGAAATGGTTTTCTGATCACATGACGGTGTCTAGACAAATACTCAAATATAAGCATTTCATCCTTTGAGCCACCCAAATGAATGGCAAGTGAACAATTTCCTCTAAAACTGGCTATTAAATTTATGATTGGAATAATTTAGAGAAACAAATAATTACAGGAAGAAACATTATGTATTCCAGAATGAAAGATGATCTTGCAAAGTCTGTCCTATGAAAACTAATTAAATTGTAATTTGGATCCATTTTAATTACAATTAATAATACGTCCTACAAGGTAAGCTTTAAGAGGGTTAAACAAAGACTTAAGACTGTGGTTGTTATGTTTAGGAAGCAGAGATTCATTGCCTCCTGAAATATCTTCCTCTATCATGGTCAAAAATCCCCACTCTTGCAAGAGTTTTCCATGTTTTCCTGTAGGGTTTTCACTGAGTACCCCGATTTAGCAATGCTGTAGTGCTACAAGTTTGAGCATAGTAATAAAATAAGAAAGCAGCATTACTTATCTGGGGCTATCTTAAACATGAAATACAGTGACAGCTTTTAATTTCTCTCTAGTTTTTTTTTTTTTTTTTGCCTCTTCTAGTATGAATTCATTAATCACATTTGTATGTTAACACACCATCTTTTGTTGACTCACGGACCAAAGTAATATTTTTTATATATATATAAATGCTCTGATAAAATTAAAATGCTGATTAAAAAAAAAAAAAAAGAATTGTTATCCAAGGATTTTGATTCCAGTTTCTGATAAAGACACAGGACTGTGTATGTGTGTGTGTGTGTGTGTGTGAGTGTGTGTGTGTGTTCAATGTCACCCAAGAGGCATGCTGATATTAGGAAAACTGTGAAGATCCAAAAGTCAGAAGCAGAAGACCGGATCATTTTCTCCCATTAAAAGCCAGATCTGACAGAAATCCCCAGCACATCACCACTGCCATATAAAGTCTTCACGGTGCCAGTACTTACTGAGCAGTAAGGAATACTTCCTGGCAGTCCATACATTCTTCATTCTGCTTGTTGGAGAAGGTTATTGTTATTCACGTGATGGACAGAAACGAAAAATGAGTTCTCTGAGAGACCATAACCCTGCAGGTTCATAATTCTTTTCTGACAGCACCACATTAATCATTTTAGTGACTTAATTTCTGAGCCTGTTTCTGTCTCCCTGAAGGAATGAGAGAAAGCCTATGTAAAATGTATCCAACCTGAGAAGAGGACTTGCAACTCTTTACCTCAAGCAGGATACATGAGAAACATGGAGAGGATACTCTGTTTTTATGGCTGGGGGCATGGAGAAGCACACGGAAATATTTCCTGAGGATGCAATGAGCACCTTTCCACGATTATTTTAGAGCAGGGGTCAGCAAACTCCAGCCCACAGGCCTGTTTTTGTACAGCCTGCATGCTAAGAATGGTTTTTACATTTTTCTAAAAGAGTTGTAATAAAAACAAAGAAAAATATGCGACAGAGACCATATGTGGCATGTGAAGCCCAAAGTATTTCCCATCTGGTCCTTTACAGAGGCGTGCTGCCTCCTGCTTTAAGATCAACCTGGTGAAATAGAGGGAGATGACTCAGCCAGCTTACAAAACCACACATCTGAACGCCTCGTGGAGGGGTGATTATTCATGCGGCATAGGAATCGGCTTGATGGACCGTTAAGATGACCATCAACCTCCTCCAGTCCACCAGACATCACTTTCTGCAAGGCAGTGAAGTCCCTGGTTCTGACATCTTCTCAATGACTTCAGGACCTCAGACTGTTTTGAAAATGATTTCTGATTAAACATCAACTTAACTCAATAAGAGAATTTAATCTTTGAGGGGGTCCCAAAGAATTGGAGGGCGGAGACACAGCTGGGATGGAGGAAGTCTTGGAAAAGGAAACCAGAAAGTCTTTTGGGATTATGGTGGTTAAAAAATCACTTACTCTTAAAAAAAAACAGATTAAAAAATTTGCTCACAAATTCTTAGATATTTCTCCCTTCAAAAGGTGGAGCTTAATTTGCCTTCCCTTGAGTGTGTTGGATTTGTTAAGGACCTGCTTGTAATTAACAGAATACAGTAGAAGTGATGGTATTTTAGTTTTGAGATTAAGTTATGAAAGGGCTGCCACTTCTCATTGTGAACATGCAGTCATCTGCTCTGCAGGAAGCCAGCTTCCTGTAGACAGGATATGAGCCAGTATCCTCATGTCCTGAGTATATAGACTAGGCTATGGGGAGACCCACATGGGGAGGAATTGTGGTCTGTGGTCAGTAGTCAGCAAGGGAGTGCCCAGAATCAGCTCCCTCAAGAGAGGGTGTCTGGGGGAAGGTTTGGTGAGTACACAGGGACACCGAGCTGATGCTGCAAATACTGTTACAAAGGTTACTCCCATCTTCAGTCAGCTGTGGGTCTGAAGGACCGCCAGGGGTTGAGTCAGCTTGAGTATGATTGCGCTTTCCCTTTTGCAATCTATTTGCATCCTCACAGACTGCAGTTTTTCATGACCCAGCCCATTCCATGGAGTCCTTCCTCTTCTATGGAAACTGATACTTAGTCTCTAAGTTTAGAACAGCTGGTTTACTTAAAAGAAGTCCCAATATTGCCAAAGAGAATTCCAGCAATTTGAGCTGCTCACTCCTGGCTCTCTTCTTCCTTTTTCCAGCCTCTCCTCTTAGCTTGGAGAAGGCAATGGCACCCCACTCCAGTACTCTTGCCTGGAAAATCCCATGGATGGAGTAGCCTGGTAGGCTGCAGTCCATGGGGTCGCTAAGAGTCAGACACAACTGAGCGACTTAACTTTCACTTCTCACTTTCATGCATTGGAGAAGGAAATGGCAACCCACTCCAGTATTCTTGCCTGGAGAATCCCAGGGATGGGGGAGCCTGTTGGGCTGCCATCTATGGGGTCACACAGAGTCGGACACGACTGCAACGACTTAGCAGCAGCAGCAGCAGCCTCTAAGCTTATCTCTCTTTTCTTCTAATTCACCAGGTCCCTTTCTACCTGTTCCTTATTTCCCCTTCCCTGTGCACTTTGGGACATCACTGGCAGATAGCACTCCAACCCACCTGTCTCCCACATCCAACCCCTACACCTTTAGCTCAAAGAGCCATGGATGGGACAGGGCATTCCTCCTGATCTGATGTAGCCCTCTCATGCCTCCTGATCTGATGTAGCCCTCTCATGTGTACAATGGAGAGAGCCAAACTTATGAAGAAGAGTTTCTTTATAATCCCTGTTGACACCTGGCATCAAAACGTGTAGAGGCTGGTGTGGTCATCAGCTGTTTTTTATAACAGCACATAGATGCTGCACTATAAGGAGAATTATTTATTTTCATCTCCAGTTCTTGGCACAGAGCTCCTAAAACCCTTGAGTAATTTCCTGAGTGATAGAGTTAATAGTAGCAACTTTTGTTACTCATAATAAACCATACCTTAGTTTATGCTAATAGGGTGACTCCTCATGGACTTTAGGATGGAGGCTGATTGCTAGAGGACTCAACTATGTGATCAGAGGGTTGGAACTTTCAGTCCGAACCCCAGTCTTTAGCGGGAGGAAGGGCTAGAGACTGAGTTAATCATCAATGGCTGATGATTTAATCAACCATGTGTATGTAATGGAACCTCCATAAAATATGTAAGCAATAAGATCTGGACAGCTTCCCTGTTGGTGAACACATCCGCATGCTGGGAGGTGGCATGCCCCAACTCCTCACAAGCTCCTGTGCTGGGGATCTTTCAGGACCTTACCCTTCCTCACTCTTCATTTGCATACTTCACAGTAAACTGGTAATAGTAAGTACGCTGTTTTCCCTGAGTTCTGTGAGTTGGTTTAGCAAATGATCAAACCCAAGGAGGGGTTTGTGAGGATCTCCTTACTTGACAGCTGGTCAGTCAGATATACAGGTGGCTCAGACCAGCAGCTGGCATCTAGCACGGAGGTCATCTTGTGGGACTGAGCCCTTAACCTGCTGAGTCTGATCCTAACCAAGGACAGTTGGTGTAAGAACTGAATTAAATTGTGGGACACCCAGCTGAGGAAGGTTGAGAGCTGGAGAATTGGCTGGCACAAGGAAAACGCCTACACATTTGGTGTCAGAAGTGTGAACAGAAAGATCATAATAGTGGTACTCAGGCACTGAGCTAAACGCTTCACACGTGTTGTCTCATTTAATTCTCACCCAAACTATCATGAGGTGCATTCCTTCACTTCATTTCTAAGATAAGACAATTGAGGTTTCCAACTAAGAGATACACTGGAATTTTCACTGATAAGTGAGATTTAGGTCCACCTGTCTACTCTAAGATTAGGTCCATACTCAGTTTCCCAGCTCCTTTTTAGCATCTGGAAAACACCCTAACAAACTCATTGCTGCTTAGACTGAAATGCCTGTCACCTCCCACAGATTGTTGTTAATAAGGATAACAGACCTTCCTCTGGGGTAGATTTAGCTGTTGTCAAATAGCCACAGGTCTGATATTCTGGGGGCTATTTTCTGCCCAGGAAAAGGAAGATTTCAAAACCTAAATTATACACAAGGCAGGCAATCTGGAAAAGGGAGGGATTAATAGGCTTCCTGTAACTGTAGCCGCCACATTAGGCTTTGGGGAGCAATGTTTTATTACCATGCTCCCTGCTCTTTCAGTCCCCAAAGAACACTTTCAACAATGATTTATCTTAATTTAACTTTTTTTTTTTCCCCAGGAAAGGAAGCAGTACATTTCATTCAAGAGAAATGATTTGCAGTCATGGCAAACTCCCTTTGCTCATTTGTTTATCCATGTGTTCATTCATGGCCACTTACAAATATTTACAGAGTGCCTGGTATTAAAAAAAAATGTTGTATCTCTAAAATACTACCAACACTTTCACTTTTAGAGGTAAGCATATATGAAAGTTTATGGATGCACTTGTACTCAATATATATATTTTTTTAATACACTGCTTTGACCAGAGTTGAAGTTTCATAGTAGAAATATATTACTTTGAAGATGAAAAAGTGGGCAACAGCCAGTAATAATGGACAGTATTTTCAACATAAAGAGCAAAGAATATTCTATAAACTAAAAGAAAGACACAAACAAGTACATTCCAAGCTTATGTATGTCACAGTTTTCAGGAGACTGGCTTTTTATTTCTTTTCTTGGCTGAAACTTCACTGTTAGCTCATAAGGGCTTATGATTCTTTTTGCTGGCACCTGTTGAAGAAATAATGGCAAACTTACTGAACGGATAACAACAGATAAATGACCAGGAGTATTCTACACAGGGGAAGGTGAAAGCTCAAAATGTCTTTAGAGAAAGGCTACACATATAAGGCAGGAAAACAATAATTTGACCTTACTCTTTCTGGAGAACTAGCAGGACTCCCTCCCTGTGTCCAATATGATTTTCCTGGGCTGAGTCAGTTTTCAATTTTATACTCAGGCTACTTAAAAAAGGATTTGGGGTTTTGGATTTCTTCTTGTGGAGAGAAAAAATGGATATCTATCACCTAGAAGAAGTAATCTTAATAGTAACACTAATAACAGTGGTGACAGCTATCCTTTCTGAGTGCCTACTACATACTCACACATCAGACCTCAGGCTTGTGCTTATATATGAGGGAAGCAGGCTTCCTTGATGACTCAGTGGTAAGGAATTCTCTTGCAATGCAGGAGACCTGAGTTTGATCCCTGGGTTGGGAAGATCCCCTGGAGAAGGAAATGGCAAGCCACTCTAGTATTCTTGCCTGGGGCATCCAATGGACAGAGGAGCCTGGTGGGCTACAGTCCACAGGGTCACAGAGTTGAACTTAGTGACTTAACAACTTTTGTATGTACTTCAAATCCCTGCCCAGATCCCAGAATGTAAGGATTATTATTCCCTTTTATTATTATTTTTCCCCTCCCTATTATTACTTTTTCATTTCACAGATGAAGAAAAAATTGGGGCTTAGAGGGACTTAAAGTCTACAAGCTAATGAGTGGCGGAGCTGGCATTCAAGTGGGATCTAGTTAACACCCAAGCCTGTGGCCTTTCTGCCACGACACACACATGGTGCCTCTTCAGCTGACTGTGGACCAGGCAAACTTTCTCAACTTATTGTATGAAAATACTCACTGCCATATAATTAAATTTTATGCAGAATTATATTTAACTTAGGAATTAATTAAATTTCTAGGCACAGGTTCAAGGTGAAACCATTTGTTTCACGACTTTGTTTTCATTCTTTGTCCCAGTAAGCATCCTCTTGACACCCTGATAACTTCCTCTGAAGGAGTCTTGTGGTAGTTGAGAGAGGGGATTATTTTAATCACATTTCACAGATGACTAATTTTTGTGGTCAGTGAGCTAGACAGCTTCAAAACTTACCTTGTGACAGTATTTGAAAACTAACCTTTTACAGTATCAACGAATAAGCTGAAAAGTAAAACCTCAGGGCTCAGCCTCCTAAGATCTGCGTCTGGATTTCAAAATCCAGGTCTTAAACTCCTTAATGTGGCTCTTTCCATGATTTCTAAGACCTCTATTTTAAAATGCATGCTGAGGAAATCTTGACCTGCAAAAACAACACTGAAGGATGCTGGTTATTAAAACATGGAGCTGGTAAAGTGATTAGAAAACTAAGCAGATGATGTGGTCCAACTTTCCCTAATTGAATGAACGGTAGATAAGAAAATCTGTAGCAGTGGAGCAGCAGCGAGAGGGAGGCAATTCCCTGTGGCTGCTGATATATAAACATCAGGCTTCCAAAGACAAGGTTAACGTACCAGCCAAGGAATTTCCGGGAGTAAACAGAAGCTCAAATTTCACCTCTGCCTGCGGCTGCCATTTATAATAAAGCCCCTCAAAAACAGTACTTTCAGCATTCCTTTGACCCACTGTCAAATAACTTGGAAATGTAGACTGACATTTAAAAAGTGAACACGCAAATTTTAAAAGCCTGATTCCACACTGCCTTCCAATTCCCTCTGCTGACTTTCTCAAGTCCTATTCTCGTAAGGCACAGGGTCTCTTTCTACAAGTATGTTTCCTGTGGAGACACATTCCAGCCACCACAGCCAGTCACTATATGTCGGTCCTTTTCCTACCTTTATCTCCCCTTCTGACGTGTTTTCGCTTCTCCTGCCGCACTGACGTTCATTTTCTGTGTCTGTGCCGTGTTCACTTTCATATGCCCTACTTCTTTCTCATCCTTGGCATTGACCTCTGGTGCATGTGTGCTAAGTCCCTTTAGTCATGTCCAGCTCTTCGCGACTCTGTGGACTGCAGCCCACCAGGCTCCTCTGTCCATGGGATTCTCCAGGCAAGAATACTGGAGTGGGTTGCCATGCCCTCCTCTAGGAGATCTTCCCAACCCAAGGATCGAACCCGCATCTCCTATGTCTCCTGCATTGGCAGGCAGGTTCTTTACCACTAGTGCCACCTGGGAAGCCCTTACCGCTGGCGGGGTCCGCCTTATCTATAGCTTCCCTCCATATGTCCAGGCTTTCAGGTAGGGTTGGCAGCAATGTCAATACTTCCCTCAAGATTATACGTTGACCTTTCATCAACAAGCAAGAGTGGAAAGAAGGAAATTTATAATAAAAGCATATTACTGGTCGTAACATTATGTCCTCTTCACTGTTATTGTCTGTCTTAGAAAACATGGACTATACAGTTCATGGAATTCTCCAGGCCAGAATACTACAGTGGGTGGCTGTTCCCTTCTCCAGGGCATCTTCCCAACGCAGGGATCGAACACAGGTCTCCCGCATTGCAGGCAAATTCTTTACCAGCTGAGCCACGAGGTAAGCCCAAGAATACTGGAGTGGGTAGCCTATCCCTTCTCCAGCGGATCTTCCTGACCCAGGAATCGAACTGAGGTCTCCTGCATTGCAGGTGGATTCGTTACCAACTGAGCTGTCAGGGAAGCCCTTTAGAAAACAAAGACACAACAATTCATGGAGCCATAATATTTCTCAGTGGTAGACCTGAATGCTCTCTATTCATTCTTTGCACTGGTAGTTGTCCTGTTTTCTCCTAGGAAACCTCCCTTCCCCTGCTCTAAGAGGTCCACAAGTTTTAGGCATAATTGACCTCCTTTCTCGCAAGCCCCGTGGTCCCTGAGTTGTCCTGTAACCTATGCCTAGTCAGAACACTGCATGTCTGGGGCTGACCCAAGACTGGCCAAACAGAGGCAATGCAACTTGGGTCCAGATCTTTTGTTGTGGTGGAGTGGTTGAGAAAGAAGCACATTTTTTTTCCCCACTACGGAGACAAAAGTCTAGCTGATGGCCATCCTGACCCTACCAAGAGAAGGGCATCTGAAATGGAGCCAACATGGATGAAGGCAGACCACAGAGATGGGGAGAGAGACCCAGTCCTAATGTCTCTGATTCTCTGATCAAACACTGCCTGGACTTTTCAGATGCAGGTTTGGTTAAGCCAGTTTAATTTGACTTTCTGTCCTTCAGTCTAAAACTCTTGGCCCAGACAAACTATGTGGTGAGTGGCTTGTGGTTCTCATGCTTGGTTGCACGTACAGCATCACCCTGGGAACCTGAAAAATTACTGGCTTACAAATGTCAAGGGCTGGTTGGAGCAGCCTCATAAAGTGTGCCCCCCAGTTCAGTGTCGCAGCTGAGCTCTGCTGCCGTCATCATCAGAAAGTGCCTACTGAGTACACTGCTTTTTTAAAAAATTAGTATCAGACTATAATGTTTTACAACACTGTGTTAGCTTCTGCTATACAACAAAGTGAATCAGCTGTGCGATGCTGAGTGGCTTCAGTTGGGTCTGACTCTTTTGCGACCCCAGGGACTGCAGCCAGGCTCCTCTGTCCATGGGATTCTCCAGCAAGAACACTGGAGTGGGTCACCATTTCCTCCACCAGGGGATCTTCCTAACCCAGGGATCAAACTCAAGTCTCTCATGTCTCCTGCCTTGGCTGGCAGGTTTCTTACCACTAGTGCCACCTGGGAAGCCCTGAATCAGCTATATGTGTACATAGATCCTTTGTGTGGATATATGTATGCATATATCTCTTGGGTCTTCCTCTCACTCCTACCCTGACCCACCCCTCTAGGTCACCACAGGGCACCGAGTCGAGCTCCCTGTGCTGTACAGCAGCTCCCCACTAGCTGGTCCACACACACCGGTGTGTATATGTCAAAGCTACCCTCTCAGTTCATCCCACCCTCCCCTTCCCCTGCTGTGTCCACACGCCCATTCTCTGCATCTGCGTCTCTATTCCTGCCCTGCAAATAGGTTCATCTGTATCGCTTTTCGGGATGCTATATATATACGTTAACATACGCTATTTGTTTTTCTCTTTCTGAGTTACTTCCTGAGTGTAACCTTGCATGTGCAAATGCTTTGCTCACAGACAATCCTGGGGTTGTCATTTAGTCGATTTCCCATTTCTTTTACATCCACAACCCTTTGGATTTAGTGCTCTTATGCCCTCATCTAACATCAAAACTATCTCTTAGAGAAGAGCTGGGCCAGCTCTTTATACATATATCTACCATATATATATATATAGTTCCTTTGACTTGGCTACAGTACAATCCCCGGCTTATTACTCTTTTGATGGCACACATTCAAAATGCAAATTTTCATACACAAAGGAAGAATAACTCTTGAAATAACACTTGGTGCCATCGAGGACATGGAGCTCACACTTGATTTAGTAGAGCTGCGTAGACAGCAGAGTGTGACTGTCTGCTCAGCAAAAGCAGTTAGAATTTAGAGTCAGCAAATTGTGTAGGAGAGGAATTTTAAAGCAGAAACAGGCACAGCGAGATGATGGTGTAACGGAACTTCAACATTTCATAGAACAAGGGGTTTTGGGAGAGACCGTCCAGATCACAGAGATTAGACCCTTCACTTGACAGAGATCAGAGACTTGGTAAGGTTGATCTGCACTGACAGGAACCCAGAGTTTATTCCCCCACCTGCAGCTACTCTTTATCTCCCCACGCTTGAACTGTAAGCCTCGTGATTACATAAAGCAGACATGTTCATATTATCCCATCCCTGCTTGCTTCCCATTAGTATTTTGTTTGGAATCTCATTCCACAAGACTTGAAAAATGAAGTTATGTGTGTGTGTGTGTGCATGTATGTGTGTATGATGGATACTAAAGCAGACTGTGGTCTCAAAAAGTGACTGCACGTATCTATATCCCATTCCACATCTTTTTTAAAAAAACGTGAGTGACATTCTCTATCAAGAGGTGGGGTCTATGTTCTCTCCCCTTCAACCTGGGAGGGCTTGTTAATTGTCCCAACTGATAGAATGTGGTCAGAATGACATCACATGACTTTTAAGGCAAGGCCAAGGAGGGTGATGTGGATTCCAGCTGGCTCCTGCCCTTGAGAGAGGCATCCTAGGGGCTCATTGTGTAGGGAGCCAGCCGGCCTGAGGCCCCTCATGCTAGGGATCATGGAGAGAGATTACATCGAGCCATAGAGATGCCCAAGGAGCCCCTGTTATTCCAGCCTTCAGCTTCCAGTCTTCTCCCCAGCCTGGGGCTCAGACAAGTGAGTGAGCCAATAATCTGGATGGTTGCTGCTGCTGCTGCTAAGTCACTTCAGTCGTGTCCGACTCTGTGCGACCCCATAGACGGCAGCCCACCAGGCTCCCCTGTCCCTGGGATTCTCCAGGCAAGAATACTGGAGTGGGTTGCCATTTCCTTCTCCAATGCATGAAAGTGAAAAGTGAAAGTGAAGTCGCTCAGTCATGTCCGACTCAGCGACCCCATGGACTGCAGCCTACCAGGCTCCTCTGTCCATGGGATTTTCCAGGTAGGAGTACTGGAGTGGGGTGCCATTGCCTTCTCCGAATCTGGATGGTACCATCTCCTAATTTCTGAGCTGCTCCAGCTGATGCTGAGTCAGCTAGAAATAAACTGCCCACTCAGCCCCCTCAGTGGGTCAATTTGTGGGCAAAATAAATGTCATTATTCTAAACCCAATTAATTTTTGGGTAATTTGTTATGCAGGAATTGTCCCTGGAACAGACATTTATTCCCTCTTGGTAACAGCACTAACTCGTGGGGAGAAAATATTCAGGGCCCTGCTTATCAGGGTGACTTGGGTGTTTGCAAAAGAAAGAAACTTCAGGCATGTAGGGGCTTAAGTCTACATAGCTTAAGAGCCAAACGCAAAATCACATGCAAGGCCAGTGAACAAGCAACAGGAAGGGGAAAAAGGAAGGGATGAAGAAAACCAAGCCCCCTCCACGAAGGTGTATTACTAAACAATTATACTAAGTAAAGAAGGAAAGAAAAGCAAGAGGGCAGGAGGAGGGAAAGAGAGGAGTGAAGACTGGAAGCAGGTGAAGCAACACTGTCTTGGAGGCTGGGTCGCAGAAGGTTGGGGTTCCAACTGGAAGAGACCAACTGTGGTCCTAGCAGGAAGCAGGGACACATTCAGAAGGGTGTGACAAGAACAGGTATGGATGCCAGTGAGGGTAGAGGGGTGGGAGGAGTTGGGAGACTGGGACTGACATACTTACACCACTGATCCATGTGCCGAATAGATCAGCCAACGAGAACCTACTGTAGAGCTGGGAGCACTCCGCTTAGTGCTCGGGTGGTGTATGGATACGCACAGCGGACTCACTCTGCTGTGCAGTAGAAACTAACAACACTCTAAAGCAACTATCCAATAAAAATTAAGTAAAACAAACACAAAGGGGTGTGAGGAGTTTAGAGGAAGATATTTTTAAAAGATGTGGGCAGAAGCTAGGGCAGCACTAAAGGACAGTGAAGTCCACAGGCCAGTGATGGAGGGGAGCCATTACCAGCTCAGAGACCAAGCAAGAGCTAGAGAGGGAGCGGACCATCCACAGGTGGGGAGGCCTCGGCTGGAGGAACACAGCTACTTCGGGCTGCCAAGGGTCCAGGAGCGCAAATATCTTACAAATTTAGCCCCAACTCCACCCCCCTGCGAATGTCTTCCACTGGTCAAGCCCATGGTTTCTTAATTGAGGCAAACATTTGTTCTTGGCAGGACAAAAAGTCCCCTCCAAAAGGCCACAGTTCATAAACAGATATACAGCATATTTGTGGCCTTAAAATTTCGTGGTTGGGGGACAGCATAAGTCCAAAATGCCTAAAACAGCTCTCCCAGGCATCACAATAATGAAAAATCATTTGGGAAGTGCTGGCTTAACCAACCCAAAGCTCCAGGATGAGGGAGCCTGGTCAGTGAAGGTCCTTGGTGATTGAACATGCAGGGTTTATTGAAATTCTCCCTGATCTCTACCCTTTAAACGTCTGTACTGCGTCTATGTTGGGAACAGATGGCGGTGACAACAGTTAATCCAGGGAAATTACTACCCAGCAGAACCACCAAGGAGCAAAATTAGCAAAATGACCATCCACAATGACAGCGAGACTTGGTCCTCAGTGTAAAATTACCTTTGTTTTGGATATATTTCAATATTTTTTAAAAAATGAGTAGATTGTCTAAAGGCATACCTACATGTGTATATTGACCTTTGCTAATCTGCTGTTATATGATGAACAAGCCAAATTTGAGAAAAGGGCCAGACTAAGTCTATCAGACATTTTAAATACCAAATATAGTTTGGTATGGAGTCCCACCCTCATACCAAAATATATATAGTTTTCACCTGACCCAATCTTCAAAGGTGCTCCAAAAGAAAATTTCTCTTTAAGTGATCTGATTATAATATTTTGAGTAATCAATCCAAGTCGAGTTTTTGTCACTTACTTTCGATGCGCCTGCTTTGCTGATATCCAAAGCATATGCTTAGTCTCTGCATTTGGTAGCGCAATGAGCTTTGACTAGACATCGTGGTGAGGGTGCCTTCTGACCATGTGACTCCACTCCACCAAATGCATTATGCCATGACTTTTAAATAAAAAATGTCTTAGTAAAAAACTCTGTCAGGTCTATGTTTGGGGACGTAGTTTTAATACAGAGAGCATCACTTTGTGTTACATATTGAGGTCACCCAAGGAGCATGTGTCACTTTGCTGGTGAAAAAAAGGCCCACGTGGCTGCTTGACACTAAGGAAAGCAAATGTTGAAACTGCTTGTTTTCGAGTTCTTCCTAATATGGCCCTCAGTCCACACTCACGCTTAACGTCAACCTCCCCATAACCTGGGCCCTTGGGTTCTTTCCTATTTGCCCGTCTCCTCTGTTTTGGACCTTTCTCTAGCCATCATGCTCTCTTCTCTTGCAATTTTCTTGTGGTATGAAGAAGCCCTTGGGAAAAACTTAGAGGTTCGCTCCTTTCCCTCCTTCAATGAGCCTGGGCCTCAGTGTTTTTCTGCATAGTCTCCAGGTGATTCTGAAACCAAAAACCCATTGAGAACCCAAAGCACTTTAGGCTCTAAACCCAAAGTTTGAGAAGCACTGGCCTATGGTCTGGTATCAAGCTACCTTATTTCTAGACCTAAATTCCCAGAGGTCCTAGCCAAGGTCATTCTGCAAAGTGGTTGCTTCGCTATGCCTCAGTCTCCTCACCTGTAAAAAAGGGCTATTACAGCATATGCTCAATAGTATAGTTATAAAGGTAGAATGAGATCATCAATGTGACGTGCTTAGAACAGTGTCCAGAACAGAATCGGTACACACTTATGGCTTCACTCACTGGCCCCTCAATGGTCTGTAAGTGTTCATGCCACTCCCTCAAGTGCATAGTCAATAGGCCAGATGATTACTCTTGGGGTTGAGAGAATGAAGGGGGCTGAGCCAGATTCCTAGGAAGCAGGGCACTTAACCCTGTGATTCTCAACTCTGACTGCAAACTAGGTTCAACCAAGGTGCTTAAACAAATACAGCTCTATGGTCAGAGGTTGAACTTCACTAGTCTGGGGTGGGACACAGGAATGGGCATTTGAAAATCTCCCCAGATGGTTCTGATGGGTAACCACGGCTGCTTAGGAAGTCTGGTCAAACTGGCTTAGACAGCTGCTCAATAATCAACCCAGAACAGTTGTCCTTTTGTAGTATCTTGATCACCAGTGACCTCCTGCTTTCCAAAACACTACTAGCTATGGAACTACTCTTCTATAACCATGCTGGGTTGTATGTCGGATGGTTTATCCAAAGTTGGGCAATTTATTTTCTTGGTCACAGGTGTAATGGAAGGTCTATGGGAAGACCATTCTGGCAACTGGAAGAAGTCATCGAGGAGCCTTGATCCTGCCAGCTTGGTCCTCGTATTTAACCATCACAATCATCAGGTCATCCTATTTTAGATCATGTTTTTCAACTTGTGGTCCACATATCTAGTACCCAGATTTGGTTTCTAAATACTGTTGTCCATTAAATGGAACCATAGCTCCTTGGAGAAATGACTGCTGTCAGGGCTGGGGCAGGGAAGATATAAAATAAGCTTGAGTATCTGCTTAAGTTGGGAAGCAAGGAAGAGCTCAAACACGATGTGTGCATGTTAAAAGAACACAGAAGCCACCCCGAAGGGGTCCCTGATGGTAACGGATTATAATCCATTGAGTAGAATAGAAAACTATGAGTCCATATGGCATAAGCAAATAAATTAATAATTTGTAAGACCGATGAAGGACAGGATAGTGACCTAGTTTCAACCACCATCCCCACAACAAGATATGCATTAACTACAAATGGAAAAGAGAGTATCTGTACAGTTGAGGAGTCCTAGAGATACCATTTTCGTCAAATAGTCAAAGGGAACATTATTGGTAATGGACTGAATTGGAATCAAGGGCGACTTTTTCCAAATCAGCCATGAGAACACGACATCATTTCAGCGAACACTCTGCAAAGAGGCATGACTTGAATCCAGTCATGAGAAATCATCAGACAAAACCAAACTGGAAACATCCTACAACGTGACCGGCCTGCAAGCATCCAAAGGATCAAAGTTAGTCAAACTGCAAGACGGCTCTGGAACTCTTCCAAACCAGAGGTAGTGGGGACGCGACAACAGAATAAAACAAAGGACATTACCGAGATTGGTGACACTTAAAAAGGCTGCAATCCATGGGGTCGCTAAGAATCGGACATGACTGAGTGACTTCACTTTCACTTTTCACTTTCATGCATTGGAGAAGGAAATGGCAACTCACTCCAGTGTTCTTGCCTGGAGAATCCCAGGGATGGGGGAGCCTGGTGGGCTGCCATCTATGGGGTCGCACAGAGTCGGACACGACTGAAGTGACTTAGCATAGCATAGCATAGTAAATGGGGTCTGAAAATTAAAGGTAGTATCCATGCTCGTCTTCTGCTTTTGATCTTTTTTATTGTGCTCGTGTAGGGTCACTGGCCACGTACGTAGAAAATACGCAGTGACACTGGCAGGCATGGGGGCAGTTGGGACACCGGATCTGCAACTTGTTTTCAGATGGTTCAAGAAGAAAAACATTCTTTTTACTATACTTGGCAAACCTGCTCAAAGACTGCCTCTGATGGCTCCAAAGTGACAGGAGTCAGGGGAGCGCAGCAAGGCATTAGGAGAGTGTGGCGCACGTCTGGGTGACTCTAGAGGAGGCGGACAGCTTTCAGGCTCTTTCCAGGACAGTAGGAAAGCACAGCTTAGTTACACCAGAAAACTGAAAGTTTGAAATATAATGGCGAAATCCTAATGCGAAAATCTGATCTGTTCAAATGCAATATTTCTCCTTAAAGACAAAACAAAACTTTTCTCTGATGAAAAATCAATGTACAATATTACAAACTGTCAAATGTCCTATCGGCATGGTGCCAGAATCAAAAATAAACAAATAAATAAACAACTCATGTAGCTCTATAAACCTGGGGTCTGAGTTTTCGACTCAAGAAAGACAAATGCACCTGAATGATGCTATTCTTGACCCTCAGTTTTGGAAATCAAAATAGACAAATAGTGAAACACATTTGGCCTGAATTACTCACAGACACCTGTAAGACTTAAAGATACTGTGACAGCATGACGGTGTTCGTCCCTCAGCCATGTCGGACTTTTTGCGATCCCATGGACTGTAGCCTGCCAGGCTCCTCTGGTCCATGAGATTCTCCAGGCAAGAATACTGGAGTGGGTTGCCTCCCACTCCAGGGGATCCTGGATTTTAGTTTTAAAATCCTCCTCCTCTCCAGGGGATCTTTCTGACCAAGGGACTGAACCCAGGTCTCCCGTATTGCAGGCGGATTCTTTACTTGTTGAGCCGCCAGGGAAGGTGGGGTTGGGGTGGGGGCAAAAACTAGCTGGCCAGACAGGATGGAGGACATGCATGGGAAGACTCTTTTTTTTTTTTTTCCTCCCCAGAAAGCTGAATTAAGTATAAGCAGGGTAGGACTTCTATTCTGGATTTAGTAGTTGCAGAGAAGATAAAAAGATTCACCTCTGAACCTCTCTTTTTCTAGGGTCCCATATCCCATGCCAGTGAACTCTGCTGGCTTTACCTTTCAGATAGGTCCCATATCCCATATCCCATATCCCATGTCAGTGAACTCTGCTGGCTTTACCTTTCAGATAGGTCCACGGTCAGATCAGGCCTCCCTCTGTCCCTTCACTGCTACCTGGAACAAGCCACCGTATCTCCTGTTCCAAACCACTGTCTCCATGCTTCTGCCCTTAGTGCCCTACTGTTCTTGATCAACACAGCAATCCGAAGACTGCCTTTAAAATGTAAGATCGGGTCCCTTCACGGCCTTAGAAGTTCCACTCTCCCTTCATTCAGAGAAAAAGCCAGCATTCTCACAGTGAGCCACAATGCCCCGGCAGAGATTCTCAAAGTGGAGTACTGGGCCAGGGGACCAGCCCCATCTGGGGAATTACTAGAAATGCAAATTCTTGGGCACCCCGTGTTCCGTAAGTCAGAGACTGAGATCCAGTTGATGCATTTGAAAGCCTTGTCTCTGTTTGCAGAACAATTTTGTTCATGTTAAGAGGACTTTCACACGTTAATAAATAAGGCAGGTGAATTTTGGATGGCAGGGGGTTCTTCCTATTTCAAATTCAATACACTTGTACTGACTGGCCCCTCTGTGCAGAGATTGGGCCAGGTGGCTTTTAGAGATCATCTTGTTGAAATCTCACCACACAGACCATTTAATATGTTTTTACTGACCGTTTAATATGAAGAAGCTGCCTTTTAGTTAGAAAATCTGCCCAAGTGGGGAAGCAGAACTTGGGCCCTGAGAGCTCTGTCCACATTCAGGCTGAATTGTTTGTCTCTATGAGTAGGTGGGTCCATGTGTTGTCACCCAGCCAGGACATCTCCAACAGTGAAAGGGAACAGGAGCCAACAGAGTCAAGGACAACAGGCACCCGTGAGTCATCCTGGGTCCCACAGGACTATGGGTACTCTGCAGGTAGGTTCAGCCTTCTCCCCATGGAAAATACCTTAATAGTCACATCCTCTAAGCCCCATTCAGAATCCTAGGGCTGGCTGAAACAGGACTCCACGGTCCTAACCTCAGTTCTGTTTAACGGGTGAATGTGGAGAGCACGACTAAAAATAAAACAAACCCTTGGGTCCTTCTCCTAACCTGTGGCAGGGAGATAGCTCAGAGCAGCCCTGAAATTAAGCAGAACGTAGAGTATAATTAAAGCAAGATGGTGACACAGGCTTTTCTTCTATTCTGAATTTTACCATGGAAATTCACATTTTGCTTTAATTCGTAGTATTTTAAGGTCTAGAGGATAAAAAACAAAGCTTTCCTTCATGAGAAAGTTGCTTTTCCTCATTCCTGCTTTTTTCTTTCTTATTTTAGTTTTAAAATCTGGTCAATCATTGAGCTCGTTTGAGTGATGGCAAAGTCAAAATTATGACTGCCTGATTTTACCCTTCAGTGCACTTGTCAAAAAAATTAAATTAAAGATCATGCTTATGAATCTAATGCATGAAGTGCTTCGTGGCATCCTGAAAGAGAGAATGTTTGTTCTGTCCAGCCACTCACAAAACAGTTTGTCACATGATATTTTCATATGCAGAGAAAATAAGAGGGCAGAGAGAAAATGCTGCCTCTCAGGGAATACAAAGTGCATTCCACCCATGGGTCATATATTCAGAAAAATTTATTTTAGTAAAAACAATAATAATGCTTCTAATAGCAACATTAGATCCTTCAAAACTTGTCGAGTACTTCCTAGTTTGCAAAATATTTCCACATCTAACTTCATCTGACAAAAGAGATCATTAATATTTTAAAGTGCAGTATCGGGCTGCTTGATTTAGCATTGCCAGGGCTTGGGCTCCTAAAGAATGGGCATCACATGCAGGTTTGCTGAATATTCTATGTTGAGGCAATTGTGCAGCGAGAGTCAAAGTGCTAGTGTAAAAAATATGATGGAACAATAACATTCAGTACCAAAAATCACTGAAGGCTCTGGAGATGAATGTATGGAGAAAATTACTGTTCTGAGCTTTCTACTGAATTTTAGAAGCCTAAAGTCTCTTTAGTTTTTAATGAAAATGCTTTTTTTATCAAGATGAAGTAAATCTTTCTATTTACATATATACATATATATTCATATATATTTCAATTACACATAAATTTAGAAAGCTGAATATTAAACTCTCCAAAGTCTACCCCTCCCCCTTCTCCACTCCTCCAGTTGATTTCTGAGGTCACTTTGAGAGAGAGATATATATATATATATATATATATATATATATATATATATATATCTTTCCAGACCGTATTGTATCTGTGGATATGTATGGACATACTTGGGGCTTCCCAGGTGGCTCAGTGGTAAAGAATCTGCCTGTCAATGCAGGAGACCAAGGAGACACAGGTTCAATCCCTGGGTCGGGAAGATGCCCTGGAGGAGGAAATGGCAACCTACTCCAGTATTGTTGACTGGAGAATCCCATGGACAGAGGAGTCTGGTGGACTACAGCCCATAGGGTCGCAAAGAGTTGGCCATGACTGAACAACTGAGCACACAGCTGTGCACATATGAATATATACATAGCTATGTAGATACATATTTTATATGCATATTTGCATGCATACGCTGCTGCTGCTAAGTCTCTTTAGTCATGTCTGACTCTATGTGACCCCATAGATGGCAGCCACCAGGCTCCCCTGTCCCTGGGATTCTCTAGGCAAGAACACTGGAGTTGGTTGCCATTTCCTTCTCTAATGCATGAAAGTGAAAAGTGAAAGTGAAGTCGCTCAGTCGTGTCCGACCCTCAGCGACCCCATGGACTGCAGCCCACCAGGCTCCTCCATCCATGGGATTTTCCAGGCAAGAGTACTGGAGTGGGGTGCCATTGCCTTCTCCTTGCATGCATATACTATCTACTGTTTATGTATCATCTTCTACCTACTTACCTATCTATCTATCATCTTCTAATCTATTTATTGCCCTACCTATCCATCTGATTCTTGGAATACATGGCTCAGCTGGTTCTTTTATAATGAACTTCTAAGAAGCCAGAAATGATGAACAATATTGAATCAAGATTTGTAAGCAAGCACCGGAATTATTGTTTGCTTTGAGGCATCTACCAATCTCAGATGGTCTAGATCCTAGAACCATGGTTCTCAGACTTGAGCATGCACTGGAATACCAAGAGGGCTCTCAAAAACATGAATTACTGGATCCTACCTCAGAGTTTCTGATTCAGTAGATCTGGGTGGGGCCTAAGAATCTGTACTTCTATCAAGTTCCCAGATGATGTTAGTGATCACAGAAATACTGAGAAACTTGGGCCAGAACTAGAAATGGAAGTAGTCACAGATTTCATTAATATTTTCATGGGGTCCAAAATCACTGTGGATGGTGACTGTACCCATGAAATTAAAAGATGATTGTTGCTTGGAAGGAAAACTATGACAAACCTAGACAGCATATTAAAAAGCAGAGATATCACTTTGCCAACAAAGGTCTGTGTACTGAAAAGTATGGTTTTTCCAATAGTCATGTAAGGGTGTGAGAGCTGGACCATAAAGAAGGCTGAGCACTGAAGAATTGATGCTTTCAAATTATGGTATTGGAGAAGACTCTTGAGAGTCCCTTGGACTGCAAGGAGATCCAACGAGTCCATCCAAAGGAAATCAGTTCTGAATATTCATTGGAAGGATGGATGCTGAAGCTGAAGCTTCAACCACTTAATGCAAAGCTTTAACTAACTAATGCAAAGAAAAAGACCCTGATGCTGGGAAAGATTGAAGGCAAAAGGAGAAAGGGGTGGCAGAGGATGACATGGTTAGATAGCATCACTGACTCAATGGACATGAATTTGAGCAAACTCTAGGAAAAACCAGAGGACAGAGGAGCCTGGTGCAGTCCATGGGGTTGCAAAGAGTCAGACATGTCTTAGCAACTGGACAACAGACCAGGGTTTGAATGAACTACACATATAAAGTGAAAGACATGGAAGAGAGTACTTTGTTATGAAACAGTGGGAAATTTGCCTGTCTCAGTTTTAGCAGTGGTTGGGGAAGAAAAAAGGAAGAAAGAAGTCTCTGTTGAGATTTTCTAACTTTATGTATGCGCTGACATGGGCTTAAAGACAAATAGCAAATGAAACAAAAAATAAAACTTTAAGCCAAATATGTAGTTTAAGGTATTCCTAAATTGGCAGTATCTTCAGGCATTGCAGAAAACAAAATATAAATAAATAAGCTTTTATTTCAACTTCAAAAAATTCCCACAAAAAAATCCAATGTACATGTCAATAAAAAAGACAAAATAAACAAGGAAATAACCGCAGGCATGAGTCTACAGAAAACATAAACTGTAGAATTTGACATACAGAGTGGAGATATTGAAATTTCAGATACAGATACAGATTATCTTAAAAGACACTTTCTGTGTTAACTAAATAAAGATTGATCAGGTATATTTAAAAAGGAACCAAATAAAACTTTTAAGAAGGAAAACCATAATAACTGAAATGAGAAACTCAGCAAACAGTTAAACACCAGATTAAAGAAAGTTGAATAAAAATTAGGAAATTGGATGACAAACTTGGAGAACAAACCATCAAGGAGAGACAGTGACACAGGAAAAAATTCAGTGTAGGGTAAGAGTCATGAAGGGCAAAGAAAGAATAGAAAGTACTGGAGAGCTAACATTTGGTGAGATAATAGGCGAAAAATTTTCAGAACTAATGAAAGAGGCCCATTTTCATGTCCAAGAAGCTCAGCAAATCATAAGAAGAATAAAGAGAAACCCACATTGAGGCACATCACAGTGAAACCTAGGAGCACTGAAGCTAAAGGACAGACTGTCAAGACAGCTGGAAAGAAAAGACAAATAACCTAAAAATATACAATAATTAGATTGAAAAATGAATTCTTAACAACCACAGAATTGATAGGACTATGGGAAAATATCTCTAAAACACTGCAAGAAAATCACCAGCAACCTTGAATTTTTACCCAGCAAAATCACCTTAAAAATGCAAAATAATATCTTTCAGACAAACAAACCCTGAGAGACCATCACTAGAGAATCTGCTTGTGAAAGACAGAGGAAAGAGTTGAGAAAAGCATGTTTTATTGAAGGTGGTAAGTTTTTTGTATTGATATTCTCTCAATTAAACATTATGTAAGAAATGAAACTGGCCTAAATTATTGGGAGTTGGAACTGATGGAATGGCTATTAACCAGGGTTTTTTTCCATTTGCCTATGATGTGCTGGTTTATGGATAGCATCACCATTTATATCAGATGCCAATTTAGTGCTTTGAAATCACTAATTATTTCATTATTGGCATTGCATTGCAGTGGGTCAAATCAAAGTATACTATGGTCCATGATATTTCAATCAGAATAATGAAAATAAAACTCTATATCCAAAAGTCCACAGTATAAAACATGCAAATAATTTTAGAAAATGTTTGATTTTTAAAATTTGATGTTTAATGTTTAGTTAAATATTTAAAGTTAAACACTTAAATATTTGTAATATTCAGTCACTCAAAGCTGTAATGATGGCCACATTTCTTCCTTCAACAAAATGAGTTCTAATTTCCAGAAGAGGGAAAGGGAAAAAGATTAGAGACACTGTGCTGCTTCCAGAAAGGAAAAAAAAAGAGATTCTGACATTAACAAACTGCATGGTCTTGGGCAAGATAAAGAACCATTTGCAGTCTATTTTAAAAACAGTTTTGTAGAGAGAGAAAACGTGACCATATGCGCTCAAGATTCTTCTTCTGGATCAAAATACAGCTATTATGGTTTTAAACGCTAGAAAATCCAGGTGAATTTGTATTCTAACTCCACTCTGCATGGCCCTGTCTTTATACTACAAGGTGAGCCAAGGTGATTAGTAGTACCTGTCAGGGTTGGAAGCAGAGCAGGGAACCCAAAGGTAGGAGAGAAGTGAGAGGTCAAGCGATGGGGAGGACAGCTGAGTGATCTCCAAGAGAAAATACCAGGAGCACATGTCACAAAGAGAGGAGCCAGCGAGAGCAAGTTTGAGGAACATTCCTGACCTACTCTATTGTGCAAGAGATCACTAGGATGGTTATGGAAAGAAATCTCAAATAATTTATCTCAGGAGAAGGGCAGGAGGAGAAGGGAGTGACAGAGAATAAGATGGTTGGATAGCATCATCGACTCAATGGTCATGAGTTGGAGCAAACTCCAGGAGATAGTGAAGGACAGGGAACCCTGGCGTGCTGCAGTCCATGGGGTCACAAAGAGCAGGACATGACTGAGCGACTGAAAAACAATAGGAGTAATGATAGTATTTTTGAGAAAAAAAAATCAGTAGAAGCATTTTTCTGCACATAGAATGAGGAATTCCAGATAATAATGAATGCATATGTGTACAAATGATTCTTCCAGATAATAATGAATGCATATGTGTACAAATGATTCTGAAGTTTCAACACATCAATGTAAGCATCTATTTGGTCTGAATATAACTAGGTAATTTTCTGAACTCAATAAAACCAACACAAGTTAATAGAAAAAAAAAAATTAGAGAGATGGCCAAGTTGGAAAATGATGGATAACTCTAAAGCAGGAAGATTGCAGAGAAGGGTTGTGACCCACATACCCCTTCTACCCAGTCCCTTTGCATATCCAGCAGGAGAGAATGATCGGGACTCTCTGAATCATGGGAGGAAGTGAGGCACAGGCAGCAACCTAACACCTGAATTGCGGACATGGTTCCTTTTGTCCAAATAGAAGCACTGCCAAGTGACGAGCGCCCCCATCATGCGACCACCTACCACTAGCACGTCAGACTCTGCTCCCTCCCTCACTCCTTTCCCAGCAGCTTTCTATTTCTGAAGGCATTTCAGGAACAAACGTACAATTCCCATGTCTCTGTAGAAGGACCAGCATGTACATTTCACCGCGATGCTATGGACCGAACGGTCCTGGTAGCACATCCACAGGGGCGGCACTTTTGTGACTCAGGGCAGATTCTGGGATGGTATATTTGGGTGAGGTGAAGATATATTATTTAGTCATATTGGGATTATGAGATGCTGCTCCTAAACAAAGCAAATTATTTAGCAAGTACACAAGTTTTCACATATTTGCAGGAATAACTCAGAAGAATTCCCCTGTTAATCAAGATGACTGTTGCAGTGTATGCTCCCAAGTGACCCCCAGGCTCTGGAAAACCACCTCTGACCTGGGTCACACCTGTGACAGGAACCTTTCAGTGAGGGGGAGCCTCTCCAGGGAAAGGAGACTGCTGTTCTGCTTCTAATCCATCTCCCAATCATGGTTTTAAGAGATTATCCAGGGAATGACCTAATTCCAGTAGGAGGTGGAGCCCTGGCTACTCTCCCAATCAGATATTAACAAAGCTTAACCACCTCCTGCCAGTTAGAGATGCTGGCCTTCTCCTTGGTTCTAAGTGTTCTTTGAATGATTCTAAGCTTTCCATGACCTTTCAATGAATTAGGACAATGTGTACCATATCATGGTCCTGCTTGTGATATTTACTAGAATAGCCACCACTGATGGAAAGCGGACCTGTGCTAGGCACCTTATACCCACTATTTCTACTGTTACTCCCTCACTCTGCACCCAGAGTTACTGTGGATCATTTCTTCATAAAACAGCCCCGTTGGGCATACCCACTCAATGCATAAATGTGAAGATATGTTGGTTTCCAGAAAGGAAAAGAGAACAGTAAAGACAGGAAATGTTTCTATCATTCATTCCTGAGGTTTTGTTCTGGATCCAAATGTATTCATAAGAAAAAAAAAAAAAAAGATCCCAATAAGACAACAGCTACTTTGCAACTCTTCATGTAGAGATCTGGACCTTCACCCTTATGTGATTTCAGAACACTGAAGTGGTAAGCAGTATCCACACTTGGCAGGAATGGAAAATACATTACACCGAGAAAATGATTTTCTACATTTGGTCTTTACCTTAAAATGATTCAAACCTGAATCTGCTATTTCACTCTCACATTCAGGGGAGAAAGGATAAAGGATAAAGAATTTCCCAGTGATTATTGAACACTTAGAAATACCTGAATATGAGAGCATACACATAATTTACAAATTAAACAGAAATTTATTTTCATGGTGTATTTTTTTTTTTTAAGAGACAAAGAACTGGACTTACCCTCGCTGGAGTCTTTGGAGCCTTCTGGCTTCTTTGCTTTGCTCTTCTTGTGGGGTGGAGAGTGGTCTTTTGGCTCTAACCCCTCTGCAAGCACATAGATTTAGTACATTTTTATTTAAAAATCTCCCATTACGGGTTTAAAATTATCATGATGTTTAAAAATACATTTTTCTTACTAAATCCACACATAGAATGAAGCTTAACTGTAGGTTCACCTGACATTATGGCTGAGCTAAATTCTGGCAAAAATCTGGGCTTCTCCAATGAACATGAACTTGACGACTTAGAGCTTAGGCATAACCATTTTGTTATTGTTGTTGTTGCCATCATTAATGATTCACAAGAATGTGAAACCATAAGAGCGCTTTTTAAATTAAAAAATTCTCCATTAGGCAACTCCAAATTATTCTGATTATTTTCTAGGAGAGTTTGATTTAAAACTTCATGGATTAACTGACAGATGTCATTTTGCAGTTTCATTTTAGCCCTCAAAGTTTGGCTAGATGAGCTGTAAAGTCATCTCATTTGGGGGGAATGGGATGGGGCATGAAATTATTCTCCTTCTATTTAACAGATTTCTTTACCAATCCAGATTCTAAACAATTTCCATATGCCCCTGATTAAATTCCTGTGTTTCCCACTTTTCTCAATGCTCCTCCTGCCAAGGAGGCTGATGACAGATTCTAAAGACAGTTTTAGGAAAACTCTTTCGAATTCATCCCATTTGGATATGGGATACTTCGTTAAACATTATATCTACAGCTCTGGCCTCTTTATTTCTCAAAGCTTATGTCTTCAGTTGTTCACGTGACATCTTATTTTGGATTTCGTCCATTGACTCCTCCAGGTCCGCTTTCCACCCTTCCTCCCTCCGGCTTTGGGACACTGGTCTCTATAGGCGGTACCAATGAAGTCCCCGTCTCTCTGGCTTCCTATTATATGCAGCCAATGGGGAGCCCAGGGCATTTATTTCCTAGGCTGCCAGTAGTCTTCAAGGACTAGTTATCTTCCTAAATCTAAGGTCACAGTTCCTACCAACCAACCCTCTCCTCATGGCCCTCCCTGTCTTCTAGGTCCTGAAACTACCACCACCCTGTTGCCTTTTCAGGGCTGGGAACTACCTGTACTCCACTCTTCCCAACCTAGTGATTCCCCTTTACTCTGCTCCCTTATATAAATAATGCCATGAGGCATTTGAAACAACGCAGCTGGAACAGTACACTGACGTCTGCAAATCTGTTCTCTCCGCAGTATCCCACCTCTCAAGGGAGAGTGTGACTTATCTACCCAGGAATTTAAACCCCAAACTGCGATATTATCCTTAATATTTCTCTTCAATTACTTCTCCAGTAAAGCAATTCCATCATAATGTGTCCTATTACCTCTGCTCCAAGATATAGCCGACGTCCATCTACTGTGCTCATTCTCTGCAGCCACCACCCTAGTCCAAACCAGCAGTATCTTTTACCTGGGTTACTACGATAGCCTTTTGGATTCTAACTCCTAGCTCTCTCATCTTCCTATAATCTATTCTGCACATAGCAGCCAGTTATCTTTTTTTTTTTTTTTCTTTTTAAAAAAACTTTATTTATTTTAATTGAAGGATAATTGCTTTACAGAATTTTTTTGTTTTCTGTCAAACCTCAACATGAATCAGCCATAGGTATACATATATCCCCTCCCTTTTAAACCTCCCTCCCATGTCACCAGATCACCCTGTTTCCTTGTTTAGAAACCACTGCTCTTAGAATCGGAGAAGGCAATGGCACTCCATTCCAGTACTCTTGGCTGGAAAATCCCATGTACGGAGGAGCCTGGTAGGCTGCAGTCCATGGGGTCGCTAAGAGTCAGATACGACTGAGCGGCTTCACTTTCACTTTTCACTTTCATGCATTGGAGAAGGGAATGGCAACCCACTCCAGTGTTCTTGCCTGGAGAATCCCAGGGACGGGGGAGCCTGGTGGGCTGCCGTCTATGGGGTCTCACAGAGTAGGACACGACTGAAGCGACTTAGCAGCAGCAGCTCTTAAGAATAAGATCCAAATCCAGTCTCATGGGCCAGCAGAACAAATCACTTGGGTTCCACCTACCGCATGAGCCCCGTCTCCCATTTGTCTTTGGCTTCAGACTATTAGTTCCCTTCTTTCTTTTCTAGGCTGGTTCTTGCCTCATGACCTTTACCCTTGCTGCTCTTCCTTTTTCCTGACGCACACATTCATATGCCTACCCCATTCCCATCTTTTAACATGGAGTCACATTCAACTCCCAGGGAAGGCTTTTCCTGACTACTTAATCTGAAGGGTCGCAAGGAAAATCTGTCACAGACACATCAACTGGTGTAACTGAAATTATCTTGCTCCCTTGTTTATTTATTATTTGTCTCCCTCCTATACCATCCTCCACCTTGAGACGGTAGGTTCCATGAGAAAGGGCATTTGTCTTTCGTAATCCTCTCTTGTGTCATTGGTGTCCAGCAGTGCCTGGAGAATTTCATTTCAAATTCTTTTTTATATCCTTATCACCCAGGCCTTTCTTTGAGACCAAGACATAATGGGGTTTGTGCCTAATTCTCACTCTCTTAGCAACTATTACCTATGCCAGGACTCTATACAATAGAGTTATGGTGACTCATTTTTCTTTTCCCATTTATTATAAAAAGAACAGAACAAAAAAATGCATTTGATAGATGTGCTATTAAAAACTTTGGCATTATGGACTATAAAGGGGTTTGGGCACTAGGTTAGGCCTTCTGTGGTTGCAAGGCAGTCACATCCAAGGTCATTACCACGACCAGGGTGAAAAATGTCGCCAATGACTACATTAGCAACTCCCCCAAATTTCTGTCACCAGGTGTGGGTAGATATTGACCTTTCAGAACGGGTTCAGCAAAAACAGAAATGAGATGCTTGAAACAGCTCACTGAGCACAGATGCTGGGTTCAAAAGGATTCATAAAATGAGCAGAACACCACTTGCAATATCCCTGGGAGAGGCCTCTCACCCTCCCTTGTGCCGAAATGCATTGTGTGCAACTGGGACCAAGAGGAGAGTTTCCAGTGCTGGGAATTCAGCTCCAAACCAGCATTTCCAGAAAGTGACTTGAGAATTAAATTATTAATTCATGATTACCCACCTAAATGGGAGTTCTTGGGGAATGGGTGAGATTTAAAAAGACATCTCTGTGTCCACATTTTGAGCTATTTATAAACTGTAAATGCACTGGTGCTTCCTTTTTGAAGAAGCTGTAGGGCACTCCTGGGGTCACCAGTGGGCATAGATGCATGTTAGTTATGAGCAGCCATTTATGTCAAGGGTCCCCAGTCTTCTGGGGGCCAGGAACTGGTTCCATGGAAAACAGTTTTTCCACAGACTTGAGAGGTGTATGGTCAGGGGTAATGTGTGCAATGGAGAGTATAGAGGAAGCTTGTCTCCTTCCCCAGCTACTTACTTTCTGCCGTGAGGCTCAGATCCTAACAGGCCACAGGCTGGTACTGGTCCATGGCCTGGGGGTTGGGGACCTCTAGTCTATGACACAGTATTTCACAACACCCACGGAGACACTCGACTGAAAGTGACTGCTACATATGGCCTCTGTGCTCACGTTTTCCTCTCCCTCTTAGCCTGGGAAAGCTAGAGGACCTTCCCCAATAGCACCCCTCGCTTCTCCTTAACACTGGGTCAGCTTGTCTCTGTTGCCTCTGTTTGCAGCAGAGGCTGAACCTCTGGGGTGTTGCCATAAGCATGGCTTTGTCCCCAAGGAACTCAACTGGGCTCTGGCTCTTGGGTGGCGGACCTGCCAGAGGTGGCTGCTGATTTTCTGTCCCTGGGCTCAGGTTGGGGTCCATTTCAAGAGTGCATGGTCTTGGAAGTGGAAGGACATGGGGAAATATTTACTATGCTAGGATTAAATGACTTAAACAGGATCCTAGGCATTTAAGTTAGTCTATTTCTACCACCTTGAAGAGGGGCAGAGCCTCTCTTAGGATGACTCTATCTGACACCATCTGATATTATTCCCCCTAAGCATTGGATAATAACATTCCCCATCTCTTTGAGACGTTGGATATCCTAAGTGAGTTCATGTATATTGAGCAATAAGCACAAGGAACAGCTCAATTAAAATCCTGCTCAGCAAAGGGATGATTGGACTGATCTGAGCTGAGCCAGCCTGCACTAGCTGGTTGGACCTCTCTCCCCTCCACCCCTACATTCATTGGCTAATGTTTGGCAGTTTGAACAATACTATTTATACCAAAGAAATCTGCAAACTCTCCAAATTGGGGCTCCCCCACCCCCAACCAGAGAGTACATTTCCCGGCACCTCACTGGTTTTTGATATTCATATTATTTTTTACTAGCATTTACTAGCATTTGTTGACTGGTTGGTTCACACAAACAGGCCTTCACTAGTGTCAACTGCATTCTTAAAAATCCTTCCAGCACTACTTCTTGTATGAGAAGAAGAGGCGATGCAGGGCTCAGGGAAGGCTAGCTGTTAATGGTCTTAGGAGGCTCGATCAGACTCTTCTCAGACACCAGCACACCAGAGCATGAGACTGAACAGAAGTAAGCCTGCTCACAAATACTTGGCAAGGCCAGCTGGCCCTTCATGAACCCATCTTGCACAAAATCCCCCATGATTTCAGCACTCAGATATTAGGAACAGAGAGCAGCTTCCCAAGCCCATTCTGCCTGAGTGACTAAGTGTCCTTGGACCACTGAGTGTGACATCAATGGCTGCATCCAACTGCTAGAGATAAATCCCAGAAAACTTGGCAGGACTAATATCAGAAATGATGATTCACTTAAGGCCCCTAAACCCCAAATGCTAACTCCAACCTTATGGGTTCTGTGTTAGCGTTAATGATTTCCTTGAACTCACTCTGTGGTTCAGATAGCAAGTAGCACCTTATTAAGAAGCCAGCCCCCCTTTGCCTAGAAATGTGTATTTACATCACTTAGGGCAAGTGATCCTTAGCAAGATAAGGGCCTTAAACTATCTGGCTGAAAGGGCAGTGCTCCCTATGGATGAAGGATAGTCCAAGGACATCCAAGGATATTCCATGTGAAGTACAAGCATTAATGCTAAATTCATGGAATTTAAGACAGGGTGAACAGTATGAAAAGGCAAAAAGATAGGATACTGAAAGATGAACTCCCCAGGTCAGTAGGTGCCCAATATGCTACTGGAGATCAGTGGGGAAATAACTCTAGAAAGAATGAAGAGACAGTGCCAAAGCAAAAATAACACCCAGGTGTAGATGTGACTGGTGATAGAAGCAAAGTCCGATGCTGTAAAGAGCAATATTGCATAGGAACCTGGAATGTTAGGTCCATGAATCAAGGCAAATTGGAAGTGGGCAAACAGGAGATGGCAAGAGTGAACATTGACATTTTAGGAATCAGTGAACTAAAATGGACTGGAATGGGTGAATTTAACTCAGATGACCATTATATCGACTACTGTGGGCAAGAACCCCTTAGAAGGAATGGAGTAGCCATCATGGTCAACAAAAGAGTCCGAAGTGCAGTACTTGGATGCAATCTCAAAAACGACAGAATGATCTCTATTCATTTCCAAGGCAAACCACTCAATATCATGGTTATCCAAGTCCTTACCAGTAACGCTGAAGAAGCTGAAGTTGAATGGTTCTATGAAGACCTATAAGACCTTCTAGAACTAACATCCCCAAAAGATGTCCTTTTCATTATAGGGGACTGGAATGCAAAAGTAGGAAGTCAAGTAACACCTGGAATAACAGGCAAATTTGACCTTGGAGTACAGAATGAAGCAGGCAAAGGCTAACAGAGTTTTGCCAAGAGAACACACTGGTCATAGCAAACACCCTCTTCCAAAAACAGAAGAAAAGACTCTACACATGGACATCACCAGATGGTCAACACCAATATCAGATTGATTATATTCTTTGTAGCCAAAGATGGAGAAACTCTATACAGTCATCAAAAACAAGACTGGGAGCTGACTGTGGCTCAGATCATGAACTCCTTATTGCCAAATTCAGACTTAAATTGAAAGAAGTAGGGAAAACCACTAGACCATTCAGGTATGACCTAAATCAAATCCCTTACGATTATACAGTGGAAGTGAGAAATAGATTTAAGGGCCTAGATCTGATAGATAGAGTGCCTGATGAACTATGGACTGAGGTTCATGACATTGTACAGGAGACAGGGATCAAGACAATCCCCAAGAAAAAGAAATGCAAAAAGGCAAAATGGCTCTCTGAGGAGCCCTTACAAATAGCTGTGAAAAGAAGAAAAGTGAAAAGCAAAGGAGAAAAGGAAAGATACATCCACTTGAATGCAGAGTTCCAAATAAGGAGAAGATAAGGAGAGATAAGAAAGGAGAGATAAGAAAGCCTTCCTCAGGGATCAGTGCAAAGAATAGAGGAAAAGAATAGAATGGGAAAGACTAGAGATCTCTTCAGGAAAATTAGAGATACCAAGGGAAGATTTCATGCAAAGATGGGCTTGATAAAGGACAGAAATGGTATGGACCTAACAGAAGCGGAAGATATTAAGAAGAGGTGGCAAGAAGAACTATACAGAAAAGATCTTCATGACCCAGATAATCACGTGGTGATTGATCACTCACCTAGAGCCAGATATCCTGGAAAGTGAAGTCAAGTGGTCTTTAGGAAGCATCACTACAAAGAAAGCTGGTGGAGATGATGGAATTCCAGTTGAGCTATTTCAAATCCTAAAAGATGATGTGGTGAAGGTGCTGCACTCAATATGCCAGCAATTTGGAAAACTCAGCAGTGGCCACAGAACTGGAAAAGGTCAGCTTTCATTCTAATCCCAATGAAAGGCAATGCTAAAGAATACTCAAACTACTGTAAAATTGCACTCATCTCACACGCTAGCAAAGTAATGCTCAAAATTCTCCAAGCCAGACTTTAACAGTACGTGATCCGTGAACTTCCAGGTGTTCAAGCAGGTTTTAGAAAAGACAGAGAAACCAGAGATCAAATTACCAAAAACCGTTGGGTTATAAAAAAAGCAAGAGTTCCAGAAAAACACTTCTACTTCTACTTTACTGACTATGCCAAAGCCTTTGACTGTATGGATCACCACAAACTGTGGAAAGTTCTGAAAGAGGTGGGCATACCAGACCATCTGACCTGCCTCTTGAGAAACCTATATGCAGGTCAGGAAGCAACAGTTAGAACTGGACATGGAACAAGAGACTGGTTCCAAATAGGAAAAGGAGTACGTCAAGGTTGTATATTGTCACCCTGCTTATTTAACTTCTATGCAGAGTACATCATGAGAAACGCCAGGCTGGATCAATCACAAGCTGGAATCAAGATTGCCAGGAGAAATATCAATAACCTCAGTTATGCAGATGACACCACCCTTATGGCAGAAAGTGAGGAAGAACTAAAGAGCCTCTTGATGAAAGTGAAAGAGGACAGTAAAAAAGCTGGCTTAAAACTCAACATTCATAAAACTAAGATCATGGCATCTGGTCCCATCACTTCATGGCAAATAGATGGGGAAACAGTGGAAACAGTGACAGACTATTTTTTGGGCTCCAAAAATCACTGCAGATGGTGACTGCAGCCATGACATTAAAAGACACTTTCTCCTTGGAAGAAAAGTTATGGCCAACCTAGACAGCATATTAAAAAGCAGAGACATTACTTAGCTGACAAAGGTCCATCTAGTCAAGGCTATGGTTTTTCCAGTGGTCATGTAGGGATGGCAGAGTTGGACTATAAAGAAAGCTGAGCACTGAAGAATTGATGCTTTTGAACTGTGGTGCTGGAGAAGACTCTCGAGAGTCCCTTGGACTGAAAGGAGATCCAACCAGTCCATCCTAGAGGAAGTCAGTCCTGACTATTCATTGGAAGGACTGATGCTGAAGCTGAAACTCCAATACTTTGGCCACCTGATACGAAGAGCTGACTCATTTGAAAAGACCCGGATGCTGGGAAAGATTAAAGGCAGGAGGAGAAGGGGACGACAGAGGATGAGTTGGTTGGATGGCATCACCAACTCAATGGACATGAGTTTGAGTAAAGTATGGGAGTTGATGGACAGGGAGGCCTGGCATGCTGTAGTCCATGGGGTCACAAAGAGTCATCCATGACTGAGCAACTGAAGTGAACTGAGCAGTTTTTTCAATCTATGGTTCTTTAAATAATAAGCTATCCTGGGTATCAGTCAGTTCAGTTCAGTCGCTCAGTCGTGTCTGACTCTTTGCGACCCCATGAATCACAGCATGCCAGGCCTCCCTGTCTATCACAAACTCCCGGAATTCACTCAGACTCATGTCCATCGAGTCAGTGATGCCATCCAGCCATCTCATCCTCTGTCGTCCCCTTCTCCTCCTGCCCCTAATCCCTCCCAGCATCAGAGTCTTTTTCAATGAGTCAGCTCTTCGCATGAGGTGGCCAAAGTACTGGAGTTTTAGCTTCAGCATCATTCCCTCCAAATCCCAGGGCTGATCTCTTTCAGAATGGACTGGTTGGATCTCCTTGCAGTCCAAGGGACTCTCAAGAGTCTTCTCCAACACCACAGTTCAAAAGCATCAATTCTTCGGCGCTCAGCCTTCTTCACAGTCCAACTCTCATATCCACACATGACCACAGGAAAAACTATAGCCTTGACTGGACGAACTTTTGTTGGCAAAGTAATGTCTCTGCTTTTGAATATGCTATCTAGGTTGGTCATAACTTTCCTTCCAAGGAATAGTAATTGATATTTTAATTGAAATTTTGCCTTGGGCTTTATGTTTTACAAAAGGGAAGCAGAGTCTTTGTCTTAAGTTGAATTTTCTCAGAAAACAAAGAGACAAACGTTTGAGTGCAAGTATTAATTTGAGATTGTCCCAGGAAGCAGCAGAGGGGAGCAAGGAAGTAAGACCAGAAAGGGAGGGCAACCAATAAGTGTATTAATGAGAAAGTTCAGCTGTGGACAATTCATTTCTATCAGGAGCCTCTGGGTGATAGTATTGAATCCCTCTGTCTAATATTACATATTGCCAATGATACTGGAAATGTGAATAGTCTGATTTAAAATGTGCGTGTGAAATACACACAAATTTTATTATTATTTTTTTTACTTTACAATATTGTATTGGTTTTGCCACACATTGACATACACACAAATTTTAAAAACTTACTATGGAAAAATAAAGAATGCAAAATATCTGACCAATTTTTATATTACTTATGTGGAAATGATAATATTTTTGATACGTTACATACAATGTTAATTTCACTTGTTTATTTTTACCTTTTTCAAGGTGACTAAAAGAAAATCTGCAATTATCTGAATTATCAGGCTTCCATTTGAGGCTCCTGTTAAGATTTCCACTGGGCAGTGCTGGCCTAGGACATGCCTCAGATGCATCCCGCAGTGGTATTGATCAACCATCTCCTGCCCAACCTTGGCTGAGAAGTACTCCAGAGAAGTTAACTCCCTGATGCTTTGAGTTTTCTTTCAGAAACAGAGACAAGAACTTTCCTTAGAAAGCTTCCCATGTTATACAACAACCGGACTGCCAAGGGGGCCCCAGGCAGGGAGCCGAGAGCCACTGTCTTGTCCCTCCTCCCCCTCCTCCATTCCGCTCCTGACTTTGAGACCCTCCCTCTGCGTACCATGCCCCCTGAATCCATGGCCCTGGGGAGACCAGCGGTACAAGAGTGGATAGAACGTCAGGTCAATGTTCCAGGGAACTGTTACTACCGAAAAGAACTGATACTATTCCTCCACGGGAAAGTGGGAGGTCAGGTGAGCGACAGAGATTGAACTTCACAAGAAGGATGGTCTTAACCAAACCCTGCCCAATGAGACTGTCTGCTGCACAGTTTAAAGAGCTCCCTGTTTGTGGAGCTGCTCGGAACCAAGTTGCCAGTGATTTGTAGGCAGTCCCGGCAGCAATAGGAGGTCACACAAAATGAAGGTCTCTAAGATATGTATTTCAGTTCTGAAAACAGGCCCCATCTTGCGTCTAGAGCAGCGTGACGCCATAGTGAGAAACACGGGGCTCTCCTCCCATAGAACTGAGCCCTGTACTTTCTAATATCTGTCAGATACGTTGAGTAAACAAAGTGATCACCAAGTGTTCAAGGAACATTTCAGGTATGATATCTCATTCAGTCCCCCGAACAAGACTGTATGGTAAGAGTTATTGCCATCAGAAGTGTAAACTGAGGCTAACAGAGAAAACTCTAATCCAAAGTCTTTAAGTGGAGGAGCTAGGATTGAATCCAGGCCAAATGATTGATGTATTCATTATCAAGCTCATCTTGACCTTAGGTCAGAACCAGTGTTTTTAACCACTAGATTTCTCTCATCAAACACTGGTCTTTTATTTGAGGGGCAGGCATGTATCTCACTTTCTGATAATGAGAACAATATATCACATGTACAAAATGCATTTCCCAAAGAATCCCTCAGCCATTTTTCAGGTCCTACCTGCTATAAGACCGTCACTGATTCCCATCAGGAAACTGAATCTATTCTCTGCTTCTCTGAGGCTGGGTGGGCTTGAGAAGAACCATTCCAAAGAAAAGAGCGTGGTGGAAATAATTCTATGGGATTCTTGAGGATGAGTCTTAAGATAGAAATGTGTTTGGCTCGCTCACTCTCTAGAGAAACCGAAAGGAAACTGGCCACTGGAAGGAGCCCAGAACACAGAAGGAGGCCATGCACAGGTGTTTCAGAAAACTGCCCCAGCCAAGGTCTCAGGTGCCAGGCCTGTCAATCACCAGCCAGACGTATTGCTGCTGCTGTTTAGTCCCTAAGTCACATCCGACTCATTGTGACCCCATGGACTGTAGCCCATCAAACTCCTCTGTCCACGGGATTTCCCAAACAAGAATACTGGACTGGGTTGCTATTTTCTCCTCCAAGGTATCTTCCCAACCCAGGGATCGAACCCAGGTCTCCTGCTTGGCAAGCAGATTCTTTACCACTGAGCTACCTATGAAACCCCACCAGCCAGACATATACGAGTGAACAAATCTTCTGGTGATTCTAACCCACAGCTGGTGAGTCTTCCTGTTGAGGCCTCAGATTCTGTGAAGGAGTATTATCAAATCAGTCCTGCTGTGAATTTCCGACCTACAGAATATTTCAGCATATATGTGGGTGCTTTAGCCACTAAGTTTTGGGGGTGACTTGTTATACACTTCCAGTAACGACATCATGGTCTAATTTTACCTTAGCTCTCAGCTCAAAGTCAAGTTTAATGTTTAAATACAGTAACTTTATTAGTTATGAGTGGGGCTTCCATGGTGGCTCCGATGGTAAAGAATCCACCTGCAAAGCAGTAGACCCGGGTTCGATCCCTGGGTCAGGAAGATCCCCTGGAGAAGGAAATGGCAACCCACTCCTGTATTCTTGCCTGAAGAATCCCATGGACAGAGGAGCCCAGTGGGCTATAGTCCATGGGGTCACAAATAGTTGGACATAACTGAGTGACTAACACACACCCACCCACACATACACATATTAGCTATGAGTTAGAATGACCACTTTCTTATTTTGTAACCTTGAGTGTACATTTCTATTATTTTAGCCTTATTTTGTCTTTCTTTGGAAGATATAAGGTGTACATCAACAACAAATGATCCTTGTCTATCCCCTAAGAATAAAAACATTAATACCTGAATCTTCTTTCATGTCAACATCTTCTTCTTCATTATCATCATCTGTTAAAAAATAAGAAAAAGAAAAACTCATATGAAAGCTAGAAATACCACTATTCGCTAATTTGACTAACAAAAAAATCGAGCTAAAGAAAACATTTAGTAGAAAAGAGTATTAAATCATGACTTTCCATTGACTTATATTATCATGCTTAATTAGGAATAAAGTATATACTTTAGAGCACAATTTAATAGCTAGGGTTTATATTTCCTTTAAAAAATTATTACATATTTTATAACAAAATATATATGCAATAATGTTTCACTTATAAAAGTTATATATGGTCACTTTGCTCACTTCAATTCATAAAAAAAATAAAAATCACAGATTTTAAATGTCACATTTTCTGCATTTATTAAAGGTGTGTAAGCTTACCTGAAATACCTAAGAAATGCAGGCATCACCATTTTATTGTAGGCTGACACACCATCCAACCCTTGCCCTGCACCAGGAAACGTGCTTGTTTGCAACACGTGGAAACCCACGCCTTTAACCATGTACTTTCAAGTATCCCTACCTACTGCTGCTCCATTCCTATTTAACCCCTCTCATCTCACCTTCTACAGTAAGTCCCTTTGACAGGACCCAGACGTATGCTTCCTCTGCCTGCTGAATGGCTTATTTGTTTTTCTGAACTGTTATATGTTTTCATCTCCTCTCCTTATACGTTCCTCATATCCAGCCAGTGCCAAATCCTGTCCTATTTCCATATTTCTTCTCCTCCACTCACATCATTGCACCCAAATCCCAACTCTCAGCACCATTCACTTCCTGGGTTTTTTGGTTTCCCGACTGTCCTATTCTTCTTCCCACTTCTGACACCAATTCCCTTTATATGTAGCTGTCAAATCAGTATTAAAACACTGCTCGCAGCTAATTCACAACTACTAGACAACCGTTCTCTGTCTAATGAGAAAAGTCTACATCTTTGGAGTAACACTCAAGGCCGACAATATCTGGTTCCAACCACGCTTCTCAGTTTCACCAGCCCTGTTCTGCTCATGCTGCCAACTACACGCATGGCAACGCTTGGCTCTTCCTTATTTCCTGCGGCTTCCTTTAGCTTCCTTCCTCCTGCCTCGGTCTTGGAAGCAATGCTTTTCTCCATCTCTGTTCACACTTATACTTCCAGGCCAAGCTGAGGCACTGTAACATCTGCTCCACCCAAATTTGAATGAATAATGTTCTCTTTGGTACCTTATTTTCACTGCCTTCTGAGTATAGACTCTAAGGGCCTTTAGGCTTAGATATGTATACTGGCTCCTCCACCTACACATTCACCATGTATGTGTTCCTGGAGAAATTACCTAATATTCCTGGGTTTCAAGTTCATCAGCTATAAAGTGAAATAAAAATAGTGCCTCCTACAGAGTTATTGTGAGGATTAAATGAGATAATATAAAATAAAACACTAGGACAGCTACTGAAACATCATTTAACGCTAAGTTCAGTTCAGTCGCTCAGTCGTGTCTGACTCTTTGTGACCCCATGAATCACAGCACGCCAGGCCTCCCTGTCCATCACCAATTCCCGGAGTTCACTCAAACTCACGTCCATTGAGTCAGTGATGCCATCCAGCCATCTCATCCTCTGTCATCCCCTTCTCCTGCTGCCCCTAATCCCTCCCAGCATCAGAGTCTTTTCCAATGAGCCAACTCTTTGCATCAGGTGGCCAAAGTATTGGAGTTTCAGCTTTAGCATCAGTCCTTTCAAAGAACACCCAGGACTGATCTCCTTTAGGATGGACTGGTTGGTCCAAGGGACTCTCAAGAGTCTTCTCCAACACCACAGTTCAAAGGCATCAATTCTTTGGCGCTCAGCTTTCTTCACAGTCCAACTCTCACATCCATACATGACCAAAGGAAAAACCATAGCCTTGACTAGATGGACCTTTGTTGGCAAAGTAATGTCTCTGTTTTTCAATATGCTATCTAGGTTGGTCATAACTTTCCTTCCAAGGAGTAAGCGTCTTTTAATTTCATGGCTGCAATCACCATCTGCAGTGATTTTGGAGCCCCAAAAGATAAAGTCTAACACTGTTTCCCCTCTATTTCCCATGAAGTGATGGGACCAGATGCCATGATCTTCATTTTCTGAATGTTGAGCTTTAAGCCAACTTTTTCACTCTCCTCTTTCACTTTCCTCAAGAGGCTTTTTAGTTCCTCTTCACTTTCTGCCATAAGGGTGGTATCATCTGCATATCTGAGGTTATTGATATTTCTCCCAGCAATCTTGATTCCAGCTTGTGCTTCATCCAGCCCAGCATTTCTCATGATGTACTCTGCATATAAGTTAAATAAGCAGGGTGACAAAATACAGCCTTGACATACTCCTTTCCCGATTTGGAAGCAGTCTGTTGTTCCATGTCCAGTTCTAACTGTTGCTTCCTGACCTGCATATAGGTTTCTCAAGAGGCAGGTCAGGTGGTCTGATATGCCCATCTCTTTCAGAATTTTCCACAGTTTATTGCGATCCACAGTCAAAAGCTTTGGCATAGTCAATAAAGCAGAAATAGATATTTTTCTGGAATTCTCTTGCTTTTTTGATGATCCAACAGATGTTGGCAATTTGATCTCTGGTTCCTCTGCCTTTTCTAAAACCAGCTTGAACATCTGGAATTTCATGGTTCACGTATTGCTGAAGCCTGGCTTGGAGAATTTTGAGCATTACTTTACTAATGTGTGAGATGAGTACAATTGTGCAGTAGTTTGAGTATTCTTTGGCATTGCCTTTCTTTAGGATTGGAATGAAAACTGACCTTTTCCAGTCCTGTGGCCACTGCTGAGTTTTCCAAATTTGCTGGCATATTGAGTACAGCACTTTCACAGCATCATCTTTCAGGATTTGGAATAGCTCAACTGGAATTCCATCACCTCCACTAGCTTTGTTCATAGTGATGCTTTCTAAGGCCCACTTGACTTCACATTCCAGGATGTCTGGCTCTAGGTGAGTGATCACACCATTGTGATTATCTGGGTCGTGAAGATCTTTTTTGTATAGTTCTTCTGTGTATTCTTGCCACCTCTTCTTAATATCTTCTGCTTCTATTATGTCCATACCATTTCTGTCCTTTATCGAGCCCATCTTTGCATGAAATGTTCCCTTGGTAGCTCTAATTTTCTTGAAGAGATCTCTAGTCTTTCCCATTCTGTTGTTTTCCTCTATTTCTTTGCAAGGATCACTGAGGAAGGCTTTCTTATCTCTCCTTGCTATTCTTTGGAACTCTCCATTCGAGTGGGTATATCTTTCCTTTTCTCCTTTGCTTTCACTTCTGTTCTTTTCACAGCTATTTGTAAGGCCTCCCCAGACACCCATTTTGCTTTTTTTCATTTCTTTTCCATGGGGATGGTCTTGATCCCTGTCTCCTGTACAATGTCATGAACTTCAGTCCATAGTCCATCAAGCACTCTATCAGATCTAATTCCTTAAATCTAATTCTCACTTCCACTGTATAATCTTAAGGAATTTGATTTAGGTCATACCTTGAATGGTCTAGTGGTTTTCCCTACTTTCTTCAATTTAAGTCTGAATTTGGCAATAAGGAGTTCTGAGCCACAGTCAGCTCCCGGTCTTGTTTTTGCTGACTGTATAGAGCTTCTCCATCTTTGGCTGCAAAGACTATAATCAATCTGATTTTGATGTTGACCATCTGGTGATGTCCATGTGTAGAGTCTTCTCTTGTGTTGTTGGAAGGGGGTGTTTGCTATGACCAGTGGGTTCTCTTGGCAAAACTCTGTTAGCCTTTGCCCTGTTTCATTCCGTATTCCAAGGCTAAGTATTAGCTATTTTTACCATCAATTCCCACAGCCTAGTAACTCGTAAACTATCTGTTTTCCATAGGCCCACCTCTAGATCATAAATCCTACAAAGATAAAAACATCTGTGTTCTTTTGTCTCCCATGGCACCTAATCCAATTGCTTATACATTGGAATCGAGAAAGAAATTTCTGCTGAATTAAATTTTTGTGATTTTTGTTTTGTTTTTATCTCATTTTGTATTAGCCAAACTGGAGAATTCCTAGTTCATACTTCCTAAGTGTTTCCTGCATATCAGGACAGCGTGTATTTAGAGGATGGTCTGTAAGCAAAGGGACTCAGTCAAGATTTGCAACTTCCTAGCCAGATTTATTCAATATACCATTTCTCAAAGTGTTAATTATTAATGAAGATTAGGGGCTGCCGTCTATGGGGTTGCATAGAGTCGGACACGACTGAAGTGACTTAGCAGCAGCAGAGATATAATAGCAGAAGTGGAAAACACATTTAATTTGAAGTGTTACACATTTGATGGCCACAGTTACATTTCAAAGAAGTAAAATTTCTTTCATTCAGATTGTTAGAAACAGTTGTGATTTTCTACATAATTTCTTTTTTTCATTTTTTTTATGAATATAATTTTAGGAGGAAGAATAGCTATTTCTTGGAAATGTGATTTTCTAACCAAATGATTACCTAAATTCTACAAAGTAAACTCTTCACATATTTTTTTCTAAACTTAATATATTAAAATAGAATTTTTTTCCCAAAACTGCCTAAAATATATAGAATCATCTCTATGACAACAGACCCTGTGGAATCTCAGAGTGGGATGGAAAAGACTATATTTTCTAGGGGAAAATAAAGGAAATGTCAAAGATCTCTCGATTGCTCCCCTTGTATCCATTTGTCTTTCTGATAAACACTAATTGGTAGCCTAGTATGTGCAGGGCTCATACTAGGTACTTTGGCCACCTCATGCGAAGAGTTGACTCACTGGTAAAGACTCTGATGCTGGGAGGGATTGGGGGCAGGAGGAGAAGGGGACGAGGAGGATGAGATGGCTGGATGGCATCATTGACTCAATGGGTGTGAGTCTGAGTGAACTCCCGGAGTTGGTGATGGACAGGGAGGCCTGGCGTGCTGTGATTCATGGGGTCACAAAGAGTCAGACACGACTGAGCGACTGAACTGAACTGAACTATGTGCAAGGCTTGTGTTTGGCGAAATAGAAAACACAAAAATAAATCAGACACTTAAATAAAACTTTATCTAGAAACTTACCAAGAGTAAGGAAACTAAGACATGCAGAGAAATTCAAATATATGATGCAGAGTAATCATTGCCATTACAAAAGGTGCCAGAGGAGGGATGGATGCTTCTAGTCAAGGCTACTGGGAAGGGTTCTCAGAAAATGTGACCTCAGAGCGTATATTTGAAAATAGACTCTATTGATAGCATAGGGATGATAAAACTACCATTCTTCTAGAGTTGGTAATACATGTAAAGTGCTTATACAGAAGGAACATTCAATAAATACTGGCTGTCACTGTCATCAAGTCATTATTATTACTACATGTACTAGCTAACCATGTACTGGCCAATACTATGTGCCAGAACCATGGGAGGCTTTGGAGATACAAGAGGACACTCCCCTCCCTCAAAGACCTCATAAAGAGGTGGGTGGCATAGGAAAGCAAAACCAGAAAGCAAGGGAGCTGGAAGCCTTGTATGCAAATCCTGCCAGTCACTTTGTAAAAGGCTGCCCTGGAGGGGAGGGTAATTCCATGACATTTCTCACTCCCCTGCTGGTGTAAAGATTTCCACTTGAATTTTGTTTCAAGTCTGCTTCTGGAGTCAGGGAGAGGGTTGGGTATTCAAAGTAAGACAAGGTTAATGGAGCTCAAGCAGAGGGAAATGCAGCTAAAAACACTTGGATGTGACCACTCAAGATGCTTTGAAGGCAATAAAACTAGCTCTTAATGGCTAAAGGGAGAATTTACAGAACTTTGGATAAAATGATCCGTACTACTATTGAAAGGTCTTCTTTGGTCCATGCTGAATATGGTGGTTAATTTTATGTATCAACATGACTGGACTGTAGAGTGCCCAGACATTTGCTGAACACTATTCTGAGAGTGTCTGGGAGGAGGATTCTGGATGAAATTAACATTTGAATCCATAGACTGAGTAAAGCAGATTGTCCCCCCATGGATCTCATCCAGTTTGTTAGGATGACCCTCCCCCAAGTAAGAGGGGACTCTTTCTGCCAGATTACCTACCTCTGTGCTGAGACACTGAATATCTTGTGTCTTTGACCTCAAACTGGAACAAGGGCTCTTCCAGGGTCTCAAGCCTGTCAGCATCTGGATTGAAACTACACTATCGACTCTCCTGGTTCTCAAGCTTGCCCACCACAGATCTTGGGACTTGTTAGCCTTCATAACTGTGGGAGCCATTTCTTTATAACACATCTCTTTCCACATCTATATTGTTGGTTCTGTTTCTCTGAAGAATCTTGATTACTACACCAGGTTGAAGCATTTAAAGTGTATCCTGAGAACCAAACAACTTTAAGCAGAGAAGTAACATACCATCCATTGAGTGATAACTTGTTTTTTTATGAGAGAAATTTACTTTAAAAATGCCTTCATATTTTGGTATTCGTGTTACAATCAAGCAAGAGTCCTTTGGTCTGCAAAGCACCTAATGTGCTGTTACTTATTAATGAAATCCAGTTTAGTACAAGTACAACATTATTCTACGTAATGTGCTCACTGGAGCCATTTTTATTCAACACATTTCTAGCAATAATTTTTTTTTTTCCCAAGCAAAAGCTGGAACCAAAAGACAATGTATAAAAGAAGATGATAGTCTATGGAGATGGGAGTCATGCCATTCAAACTTGGAAAGAAGTTAAGACATGTTTGGAGCATGGGCAGAGAGCTGCCCTTTTAACAGTTCTTTAAGCATCCTACTTCTTTGTTAGAGGACAAAAATAAAATATAAGGTTCTCAGCCAAAGTGATACCATTTCAAAATAGAGAGCAATCCATCAGCTGGTATTATTCTGTATGTTCAGAAATGCCAACTCCAGAAAATCCTCTTTCCTTCCTTTGCCGGGGCTTCCCTGGTAGCTCAGTTGGTGAAGAATCCATCTGCAATGCGGAGACCTGGGTTCAATCCCTGGGTTGGGAAGATCCCCTGGAGAAGGGGATCGCTACCCACTCCAGTATTCTGGCCTGGAGAATTCCATGGACTGTATAGTCCATGGGGTTGCAAAGAATCAGACACGATGAGCGACTTTCACTTCACTTCCTCTGCCAAGGGCACCCAGAGACTAAGGCTCAGTTTCATCTGAAGGGGCCTCTTTGATATGAATTTCATAATGGATACAATTTGTATTCATTTCACTATCAGATTAACCTGTTGAATTCTTCACAGAAAGTACAAATATGACTAAGGTTCTTATTTAGATCAAATACAAGTATGAAAAACAACTAGTTTTCAGTAACACCTAGCTCTGTACACTTCAGAAACCCCTTCATAAGGAAGCATTTTACCTACTTTCACAGCTATCTACTTTATCTTTTATGGGAGACTGAGTTGATATGAAAGATTGTTGGCTTAAAGATATCTGTTTTTGGAGAAGGTAAATAGTAATAACAAATGGTCCCACGCTTCCTTGAAAGACAAAGTATACCACAGGTTTTGCAATGACTTAGGGTTTGCCTCTTCTCTACTTACCTAGAGTTCCCATAATTAATGCAGTCTTTGAGGGAAGTAAAAAGAAAACAGACAAACTACAAAACCCCAAAGAACTTCAGTCTAAAGTGTGGTCTCTGGACCAGCAGCGTCATTAGCATTATCATCTGATAGCTTGTTAGAAATGCAAGTTCTTGGGTCCCATTAAAGGTCACAAGTTCTCGGGGAGGGACCCATCACTCTGTGTTTTAATAAGCCCTCCAGGTGATGCTCATGTAAGCTGATATTCCAAAGTACTATTTGTGCACTGGAGGAGAATCTTTCAAAAGCAGTAGCTGCTTCACTTTACATCCAAGCTAAGCTAACTTGGATGCTTAACCAATACTGATGCTGGTAAGGGATCCCCAAACCACATGGTTTCTGGGAGCAAGAAACAGTTCTTCTCCTTATAAGATAACATATGCTTGAAATCACCCAGCTAACACATAGCTGGAAGGCATGGTTATCATGGTCCATGGCCAGGACCCTCAGATTGGCTGAGGGACATGTACATGGATGGACATGTACATGTCTACTGAAGCTCCAGCTTCAGTCAAAGAGACCTGTGGGTTGCATGGACAAAGGAGTGTGTTACAAGGAAAGTTACCCTCATGGACTATTAAGGCAGCCTCTCCACTCCCAGGCAGGGGGTGGGTGGAGGTGGGGGGAAAACGAATGACAGGCACGTGAAATAGATAAAACAATACTGTCGTCAAAACTTCAGGGACACCCCCGCATATGGGCAAGTCTGTAAAGCAGAACAATTACAGTGATCTCGGCTTTTATTTCATGAGCACCCAAGTCCTCTCTCCTAAGGCTTAATTTTCACAGCACAGGCTTTTTATTTATCCTTTATTTTTTAAATAATTCATTATCCACAGCTTCTAGGAGCAGTTTGCATTTGCAGAGAAAGGAGATAGCATTAGCAAAAACACAATGCTCCAAACTTTTCAGGATTTCCAAGAAGTAGGAAAGATAAGGGTATCCTCATGGCTTCTTGGGAAACTTGACAAAGCAGAAATTGGAAGCAAGGAAAGATTGATAAAGATGAATTCCTCACAGAGTATCTTGCATTACATTGAAAACCTGGGCCCCCTGGATCTCACAAATTGCTAAATTTACTTTATGGAAGGTCCCTGAGAGGGCCAGGAGAGAGTTTTTTTTTAAAGTCAAAAAAATTTTTTTTTCTCCTTCTCCCACCTGGTCATTGACCTAAGAGGAGCACTCAAAGCTCATTCATTTATAAATAAATCAATAAGTAAAAGGCATTGCTCAGAAAACTGCATGGTTCTGCTGTTTCTGGTTTGGCCAACTAGGTACATGATGGTACCAATCCTAAGATATGGGGTTCAGGAGTGGGGCGATGGGGAAGGGGAGATTTTGGATTTAGTTTTAGATGTGTTGAGTGAGACATGCTGAGGGACTCTTGGCTGGAGATGGTCGTGTGCAGTGAGGATACAGAGAGAAGTGGAGACAGGATGCCCAGGCAGGTGAAATAAAGGCTGCAAAGGGTCACATGGAGTCACGTGATCAAATATTCACTGGTTTCAAAAACCACACTCCACCCACCCAACAGGTTTTGATAACCTCCACGAGGACAGCAGCTGTAGCAGGGTAGAGAGAACCGCATAATTGCTGTGGACTGCTGAGTAAATAGCAAGTGAAGGAGATCGATACCTCTTCAGAGATATTTGGCTGAGATCCCACTCCTGGGCATGTACTTGAGCAAAACTATCATTCAAAAAGATACATGCAACCCAAAGATCATAGCAGCACCATCTACAACAGCCAACACATGGGAACAACCTAAATTTCCATCACCGGCTGAATAAAATACTGTGTTGTGCTGTGCTTAGTCACTCAGTCATGTCTGGCTCTTTGTGACCCTATGGACTAGCCTGTCAGGCTCCCCTGTCCATGGGATTCTTCAGGCAAGAATAGTAGAGTGGGTTGCCATGCCCTCCACCAGGGGATCTTCCCAACCCAGGGATCGAACCCAGGTATCCCACATTGCAGGCGGATTCTTTACCGTCTGAGCCACCAGGGAAGCCCATGAGTACTGGATTGGGTAGCCTTCTCCAGGGGATCTTCCTGACTCAGGATTTGAACTGGTGATCTCCTGAATGAAATACTGCTGCTGCTGCTGCTAAGTCACTTCAGTCGTGTCCGACTCTGTGCGACCCCATAGACGGCAGCCCACCAGGCTCCCCCGTCCCTGGGAGTCTCCAGGCAAGAACACTGGAGTGGGTTGCCATTTCCTCCTCCAATGCATGAAAGTGAAAAGTGAAAGTGAAGTCGCTCAGTCGTGTCTGACAGTTTGCGACCCCATGGACTGCAGCCCAGCAGGCTCCTCCGTCCATGGGATTCTCCAGGCAAAAGTACTGGAGTGGGGTGTCATTGCCTACACAGCCATAAAAAAAATGAAATAATGCCATTTGCAGCCACATGGACAGACCAAGTCAGACAGAGAAAGGTAGATACCGTATAATATCACTTACATGTGGAATCTAAAATACGACACAAATGAATTTATCTGAAACAGAAACAGACTCACAGGCCTAGGAAAGAGACTTGTGGTTGCCAAAGGGAAGGAGATGTGGGGGAGGGATGGAGTGAGAACTCGGCATTAGCAGATGCAAACTATTATATATTGAATGGACAGACAACAAGGCCCTCTGAATAGCACAGGGAACTATATTCAACATCCTATAATAAAGAATGTGAAAAATATTATATGTATATGCAGAACTAAATCACTCTGCTGTACAGCAGAAATGAACACAACTTTGTAAATCAATTGCCCTTCAGTAAAATAAATTTGGAAAGAAGATGTGGCTGAGGGCACAAGTCAGGTCTACGCATACGGTGTCATGTAGGTTGGAGGATTTTCACCTACTCTATTGTTTATTCTTACTTCTGTGTCTTATTAGAAATTATTTCATTTATACACTATTCTCAAAAGTTACTGTTACTCTTCCCACACCTGCCTCAATGTTTTCAACTACACAGCAGAAAGCAGTCTACCCAGGACTTTTGAGGACTCTTTCTGAAGCACCTTGTAGGGGTTTTTTGTGCAGATGCCTACAGCATCCGCCCTTCTGCCAGCAGCATTTTGCTTTCTCTTTTATCAGAACTCCCTAATGAGATCAAACTCTGCTTAGTCAAGGCTTGTGTCCTTAGGTCTTTATTTGTTCTGCTGTTTATCAGCATTTGCTACACACACTGCACATTCTTCCCCTTTGAAGAGACCGATGGCTTTCTGTCTAGGCCTGCTGCTTGTTCCTGCATTCGGGTTGCCTGGTTACAGCAACACTTCACTGGATTTTCATTGAAGGCAAAATGTGTTTGTAGCTTTTGAGGCCCATCAAGTGGAAATGGTTAGTACCCCATTTCCTAAGAAGGCAGTCAACTCCTTTATGCACATTACAGAAAGCAGGTCTTGCATAATTCTAAGCATCAATGCGACCCGCACATTAAAAATGTACAAATGAGCACAAAAGTGCCAAGTCCCTGTAAATATCCATAATTAAAGAAAACTTTGAGTTATTTCACTCTATAGATTTTTCTATGCACCGAATGTGCCATTTTAAATAAAAACAATGTGCAATTCAGACCGGGTCAACAATTTGCTTGAGTTCCCTTTACTTATTCAAAGACAACTGATGAATTAGTTCACTGGTGCTGCTGTAAAAAATTTCTATGTACTTAGTGCCTTACAACAACTCAAAATTATCATGTTACAGTCCTGTGGATGAGAAGTCAGACGTGGACCTAACTTGGTTAAACAAGGTGTTGGCAGGGCTGCAATCCTTCCTGCGGGCTCTAGAGGAGGATCTGTACCTTCAACCTTGCAGCTGCTAGAGGCCACGCACATTCCTCAGCTCACGGCCCCCTTTGCATCACGAAAGCCAGCCAGGCTGAATCTCTCTGAACATTATTCCACAGTCATGTCTCCCTCAGACTCTCTTCTTTCTGTCTCCTTCTCCCAGTTTTTAAGGACCCTTGTGATTACATTGGCCCACTCAGATAAGTCAGGATAATATCCCTATTTTAAGATCAGCTAATCAGCAGCCCTGATTTCATTTGCAATCTTATCTCCCCTCTGCAATGTTAACCTATTTACAGATTCTGGGGTTGAAGGCATCTTTGGGGGGTTTAAGGCATCATTCCTCCTCCCACATCTAGTAAATCAGGAAGCAGATGGCTTTGCATACAAAGTATCTGAGGAGTAGAACTAAGAATGACTCCATTTAGACATAATGATTTTCTAAGGGGTCAAGTACCTAGGCTTAAAATCAAGGTCTTTCCTGAGTTTTTAATTTTCAACTTCATTCTCTTGTATAAAAAGTTTCTTCTTTGCTTTCTTTTATTCAGTCTTCATTCTTTCTTTCATCTCCCCTTCCTCCCTCCTTTCCATTCTCCACCCTCCTCTTTTTCACATTTCCTTTCCTCTTTCTTTTGTCTTTATGCCTACCTTTCCTCATTGTTTTGGTCATAAAAGAATAAGAGCTAACTAACATCACAAAGCCAGATGACTAACGGGGAGCTACTTGCAACATACATTTGAAAAGATTAACAGTTTTAGTATACAAATTGTTCTTACAAATCAATAAAGATAAATATGCAATAGGCAGTATAAATATGCAAAAGATATGATTAGCCATTTCACATAGGACATTTTGAGCTATAATAAACAACTGAAAAAGGGATTAGCTATACTACTAATAAAAGAAATGCACTTTGTTATCCATTAATTAGCTTAATTCATGTATAAACTTGATAACATGAGAATGTATACCACTTGGAAGAGTAAGGAAATAGTAAACTCTTAAATACTGCTTATGATAATATAAATTCTGTGCAATGGACTGAATGTTTGTGCTCCCCCAGAATTCATATTTTGAAATCCTAGCCCCTAGTGAGATGGTATTAGGAGGTAAGACTTTGGGAGATAATTAATTGTGAAGGTGCACCTCTCATGAATGGGATTCATGCCTTCATAACAGAAACCCCAGAGAACTCTCCTTCCACCACATGAGGACACAATGAGAAAACAGCTGCCTGCAACTCAGGAGTGGGTCCTCACCAGAACCTGGCCACGCTGGCACTACGGTCTCACCATTCCAGCCTCCAGAACTGTGAGAGATAACTTTCTGTCGTTTATGAGCCTCCTGTTTACGATTTTTGTTACATTAGCCTGAAAGGACATTAGCCCGAAAGGCTGTTCAATGTGAATTGTCAATGTTCACATGCTTGCCTCTGGGAATGGTGACTCCTGAGTACACGCCACTCACTCACAGGCTTGTAAACACAAAGGCCAATTTTACGATTACTATCAGAGCATCTTGATTTTTTATGCATTGTGAAAGAGTAATACTCCTTCTAGAAAAGTTTCTAAAAAAATTGTGGATATATGCCAATGTTTACCTATAAAGACATGCTTCTATAAGTGTCATTCATCAACAAATAGAGAATAATTTGCAATGATATTTTCACAGTTCAACAATATGATTTTGGGTTCATTAAGATTATGCTCAGTTCAGTTGCTCAGTCGTATCCGACTCTTTGTGACCCCATGAATCGCAGCATGCCAGGCCTCCCTGTCCATCACCAACTCCCGGAGTTCACTGAGACTCACGTCCATCGAGTCAGTGATGCCATCCAGCCATCTCATCCTCTGTCGTCCCCTTCTCCTCCTGCCCCCAATCCCTCCCAGCATCAGAGTCTTTTCCAATGAGTCAACTCTTCGCATGAGGTGGCCAAAGTACTGGAGTTTCAGCTTTAGCATCACTCCTTCCAAAGAACGCCCAGGACTGATCTCTTTTAGAATGGACTGGTTGGATCTCCTTGTTACAGAACAATATATAATGACATGAAAAAATGTTCATGATCTGTGGTATGTGACACATTGTGAGTTATAAGACTGCATTTTTGGTTGTTTTCACTTTGCATTTTAAAGACCTAAAGGATAAACAATGAAATCTAATTCATCTCTGAACTATAGGATAAAAAATTATTTGTATTTTTTTCTTTTGGATTCTCTACATTTTTTTTTTTACTACAAATCTGTGCTACTTTTATATTACAATAAGAAGTTTTCTATATATTATTTTCTAGAAGCTATATGTATTTTAAAACATGGTCCAATGACTGAAATGCCTCCTTTTAAAATTATAAGAAGAAGTAAACAGGCATCTTTTAAATGCATAATCCTTGGTCTAGACATCTCTCTGAATATTCATTTACGTTGTTATTCATTCTGTTTGGAAATGTCCCATCACCGCTTGTGCCCAGGACAAAAGTGAAGCGTGGAAAGATTAAACAACCTACACAAAGTCCCACAGTTCTGAGGTGGCTGTCTCAGGAACAGACTGTTTGTCATGACAAGCCTAGAGGTTTTCTTCCAACAAGCAGATGGCTTTGACTATGTACCAAGCTCTTCATTAGCTATTAGTTAGGTTTTTCAGATCTTCACCATGCCTATCACCACCAAGGCCTTCAAACTTGGCCTTCTGACCACTGTGCTGATATGGCAAGAGTAAAGTAAACCATAGCAGATCATGGTGCCCCGTGGTTCACTGATGTTCTTGGAAAACAGATGACTGGGAAGCAGATAAGAAGAGGAAGGAAAAGGACATGTGGGCATGCCCTGTGGCTGGAGGCATGTTTAGCACTTCAGAAACTCTAGGGCTATTACAACAAATAGATAACATATGACTTTCTTAGCAGAAAATCTAGCTTTGAACAACTGCCCACATTTTCAGAATTGTTATGGGAAGAAGTGTTGCATAGCAGGAAGGATTTGAGGTTAGAAATACCCATCTACATGATTTGGGGCAATTGGCTGAGCTTTCTTCAGTGTCCTGTTCATTGTTATCCCCCCAAAATCAGTTGATGAACCTATGCCATAGGATTCTTGTTGGAAGGCCAGTCTCTAGTTAGGAATGAAATAACCCTCCTTAATCCCACTGAAAGGCTTACTCTCAGGCCCAACTAGCTATTACATGGTGATGGATGTCAACATTTCTGAGTCAAGGATTCACACGTTTGATAGAAGCATCTTATTTATTTTCCCTGATTCTCCCATATGAACTGCCCTTCTTCCTCTGTCTCTTACACAACATTTGACATCACATCTCTGCTCCTGCTCATCCTTTTTTTTTTGGCTGTGCCACACAGCTTGAGGGATCTTAGGTCCTCACTAAGGATTGAACCTTAGTTCAATGGGTTCTCACTAAGGATGAGAACCCATGTCCTCAGCCGTGAAAGCACGAATCCTAACTCCTGAACCACCAGGGAATTCCCTTCTGTTCATCTCTTAAAGCTCACTACAGGTACTAGAATCTTCATGAAACTTAGCTTACCCACTCTGGTCCTCATATGTATCTGCCTAGAATTCCTGGTACTATGACTATATCAGTGTTGTACTTGATTATTTGCTGATGTTGTCTTCCAACTCTTGTGTATAATACTTGCCATTTCAGGATCTTATGAGAACTGTATTTTAAATGCAATAGTGATCAAAGTCTTGGGCACATAGGAGACATATAATACTGATGGTGTATGAGAAAAACTTATGAGTGAGAAGGGAGATGAAAAAGAAGTTGGGTGAATACAGTCAAACCCTTGGTATCTGAAGGAGATTGGTTCTAGGAATCTTAGGCAGATACCTAAATCCAGGGACGCTCAAGTCCTTTGTACAAAATGGCATATTACTTGCATGTAACCTACACCTGTCCTCTCATATACTTTAAATCATTCCTAGAATACTGATAATACCTAATACCATGTACATGCTATGTAAATGCTTAGCATGTAGCAAATCAAGTTTTGCTTTGAAGGACTTGCAAAAATTTTATATTTTAAAAAAGGTTGGTTGAATCTACAGATATGGAAGCTATGAATATGAAGGGCTGACTGTACCTTTTTCTTCTTAGCTTTGGAAGAGTAGATTCAGGTATAAATTTTAAAAAATCATGTTCATTTGTTAGAGGATATAATTTTAGAAAGATATTTTTAGAGACATATTCTTCCCTTATGACAAAAAATATATGAAAAGAAGTGCTGTTCCTTTATCTAGATTAGGATTTCTGGGAAAAAAAAAAAAAGATCTTTTACTTGAGAGAAAAGTGAAAGTCAATAAGTTATGTCCAACTCTTTGTGACCCCATGGACTTTGTATAGTCCATGGCATTGTCCAGGCCAAAATACTGGAGTGGGTAGTCTTTCCCTTCTCTATGGGACCTTCTCAACCCAGGGATCAAACCCAGGTCTCTTGCATTGCAGGCAGATTCTTTACCAGCTGAGCCACAAGAGAAGCCCAAGAATACTGGAGTGGGTAGCCTATCCCTTTTCCAATGGATCTTCCTGACCCAGGGATCAAACCAGGGCTTTCTGCATTGCTGGTGGATTCTTTACCAACTGAGCTATTTGTTTTAGCTTAAAAAGTCATGGTAGCTTTTTGTTAGTTTAATGAAAACCTACTATATATATTTTGAAATTTTCCAGATTATGGAAGTACAACAGAGTGTCAGAAATGGTCTAAATTTGCTCCAAATTTACCTTTCCATTGATGAGACAAGACAAAGGTTAAAAAAGAAATCATAACATAAAAATTCAGCTGAAGACAAACTGCAAGAATGTATATAATTTAGACAGAGATAAATGACAGAAACACATGGTCAGGAAAATTAATGAAAGATGTATTTGTATTAATACAATTTAATTTATATTTGGAAGTGTATAAGGAGGTTGACAGAGAAGGCAATGGCACCCCACTCCAGTACTCTTGCCTAGAAAATCCCACGAATGGAGGAGCCTGGTAGGCTGCAGTCCATTGGGTCGCTAAGACTCGGACACAATTGAGTGACTTCTTTCACTTTTCACTTTCATGCATTGGAGAAGGAAATGGCAACCCACTCCAGTGTTCTTGCCTGGAGAATCCCAGGGACGGGGGAGCCTGGTGGGCTGGCGTCTTTGGGGTCGAACAGAGTCGGACACGACTGAAGCGACTTAGCAGCAGTAGCAGCAAGGAGGTTGAAATAATTGGAACCTGACTGAGAAGATTCTTGACTTGTTGTGTTTAGAAAATAATAGGCATATGTTAAAAGATATGACAATTCTCATCAAAATCTATATTTGGGGTTTCCTTCATAAAACCTAAATATGTCTGAACACTCAAATAAAATAAATTAATAATATGTCTGTCAATATTTGAATAAAACCTATGCAATTTAGGCAACCACTGTCATCTGTTTAATTTTTAGCAGGTTGCCAATGTAGAGTTCTCAAACCTGACTTATGCTTTGACTTTTTCATTCAAATGGTTTTGCGTTATATCCAACAAAGAAAAATCTATATTTAAGGGCAGAAATCATCTCTAGTAAAATTCATAATTTATAAACATTCATAATTCTATGTCTATTAATTTTGTCTACTAGTAACTTTATACAGGTCATATACATGTTTCTATATGTGTATATTAATACAAATATATTTCTCAAGTGCATTTTTAAGGCATTGAATATTTTTGCAGCTTTATAAAGTTTATCATTTTATTCTGTACTTGGAAATGCCTCCCAAATATACTGGTGGGTCAAATGGATCATTATTTTGCTATGTCTATCAAAAAGAGAGTGAAATTTTCAGCCTCTTTTCTATTTGATTTTCTCAAATAGTTTTTGAGTCACACTCAAAACAAATGAAATTTTCTGTCTAAAGCAAATCTTCCTCTTAGAGACAAGTGGCAGGTTTAAGAAGAATACAACTTCATCCTGGAATCATTTTTCTGTTTTATTAATTTTCTCAGCTACTTACTATTTGAAAGGTACATATTTAATTATAGTTAACTCTGCATAAGTCAACATGAATATTGTATATAAGCTATATAAATTTCATACTTGGAAGAAAAATTGGAGAAATCTAATCACTTTCAGGGTCAAACAATAAAGAGACTATGGATAAATTTTTTTAGTCATAGTCAGTTTCTTTGTGAATGAGTCAACTGAGTTTGGATACTTATAGGGGATTGAAGATTTCTAATATCAAATGTATTTGTGAGCTCACAAGGTAATATTGTCAATGAATGGTTACTAACCCAATGGTCACTGATAAAAGTGAAAACTTTTAGCCAAAGAAATCATAACTTTTGCTTGAGGTATGTAGAGAGAATAATTGGTGAATTTGTTCTTCCTTGTTCTGCCTATTAGCTTCACCTCTACACTTATTCGTTAGGTGTATAAAAACTACATAACAGCTAACCACACTTTCTGAGATTACTACATCAGATCTCCTACGTAGCAATAATGAGCGATACCAGGAGTGGGCTGGGGCTGGAAGAACCAGGCAGTTGGGGCGGGGGCAGCAGAGGCACACGCAAAGAAATCTGTGGGTCCAGAGTGAATGGGGAGAAGGCAAACCCAGAAGACTAGACCAGGAGATGGTTGTGAATCTAGGGAGCCAAAGGTCAGGGTGAAGGCACAGGTTCAGAATCCAGCTAAGTCTGGGTAAGGTATTAGCAAGTAGAAATAAACCCGATCCAAAGGCAAAGCCTGCTTTGGTGGCCTGAATGGTGAGAGAGAGATGGTCACAGTAGAGCAGAGTTTCTTAGCTTCTGCACTCTTGACATCTGCGGTCGGAGAAGTCTTTGCTGTGAGGCTGTCTCACGCATCACAGGAGGTTGAGTTCCATGCCTGGCACTGACTCTCTAGTTGCCAGTAGCACTTCCCTTCCTCTAGTTGTGAGTAACAAAAATGTCTCCAATTGTTCTTGAAAGGGCAAAATCACCACTATTTGGGAAACCCTACAGTAAAGAAATTTGACTTTCCCTCCCAAAAAAGGGAAGGTGGTGACTTGACCCTATCTTTCAAGTTTCCAACATGAGGATTCTTTGATCTAATCTCAAAACTAAGAAACGAAATTCTTATTATGAGGGAAATTAATGTCCTTAAATTCTCTGTTAGGACTTGAGTCCAATAAAAAAACTGACTTCCACATTCAAGATCAGAACTTGTGTTTTTATGCTTTGTTTTTTATATTCACTGAAAATTACACAAAATAAATCCTACCCACTGAAAAATCCAAACCTTTTATGTAAAGAACAAAGAGATTTCTGACTTGAATCATACAAATATTACTTGCTGTAGGCTATGAAATGACACATGTAACTATAAATTATTTGCAACTAAAGTGTATGATAATTCCATAAGCTGCCACATCAGACTTCTAACAAATACTCCCAGAAAGAAAAAAGTCATGTGTACTTCACCCACAGAAAGCCATAAAACTGTTCAAAAAAACCTGTTGCTGGTTTCTTTTTTCCAAAGTTCCTAATGCATTTCCCTGATGGGCTCTATTAAGGGATAAATGTGTCTCCCCAACACTCATATTTTGAAGCCCTAACCATCTGTCCAACCAGTCCATTCTAAAGGAAATCAGGCCTGAATATTAATTGGAAGGACTGACGCTGAAGTTGAAACTCCAGTATTTTGGCCACCTGATGCAAAGAACTGACTCATTTGAAAAGATCCTGATGCTGGGAAAGATTGAAGGCAGGAGGAGAAGGGGATGACAGAGGATGAGATGGTTGTATGGCATCACCAACTCAATGGACATGAGTTTAAGTAAGCTCCAGGAGTTGGTGATGGACAGGGAAGCCTGGTGTGCTGCAGTCCATGGGGCTGCAAAGAGTTGGACACGACTGAGCGACTGAACTGAACTCTCTGTGACTACCTGGAGATAGGGTTTTAAAGAAGTAATTAAATTAAAATGAATTTACCGGGGTGGACCCTGATCTGATATGAATGATGTCCGTGTAAGAAGAGGAGACTGAGATAAAGACACACAGAGGGAAGACCACACGAAGACACAGGAGAAAGACAGCCATCAACAAGCCAAGGAGAGAGGCTGGCGAGTAAACCAGCCCCTACAACACCCTGATGCTGAACTTCTAGTCCTCAGAATTGTGAGAAAATAAATTTCAGTTGTTTGAGCCATCCAATTTGTGACACTTTATTATGGCAACCCTGATAAACTAATACGGACACTTTTCCATCTTCTCCCGTGATCCCTGACTTCCTAGTGACCACTTATCTACAGAAAATTGTACCACACGACCTGGATGAGTTAGATGGAATTTGATTTTGAAATCTGTAATATGGTACCAACTTGACTCATATTAGAGTGGTTTCATGAGGAAAAACTCAGACATTAGAAGGAAGAGAAGCCTAGCAGATTTAAAAAGTGATGAGAATCAGATGAAATCAGGGAGACTTTCTCGATGCTCCAGGTGCCTCTTAGGATTTGACCCCAGCCTTCTCAGAAGACCCTCTTATTACTTGTGTGGTGACAGATACTATTCTCAGTTTTAAAATACAGCTCTGTTAGTCCCTAGCTGAATGTCTCACTTTTCTGAAGTGTGCATCATTTTCCATATCGAAAAAGTAGGGCTGCTATGGTGCTGACTTTCTCAGAGTTATGAAGATTTAACTGATTTACTCTATGTATCTTATGACTGATAGAAAGCAATCCATAAGGCTAGCTATTATGCCTGTTAGTAACATCAAGCTGTAGTTATGCATGTGCTGTATCTTTATTATGATCATTTCTAGTCTAACTTCTATTGTTTTCTCATTCATTTTGCCTTAGTCTCCATTATGAAATTTAAAGATATGGGACCAAAGTATCCCCAAACACAGAGATCTGGTTTAACAGAAAAATGAGTTTTCCCCCTAAACTATGATCATTACTGCATTGGGAAGGGTTAAGAAGACTAGCTAGATAATCTGAAATCAGTCCAGGGAGTATGTGCAAGTCAGAAAAATTATATTCCAGTCAAAGATAGTATGGTCATGAATTAACCATAAATTCAAATTATGGACAGATAATGTATATCATCTATATTAGCAGTCACATATTCTATTAGAAGTTACTTTTATTTCATATTTCATATTTAGAATTTACAAATGGCTGATGCCTCAGCATTGCAGAAATACTGAACAATATAGGAGGATTTTGACATTTAGTTTAAAAATGTACTTACTATTATAAATATGTAATAGAAATAATTTCATGAGCACGGCATGATTCAAAGCACTGATGTGAAACTGAGAATGATTTTATTATTATTTCACTCGCTCAAGTGCTAAGATGCATTTTGGATTTATTTAAAGTAGCAATTTTCAAACAACAATTTATTTGCATAGCTATTAATACATTCTAGATCACTAAAACTGTCCCATTTTTTAAAACCTGTAATATGATTTTTGGCTTTGCATCACTGGAAACACCTGCTGATGGATAGATTTGTTTTAACAGCAATGCATTATACTTATACAATTATTTTTTTTCTCATATGTTAGAGTGAAAACAAGTTTTCATTTTCAGAGGTTTCAAAATGAATATGATGTCATTATTGCCAAATATATCAAGGAATCCGAAATCTATAAAATCTTATAAATCATGCTGTGGTGTTGACAAGACATTTACAAGCACATACCATAGCCAGTTGCATTTTTTACATGAATGGACGTTTTCTTTTAAGAAGACTTTAAAATACAGAAATCTGCTCACTGTGATTATACAGGAAATAGAGAAGATGGAACAAGGAGATTGAAACAGAAAGAAGCCATGAGATTATGGAGAGAAGAATTTATTAAATTCAACTCATATCAGCAGCTACTTATTAAACAGCTATTATGTGCTTTATATTCTGGAAAATACTGAGTTGTTTGAAAAAAATGAATGCAAGTGAAACAAGGAGGGGAAGGAGGAGGAGGAGGAAAAAGAGAAAAAAGATCACAGCCCTGATCTTCTTCATCACATGGGAGTCTCTCTGGATTGACGTTATGTTCCAGTTAGGGGGACACTGTAAAGTCCCAAATGAAATACACTTAGCAGGTTCACCTTTCAAGTATAACATTACAGAAGACTTCAGATCACCCAGGAGAACTTAGCCCATCTTGATCATCTGCACAGAGTGGAACACCTCCAGCATTTTCTGTAGCTAGGCAACCGATCCTGATCTGAGGGTGGAAGGGGCATCCTCTCTATGATGAGGCTATGAAAGGTTGCTTAAGAAGGTGACACGCACCAGCAGCCTTCATTCACACCTTCCTACCTGCCAGAATCACTAGTTAGATGAAAGACCACTTGAGATGGACATGAAAACCTCAAAAAAATCTTTCTGAAAGGCAGGCACCACAGTGTTCATCCGTTCAGTTCAGTCACTCAGTCATGTCCAACTCCTTGTGACCCCATGGACTGCAGCGCACCAGGCTTCCCTGTCCATCACCATCTCCCAGAGCTTGCGCAAACTCATGTCCACTGAGTCAGTGATGCCATCCAACCATCTCATCCTCTATCATCCCTTTCTCCCCCGCAACGTCAGGGTTTGTTCCAATGAGTCAGTTCTTCACATCAGATGGCCAAAGTATTGGAGCTTCAGCTTCAGCATCAGTCCTTCCAATGAATATTCAGGACCAATTTCCTTTAGGATGGACTTGTTTGATCTCCTTACAGTCTAAGGGACTGTCAAGAGTCTTCTCCAACACCAAAAGCATCAATTCTTTGGCATTCAGCTTTCTTTACGATCCAACTCTCACATCTATACATGACTACTGGGAAAACCATAGCTTTGACCATATGGACCTTTGTTGGTAAAGTAATGTCTCTGCTTTTTAATATGCTGCCTACGTTTGTTGCACAGAGTCAGACACAACTGAAGTGACTTAGCAGCAGCAGCAGCAGCAGCAGCTAGGTTTGTTGTAGCTTTTCTTCCAAGGAGCAAGCATCTTTTAATTTCATGGCTGAAGTCACCATCTGCAGTGATTTTGGAGCCCAAGAAAATAAAGTCTGTCCCTGTTTCCACTGCTTCCCCATCTATTTGCCATGAAGTGATGGGACCAGATGCCATGATCTTAGTTTTTTGAATGTTGAGTTTTAAGCCAGCTTTCTCACTCTCCTCGTTCACTTTCATCAAGAGGGTCTTTAGTTCCTCTTTGCTTTCTGCCATCAGGCTGGTGTCATCTACATATCTGAGGTTATTGATAGTTCTCCTCACAATCTTGATTCCAGCTTGTGCTTCATCTAGCCTGGCATTTCGCATGATGTACTCTGCTTCGAAGTTAACTAAGCAGGGTGACAATATATAATCTTGATGTATGCCTTTCCCAATTTGGAATCAGTCCATTATTCCATGTCCAGTTCTAACTATTGCTTCTTGACCTGCATATAGGTTTCTCAGGAGGCAGGTAAGGTGGTCCAGTATTCCCAACCCTTTAAGGATTTTCCACAGTTTGTTCTGATCCACACAGTCAAAGGCTTTTGCATAGTCAATGAAGCAGAAGTGGATATTTTTCTGGAACTCTCTTGCTTTTTCTGTGATCCAAAGTATGTTGGCAATTTGATCTCTGGTTCCTCTGCCTTTCCAAAATGCAGTTTCAACATCTGGAAATCCTCAGTTCATGTCCTGTTGAAGCCTAGCTTGGAGAATTTTGAGCATTACTTTGCTAGCGTGTGAGATGAGTGCAATTGTGTGGTAGTTTCAGCATTCTTTGGCATTGCCTTTCTTTGGGATTGGAAGGAAAACCTGACCTTTTCCAGTTCTGTGGCCACTGCTGAGTTTTCCAAATTTGCTGGCATATTGAATGCAGCACTTTCACAGCATCATCTTTTAGGATTTGAAATAGCTCAGCTGGAATTCCATCACCTCCACTAGCTTTCTTTGTAGTGATGCTTCCTAAGGCCCACTTGACTTCACACTCCAGAATGTCTGGCTCTAGGTGAGTGATCACCCCATCGTGGTTATATGGGTCATGAAGATCTTTTTTTGTGTGTAGTTCTGTATATCCTTGCCACCTCTTCTTAACATCTTCTGCTTCTGTTAGGTCCACACCATTTCTGTCCTTTATTGTGCCCATCTTTGCATGAAATGTTTCCTTGATAGCTCTAATTTTCTTGAAGAGATCTCTAGTCTTTTCCTTTCTGACTTTTCCCTCTATTTCTTTGCACTGATCACTTAAGAAGACTTTCTTATGTCTCCTTGCTGTTTTTTGGAACTCTCATGGTAATTTGAATTACCTGGGAGCTGTCTTTACTATGGCTGAAAAAAGTACATAGGGTACTGGGACATAGTGGAACTATAAAAATAGCAAGGTATTCACAGGCTGGAAGAGGGATAGTGGGGGTGATATTCAAATGAACCAAGAACAGTTAATGGCACATTCAATGGATGTAAATCATTTACTCAAGGTTCTTTAATAACCCTGAGGTTTCTCCTACTTTCTAAAAAGTAGTATGAAATAAGATGAGAGCCTACCTTTTTCAGATTGCCCTAGAAAGGACTGCTCTCTCCACTGCAATTTGGGGAGAAGAGGGATGGAATGCAGTAATAATCTGCATTGTGCCTACAAATATTAATGGGTTTCGTACAATTTCTAGACCTGGATGACTTACAAGTGTGGGGAAGAAATCACAGGACATGAAATTTGGGGCAAGAGAAAATATCGTTTGGTCCAGCCCCTCACTTCTGATGTGAGGGGCTGAGACTCAGGAGATGAACCACGTTTCCCAAGACAACACAGTCACCTGGCCAGAGCAGGACGTATCACGCCTGGATTTCCTGTCGCCTCCTTTAGATCTTAGCAAGGAAAACACAGGTTGTCAGATGTGACTGGTGTATGGAAACCACACTTGTAAGACTATGTAGGCGGCAAAATAAAGTAGTAGAACTGCAAGTGACGCCCTCATGTTTTCACCTTCCAATTTCAGGGGAAACAAACTGCTTTACTCACCTGCTGGGAAAAACTCGCCCATTTTCTTTTTGTAGATTTTAAAGTCGACCTCTAGGAAGACACAGAAGATGATCCGATCCACCTAGGGGCAAACAAGAGATACCTAAAGTGAGAGGAAATATGGCAAATGCATTCCCAGAATATGGTCTTGGAACAAAAAATAAATGGAAGACCCTCTCACAGACTCTTGCTGCTATACTGCTAACTCTATGAGAACACTGAGTGAAGTTCACACATGTGAGTGTGTGTATGTGTGTTTGTAAATGCACTCTCTATGTAAATAAACCCATGGGCAATTTGGTGGAAAGATGTTGCATAAATCAAATAAGAAATAATAAATGACAAGAAGCCACTTTGCAGCAAGCTATAAATAAGACCTGAGATTCCACCAGGATACCTAGACTTTTATGTTCTATTAAACAGCCACACGAGAGGTGTACGGCGGAATGACAATAAAGTATGTCAGTAAACAGAGAGCTCTTTGTCCTACCCTTGTTAAACAAATATATTTATCAAAACTGTTAGTATTTGAACATGACCCAAAAAGCTTCACACAGTATAATTTGCATGCAGTCACTTGCTTTTAGCTTTACATACTTGGAAATGCAGCAGAAATAAACTGTAATTAGCTGACAGTACATGAGGCCAATGTAACTAATCTGGTAGGTTATTACTGAATAAGGAAATGCCACTTCAGAAGTAAAATGTTTGCACGGTCCCTGTTTTCTGTTTCAAGAGCTTCTGCATGTAAGGAGTTTCTCTGAGACATTCCTAGAGTAACTGGTACCAGAGAAGAGAGATGGGGTACACCTAAGAGCTCACGGATATCTGATGTTAATCAGTGACTCAATTTTGTGTCTTGAAAACTAACACCCCCTTTGTTCCTTTATTTTAACAATGTACAAAAAGTTAAAATTTACTCCATCCATCAAATTGCAACTGGCAATTGAATGGAACATCAGTAGGGAACAGAAGTGGGGTGTATGTGTGACAGCACAGGAAAAAACCCAAATGGATTTCATCTTCCCAACCTCTCAGCTCTCCCAGCCTGTAGGGGACAGAGTCACATGAGCCAAGTCCCAGAGTTCCTAGGAGGAGAGCGATCTATGTGACTGGGAGGGTAGGGAGAGAATTAGGACACGAACAATCACCGGGGTTCCTTGATGGAGGCTCAGAGATGTGGCTTCCTGATCCTTGCACAAGGCTATACCCCCAGCTAAGTGGACTTCCTCCTGCAGTCACTGGTTTAACAAAAACCATGCATCCCCAGCCACTGTTCCCACAGGGTGGAGAAAGCACCTAGCCTTCAGAAATGGAAGGACTGGGTTACAAATAACCCTGCTTTCCTTTCCCTCTATTTACCTGAGTTTCTAGTGTCCAGTCCTGCCTACATGGCATTAACATTTTCGACAAATGCAAAAACTCAACATCAACTCACTCCCCAGGTTATGTATACATTTAGTTGAATCAGTGATTAACTATCTGTACAATACTGCATGCTCACCTCCAGTTTCCCTATGGTGTGTTTATGCCCTGTAGCTAAAGATAAAAATCATAATGTTGAGCATTAAAAATGAGTTACAAAAGGACATACATGCTCTGATGCCACTATACAAAATTTTAAAACACAAATATACAAGAGTGTAGAGATTCATTCATAAGCACTAACTTCCAGAAACATATGTAGGAATATTGCATATGAACTTCAAGACAATGATGATTTCTGGAAACGGAGGGAAGGTAAAATGATGGACTGAAGTGAAGTGAAGTCGCTCAGTCATGTCCGACTCTTTGAGACCCCATGGACTGTAGCCTACCAGGCTCCTCTGTCCATGGGATTTTCCAGGCAATAGTACTGGAGTGGATTGCCATTTCCTTCTCCAGGGGATCTTCCCGACCTAGGGATTGAACCCAGGTCTCCTGCATTGTAGACAGATGCTTAACCATCTGAGCCACCAGGGAAGTCCACATGATGGACTGGTAAGGCTTTAACTGAATAGTGAATAATTTATTTATATAGAAAGAAAAAAGATTCAAGAAAAAATATGGTGATGGGTAACCACTATTAACTATGGGGGTAGGTACATAGATATCATATTCTATACTCATTCTACACCTTTCTATATTATGAAATACATCATAATTAGGAATCCTAATATTAAAAATAAGATTCTGTTACTATTCAGTCATAAAAATGAAATAATATCATTTGCAGCAATATAGAAGGACCTAGAGATTATCATACTAAGTCAGAAAGAGGACAAACACCATACGATATCACTTACATGTGGAATCTAACCTATGACACAGACAAACCTATCTATGAGACAGAAACCGACTCACAGACATGGAGAGCAGGCTTGTGGCGGCCAAAGGGAAGGAGAGGCAGGGTAGGGGTGGGTGGGAGTTTGGGATTAGTAGATGCAAACTATTTTATATTGAATGGATAAACAACAAAGTCCTATTGTACAGCTCTGGGAACTATATTCAATATCCTGTGATCATAGTGGAACATAATATGAAAAAGGATATATATATGTATTACTGAATCACTCTCCTGTATGGCAGAAATTAACACAATATTGTAAGTCAATTATAGTTCAATACAATAAGTTTAACAAGTAAGATTCTGTGTTAGACATACTCTACTCTTCAGCTTCAGTAAACTACTTATAATTTCCAAACACCATAATAAATCTCACTTCTGTGCTTGTGATGGTTGGCTTTTTTCTCCAGGCTTCAAATGATCGGATTATTTCTAAAGTCTTCTAATTGAGATCAAAATCAAAACAAGAAAATTTGGTTCAAAGCAGATCTAAGAAGAACAAGCCAAGCCAGACAGTCTCATTTGTACTCATTTCTTCTTATTTTTATGTCCGCAATATAAATTGTGGAATTAAAAAAACAAACAACACTTATGTTGCATGTGTGTGTGTGGAGTACATTTGTTGCGGGGGAGGGAGGGTTAGTGGTAATGTTATTTACTGTTTTAAGTGTACTTTTAGGCACTACAGACTAAATCCAGATTTCTTAAATATTGCATGGAATTATAATCCACCTTTTAACATTTTAGAGTTTGTTACCATGGAAATGGTATGGGTCCAAAATTCAGCAGCCTGATTTATTCTTTTTTTTTTTTCCCACAGAGAGAAGATGGATGATGAGGGAAAAGTACTTTTACTTTAAACTAATTGGGTGGCCCAGTTCTCTGCCCTTATCCTTAGGCATAACACTGAAAATATCTTGGAAGTAAGTTAAATCCAAGAATTAACCTCATTTGCCAAGTACTTGTTATATACACATATGTGCATGTATTCTCATACACATATATATGCTTGGGGTTATTGCTGGATAAGAGCTCATTTAGCTGGCAAGCTCTGTGTTTATAAACTCATTATGGGTATTGGTCACCACTTGTGGCGGACTGTATTTTCCAAGATGGCATGCAAGATACCCCATCCTTCAGGTTCCTCTTAAGATGTAATGCTGACCATCCTCTCATTGAGAAGTGGGGTCTATATTTCCTTCTCTTGAATCTGGGAGTGCCTAGGACCCTTGCAGAAATGATATGTGAGTTCTGGGTCCATGTCGTGAAAAGTGATAACAGTTTGTGCCTGCTTCTCTTGGGATGCTCACTCTCATACCTAATCATTGTGCCCCAAGAATCAGAGGTCCTGGAGAATTCATGTGCAGAAGGCCTAGCCAACAGGCCGAGCTGGAAGTGAGTTCTGTCCTCACTACAGCAGGTCTGGGGTCCCGGGCACCGAGAGGCACTCGGATGCGCAGTTTGTTCCTGTGGTTCCTCTTCACTCCTGTGGCTCCCACTTCATCTTTGCTCACTTCCATTTGGCATCCAGCTGTGCTCCTGACCCTCCTGCCCTGCTCACATGCTCCAGGCCTGGTCAGATGTGGAGGCTATGACCTTCCACACACGTGCTCAGCATCTCCCTCTGCTGGGCCCTAGTTAGGGGCTCTTCTCTGTTCTGCCAGAAGTCATCCCCTTCTGGACACTGACTTCCTCAGTTTCTCACTGTTGAATAAGTTCTAATCCCTATAAGAAAACCCTTATTCCGTATCTCTTGTTAAGTTCTGCTTCCCTGATTACACTCAACTGATGTAATCTTTAAATCCTTTAGTTGGATATTATGGTGAGGAACATGACACAGGGCAAAGAATAATAAAAAGGCTCCTTTATGAAAGGGTATAACCTGTCAAGGCTACTCAGAGTCCAGTGACTTTCTTCAGTATAGACTTTGGTTGGTCCTAGCCCATCTTCCTGGTGAATTTCCTTAAGTATGCAGGCGATATTTGGTAGTTAAAGAAACTTCTGTACTTAAAATGACTCACATTCTTTTTTTTAACATACAAGTTATTAGTAAACTCAGATGGGTCCTCAGGCTTAAATAAAAGGTGACATTAACATTATTAGGAATTGATGACGTAACTGTAGTTCTTGTTACAATCTAAAACTAGAACCTTACGAAGACTAGGGTGATGCTCACCTTTGCATCAGTGCTCATCTTTGCATCGTGTAGGTCCTGACGCATAACAGGAACTTTGTAAATATTCCCAGAGTACTAGTTAAGGAAAACAGACCTGACTAAAAGGCAAGTTTAAGGCAGATGTATTTCAAGGGTACTTTAGTTCCAGAACAAAAAATGACTTCTTTTGGAAAAACACAAGACTTTCATTTACGTTTGTCAGAGGACCTGTGTACAGAATTAAAGAGGGGCCTGGATGTTTTACAAAAAGTAGAAAAGAGCCACACAAAGGGTGAGTCATTTATTGTTACTGATTGCCGTCTTATCCAATGAAACTATGCCGAATACAAAGGTGCCTGAGCCCAGCAGTGATGCTTTTATACAGGGTGCTTCTTAGTTTCATAAGAGAAACAACGATGGTATCTGTAAACTATGATGTTTTAAAAGTTTTAGAAACCTTTCTAAAGTGAATAAACAGTATCAAATATTGGCAAGGATGTGGATTAACAAGAACTTTCATATACTGCTTTTCAGTCACTTTGGAAAATTATTTGGCAGTACCTACTAAATGAGCTGAATATGTACATACCCTACAACCCAACAATTCCACCCCTAGGCAGACACCCAGCAGAATGTACATGTATGTTTACAAAAGGACTTATACTGCAACATTCACAGCAGCACTAATTTGTAGTTATCTCCAACATCGAAGCTACTTATTGCCCACAAAGAGTAGAATGAATAAATTAATTGTGATCCATTCATAGAAGGGGCTTCCCAGGTGGCGCAAGTGGTAAAGAACCAGCCTGCCAATGCAGGGGACGTAAGAGACACAGGTTCAATCCCTGGGTCAGGAAGATCCCCTGGAGGAGGGCATGGCAACCCACTCCCGTATTCTTGCCTGGAGAATCTCACAGACAGAGGAGCCTGGTGGGCTGCAGTCCAGAGGGTTGCACAGACTCGGACACGACTGAAGTGACTTAGCATGCATGCACACACGCATACAAGGGGATACACAAACTGGAAAGACTTGAAAATTTATAACTACATATAATAATACAAATTAAAAATATTGAATAAAAGAATCCAGAAAAAAATGGAGTTCACACTGGATGGTTCCATTTCTATAAAGTTTAAAAATGTTAGAGAAATAGGAAGAGTCACCAATGGTGTTAAAAATTAATATAGCAAATTACTCTGGGGTGAGGGTTGGTGAAAAGGGACCTAGGGAAATGCCTGGGATCCTGGTTTTTCAATCTGGGTGCTAGTTCCATAGATGCGTTCAGTCTGTGAAAAGTCATACTTAGGATCGGTGTTCGTCTCTGAATATGATACTTCAATAAGAATTTTTTCTAAGATTGAAAGTCTTTTGTTACAGTTGTCTTGGTCAACAATCAAAAATCCATTTTCACTGACTTAGAGGTCAAAAAAGTCCTTTAAAAACTGACCTTCTGAAGGCAATCTCTCTATATATTTCTACTGATGCCAACTGTAGCTCACCCATCAAGGCATAAAGGAGTGAAAATGTATTTTTTTCCACCAAGATATCCATTAATCCACAGTTGGGGGTTTTATGCCCCATAAACATGATGACATAAGTTCTATTAATCTTTCTCAGCATCACAGCCACTGCCCCTGAAGAGGGTTACGCAGCAAAGCAGGTTTGGAATATCTGTGGCTGACCCCCATTTTTCACGGCTACCAGTCCTAGGGCAGCTGACACAGCCAAGATTATCGTGGGTTCAGCGATCCTGGGAGAATGAATGGAGTCTGATGAATGCAACTTGCTTCCCCAATGACAAATGACAAACACTCAGAGACCTAGCGTGCAGGCAAATACAGCCTTAACTGATGGAGGGGGTATCCTGTGTAAATTCAGCCTGATGGGCAAGCAGACTGAGGTTCAGCCTTATTGACAGATAAACCAATAGCCTCACCAGGACAGGCTTGAATATTGGGGATCTTCCTAAAACAGTGGCTGCTGCTAATAAGTGAAATAAATTCCAAGGCTTAAGTTTCAACATGACATGAGGAGAGGTTTTGAGATGGATAGAAGACCAGGACAACTGGAGCTTGCTTGGGGCTTTGGGTAAGTCAAGTTTAAATAGAGTTAGAAAGGGATACAGTCACTACTGAATAAAGAAGAAAACGAAGAAATGGGTATATTTCTGGGTCCTAGCCCCTTTGATTCTGTGGAGTAAAAGGAGACCAGTCTCTCCTCACCCCAGCATATTCGTTCTGGTCTCATTATATAACAGAGGACCACAAACTTAGTAACTTATAAAGCAAAGTTTTATTGTCTCAGAGTTTCTGTGGGTCAGAAGTCCAGACCGTACAGAACTGGGCCCTCCGCTCGGGGTCTCGGAAGCTGTGATCAGGTGTCAGCTGCCCTGCAGTTCTCACCTGAGCCCAGGGTCCACTTACAGCTTCATTCAGGTCGTTGGCAGACTCTCGTTCCCTATGGCTGTAGGACTGAGGTCCGCAGTATCTTGCTACTTGTTGACTGGGGACAGTTTTAGCTTCTAGAGGTCACTGGCAATCCCTTGTCATGTGGCCTTGGAAGGCAGTTTAGGATATGGATTCTTTATTCTTTCAGGCCAGCAAGAGTATGTCTCTACGACTTCCTCCATCTCCAACCTGCAGATTCCTTTTAAGAGTTCAGGCCCCATCAGGAAACTCTCCTTTTTAATGAGCTAAAGTGACGAAATACTTTCATTACATATTTTAAAAAGTCTCTTTTGCCTCATTCGGGGAGTGACTACCCCATCATATTTATATTTACAGAAGACAGACAGGGGCTACGGGCTTGGGGACATCTCTGCATCTCTGTCTCTCGTCTCCCACAGTGAGTCACCTCTGTGTTCCAACACCAGCTGGCTGTGTTCCAACCTGGACTTGACCACTTAGCTGCCCTCTGATCCTGAGCATGCCACTACCCTTTCTAAGCCTCAGTCTCATCTCTAAAATGGAAACACTGACCTTGTGGGGGCAGATATATTAGTTTTTCCTGTTGCATAACAAGCGACCCCAAGCTTTATGGCTCAGAACAATCCCCGACTATTAGCTTAGGGTTCAGTAGATCAGAGCCTGCCTGGTGTGACTGTATTTTCTGGTCAGGGTATCAAAAGGCTGAAATCAAGATGTCACCAGGGCTGACTGCTAATCTAGAGGCCGTGAAGAGAAAGCCACTGCCAAGCTCCTTCTTGCTGGCAGAATACAGTTCCCTGCAGGTGAGAACTGAGGTCCCTGTCCCCTGGCTGATTGTCAGTTGGAGTCCACCTGCCTCCCTTGCCAGATACCTGCCTCCATCTTCAAGGCAGTGAAGGTGTTTAAGTCCTTCTTGATTCCGAATCTGTAAGTTCCTTCATATCTGACATCTAGACCCAGATGTAAAGGACTTTTGTCATCTGGCCCACTTAGGTGGTCTCCCTACCTTAAGGTCAACTGATTTGGGACTTTAATTACATCTGAACAACCTTTCCCCCACATATTCAGACCTAGATTATTGTTTAAACAACTGGGAGAAGGGATGTGTACACCAGACACTGGGAATCTTGGGAGAATCTCAGAATCTTTCTGTCACAGCTTGCTGTAATGACCACTTAAGACAGTCTATGTAGAGTGCTTGGCAAAGGGCCTGACATGCAATAAGCTCATAAACATCGATTGTTTATAAAGTTATTATTCACAAGGTACTTGAAACACTTAGCACAGCACGGGCATATAGATAAAATCACTGTTGTATCCTGATCTTTTAAAACAGGTCAAGGAACAGTATAAGCCAAAGAGAGAACACTGGAAATGCTTTTACTGGCTGGTATGCAGAAAGGTCACTTTATCCTAGTTCCAACTTTGCAGAGAAATTCTAACTTAAAAGAAACATTTACAAAAATGGTCCATATTATATTTAAAGCAGGTTTTTTTTTTTTTTTTTTTTTTTTAGTTTGATCATACCAGCCAATGAGAGAAAGGAAAAAAAAAAGAATAAGTTCACAGTTGAAACTGCAGTAATGGAAAAGATTTCACAAGACCCTCCAGGAGTCTCAGGTCTGATATTTTAATATTGTTGTCAAATGTCACTGAATATAATTCTTTTTGCTCTTGAAGGTATTAAGTATGTCTGTATTTGTGCACTCCACCACAGACACTAGTATTCTGATCTCTAAATTACAGAATGAGAAAAATTTTCTTTCTGTGTTTCCAGAGACATTCGGAGGAGTTGGAGAGCATTCACAGTCCATACACACTCAAAGGGCATCTTTGCATTTTGAAATTGCTTCTGCATGCATAAGAAGAATCCTTTATTGTTGGGGGCTTTTTGAAAACTCAGTTCATCTGTCATTACTCAGTGGCAGCACAATTCAGAGTCTTCTTGTTTTGTTTTGATAAATTGCTCTTTTTGACTTTTCTTCAACTTTATAAGAAAAAATGGTCATGGAGCCAAAGAACCAAGACTTATTTTGACTTGAGCTGGAGGCTCATTCATACAAGTTAATTTCCAAACCTGCCTTGCATCCATCAAAGTGGACAGCCTTGCGAACGACACATCTCTTGTGATCCCTGAAGCTCTTTCATATGCTTCACATAGAAGAAAGATAAACACGCACAAGGGCTTAGGACCCCTTTTTCTAAATGTTAGCGTGGTAATAAACAAGCCTTGCCCTGCCCTGCCCTTGAAACCAAAGAAATCATCCTCAGATGATTGGCGGGGAGGAGGGATACAGTGCCAATCCAAGATGAAGAACAAGTTCATGACTGGGGAGGGGCTTTAAAAAATTAATTAATCTTTGGCTGCACTGGGTCTTTGCTGCTGCTTGCAGGCTTTCGCTAGTTACGGCGAGTGGGGCCTACTCTTGCTTGTGTGCTCAGGCTTCTCATGGTGGAGCACTGCACTCTCAGGGCACAGGCTCAGTAGTTGTGGAATATGGGCTTTAGCTGCTCCAATGGCATGCGGAATCCTCCCAGACCAGGGATCAAACCTGTGTCTCCTGCATTGGCAAGTGGATTCTTATCAACCTTAACACCAGGGAAGTCCCTGGAGAGGGTTTTGCAGCAGGCTACTCACATCTGCTCCTCCCTTCAGAGCCAGAGCAGTCTTGATTCCGACTGATGGAGGTGCCAGGGACCGATAGCTCCGAGGACAGCCTCTCAGAGGACTGTCCTCTGCTGAGAGGAGCACCTCACTATCTGAGCCTCTCTTCTCAATGTCAGCCTGCATGCAGGGACCTGCTCACCCAGTGGTTCAAAGGCTCAGACCCATCCTTTCAGCTTGATGCAGTTCTAAAGGACCAGCTATTATGGGCTGAACTGTGTGGCCCCCCTCTCCCTGAACTCATACCTGAAGTTCTAAACTCTCAATATCACATGTGACTGTATTTGGAGAGAGAGCTTTGAAACGGGTAATTCAGTTAAAATGAAGTCATCAGGATGGGCCCTAATCCAATATGACTGGTGTCCCCAGAAGAAGAGAGGATTAGGACATGGACACACACACAAGGAGAGGACAGCCGCCTACAAGCTAAGGAGAGCGGCCTCAGAAAACCGACCCAGCTGATCCCCTGACCTCAGACTTCCAGCCTCCAAGACGTGTGAGAAAATGAATTTCTGCTCTTAAAACCACCCAGTCTGTGACACGTTGTCATGGCAGCCCTAGCCAGCCCATTCACCACGTCAGCATTAGCGCGCCTGGTGGGCCCAACCTCTCCCTCTCCCCAACTCTGCTTCCCTCCTTGAGCTCCCTCTCCCCTCAGGGTATCCACTGAGAGTGTGATCCAATAAAACCTCCTGCTTGCAAACCTCCTTCTCAGTCTGCTTCCCTGAAAACGTGACCTATGTCAACAATCTTCTGTTTTTGGCAGTCTGAGTGATTTTCTTTTTATGCCCATTTCTCACATCACATCCAGGGACACAAATGGCGGGAGCCAATTTACACAGGAAGCCTCCTGCCTCAGGTCTGGCCAACAGCTGACCACGATACCTGCTCCTTGTGGAGAGGCTCCTGTGCTTGGGCTGACCCAGGGTTAGGAGGCCAGGATTCACTTTCACAGAGCGTTCAGAGTCAACATAAGCCACAAATGTCATCCAAATAAAGTGAGAGTAGTTTCTTTGAAACGGGGGCCCCATCTAACACTCATTGGTGGTAAATGAGTCTCCAAGCTCTTGGCAGACTCTGTTATGAGAATGGGAAGTCAGGCCTGTGAGCAACTGTGCAGTGCCAGCCATAGGAAGTCAGGGTAAAGTTTGTCCTGATGTGGCTGAAGCTTCCCAGAGCTGAGACACACTTCTGCGTATGTTATTTCTTGTTTCTAATGCCAGGTGTATTCTTTCAATTAAAAATAATAGATTTCCATTTGTGTAGGAGGTGGGTTACTTCAATGGGTTTTAACAAATCCATAAAAATGAGTCCACATGGTCTGAAGGTTTGGTCTGGAGATGTGAGGCACTCTGGGTCCTGTTCATATCCCCTTGGCCCTTAGGGCTGTCAAAGCCTGAAGCCTTTCTTAGTGATAAGAGGTTCGAACCAAACATCCAGTAAACTGGGATTTTGGAGAATGAATGCTTTTCAACCCAGCAGTTCTCAAGCAAAGACCAGATGGACTTGATGTTCAAAATATCTCCGCTGCATCACCCTTGTGTGGCAAAAGTCAAGAGTTGTCCAAGGGGAGAAACTTCTGGTTGTGCAGGGTGGAAACTTGATTGCATGTCTCTCTTAACCTTTCTCACCCCTACTTAATCCACAAATAATTTACCTGAACTGTAGTCCTTGTTTTAGAGTCTGATTTGGGAAGAACGCAGATGATGACATGAGAAGAAAATTGGTCAAATTCAACTTAGCCTCTCAGTATCCTGCCTACAAATCATAGAAAAAGCAACAGAATTCCAGAAAAACATCTGCTTCTGCTTCATTGACTATGCTAAAGCCTTTGACTGTGTGGATTACAACAGACTGTGGAAAATTCTGGGAATACCAGAGCACCTTACCTGCCTGCTGAGAAACCTGTATGCAGGTCAAGAAGCAATAGTTAGAACCAGACATGGAACAATGGATTGATTCCAAATTGGGAAAGGAGTACGTCAAGGCTGTATATTGTCACCCTGCTTATTTAGCTTAAATGCAGAGTATATCATGCGAAATGCCAGGCTGAATGAAGCACAAACTGGAATCAATATTGCCAGGAGAAATATCAATAACCTCAGATATGCAGATGACACCACCCTTATGGCAGAAAGTGAAGAAGAACTAAAGAGCCTCTTGATGAAACTGAAAGAAGAGAGTGAAGAAGCTGGCTTAAACCTGAACATTCAAAAAACTAAGATCATAGCATGTGGTCCCATCATTTCATGGCAAATAGATGGGGAAGCAGTGGAAACAGGGACAGACTTTATTTTCTTGGGCTCAAAAATCACTGCAGATGGTGACTGCAACCATGAAATTAAAAGATGCTTGCTCCTTGGAAGAAAAGCTATAACCAACCTAGACAGCATATTATACAGCAGAGACATTACTTTGCCAACAAGGTCCAACTAGTCAAAGCTATGGTTTTTTCAGTAGTCATGTATGGATGTGAGAGTTGGACCATAAAGGAAGCTGAGCACCAAAGAACTGACGCTTTTGAACTGTGGTGTTGGAGAAGATTCTTGAGAGTCCCTTGGACTGCAAGGAGATCAAAATAGTCCATCCCAAAGAAAATCAGTCCTGAATATTCATTGGAAGGACTGATGCTGAAGCTAAAGCTCCTATAATACTCTGGCCACCTGGTGCAAAGAACTGTCTCATTGGAAAATACCCTGATGCTGGGAAAGATTGAAGGTAGGAGGAGAAGGGGACAGCAGAGGGTGAGATGGTTGGATGGCGTCACCAACTCGATGGACATGAGTTTGAGCAAGCTCTGGGAGTTGATGGGCAGGGAAGCCTGGTGTGCTGCAGTCCATGGAGTCGCAAAGAGTTGGACACAACTGAGTGACTGAACTGACTGACCCAGCCTACAAAGGCTGCTGTAACATAGCTCAGCTTCTGACTCAGTTAAGGTATAGAGCTCCTGCCCACACTTTGCTGTCACTCGCGTGGTACACTCAGTACCCTTCCAGCAAGAAGACAGCACCAGGAATAGGTCTTTTGACTCGAGGTTCTTCACAGTATAGTCCATGACATGAAATTACCCTTCCAATGATGGAGCTATTGTGCATCAGGCACTCACGTGGTGCCCTTGTCAACCCTGCTAAGCCAGCTGCAATCCCCTATTGTATATTTCATACTTCAACTTCTAAGAACATTCTGTTTCTGTTCCCTTTTATTTGATGAAGAACATCTGCAGATGTGGTTCAGCTACAAAAGTTAATAAGTACTCTTTTTTGTGTGTGTCACCATAATTAAAAATTTCAAGGAAGAATTGTCATTCATTGTAGCTTATTGAGGTTGCCCATGGTGCAGATAATGCTTTAGGAAGCCCACAAATCATGACCTTAAAAAAAGCCATCATCAGGAGAAACAAAACCTCGCCTCAAAACAGGGATGCTATGCCAAGCCATGAGGTGGCTCTGAAGCCTGCTCACATGTCCAGCGATGTGGGGGCCACCCGAGAGCCTTGCACATCATTGTCACTGCATTCTCATTTTCCTGAGGTTTCCATCCGTATCTGGCAGTCCTGTGGATGCCAGTTATGGTTCAAAGGAAGCTCATTCACACAGCATCCCCCAAAGAGCATTTTGTGAGGACAAAAGCTGTTTTTCTCAAGCTGGTGTCCCTCCCATTCCCGCCAGAAAGGATCTTTTTGTTCAAAAGACAAATACCAAGGGGGACAATCACTCTCAAGTAATTTTCCATACGTTCATGTCTCATACAATAAGAAAGAGCAAACCAAAGAGCTTCTAAAGTGTCCCCAGAGGGCTGGGGGGTGGTAGCAGTTGGGTGCGTGGGTGGCATTTGTGTGGTCTGTGGAGTGTATAGAAGACAAGGGCGGGAAAGAGCGTTCTGTTTACATCTCTCCTCCCAGCCAGCCTCGGACCTCTCTTTATCTCCTCCATCAGACACTGTCTGCTCTGAACCATGGATTGTTAGTTTCTATTTATATAGATATATTTATCTGTTTTATAATGGCTATTATACATATTATACATTTATAATAATGTTTATATTATATATTACATATATAGATATATGTTTATATTTATTTATATATACTTTATTGACATATAGTTGCTGTACAATGTTATTTAAGTTACAGATGAATAATATAGTGATTACAGGTGTATAATACAGTGATTCCTAGTTTTTAAAGATTATACTCCATTTATACTTACTATAAAATACTGGCTATATTTCCTTTGTTGTACACTATATCCTCAGAGCTTACTTTGTATGTAATAGCTTGCACCTCTTAATCCCCTGCCCCTACTTTGCCCCTCTCCTCTCCCCACTGGAAACCACTAGTCTGTTCTCTACACCTGTGCGTCTGCTTCTTTCTTTGTTTCAACTTCCAATGACTCTCTTGAAATGTCAGATGAAGGAACGTGTGTCCAACCAGAATGTAAATCCCTGGGGGAGACACACCTTTTACTTTAGTCCTGTTTCCATCTAGCGAGCGATGGAGCCAACTGCAGGGTTGAGAAAAAGGCCCTCAGTCATACTGCTTCCTGGACAAGGAGGCTCTGGACGGCCTGATGACCAAGCTCACTGACTACGGGACCCCAAAAGAAGGGCCATTTGAGGAAAAAGGACGGCCCTGACTCCCTTCCCTCTCCCCTCTGTGGTTCATCCACATCCACGCCATCCTTCTCAACCACATCACCGTCATCCCGACAGTTTGAAATAAAGTTGATTTCCACTTTGTATTCTGAAAATCAAATACAGCTTTTGGCTGTTTATCTATTAAGGTTTTTTCAGATGTCTATCAGAGAATGCCCTCAAGGGTTAAGTCTCTCTCAGGGACTCAACATGGCAAAACACGTCCTGCAAAATGTTATTTAATTTTGAGTTTTGCCACATGGTCTTTTGTTTAATGGACTGCATAAAAAGCTCACGCTGGTAGGCATACAGAAACAGTGTTTCTCCTCCCAGTGTTTATAGATCCTCAGATCCTCAAGGAAGACGGGCTCCGCCTTACAGGAGTTTCAAGTCCTACCTGGCACTGTTGCACACACTCCATAGGGGCTGGACTCCACTCCTGCCAGAAAAGTATGACTGCCTGACATAGAGCCAGTGTGCCTGGTATACTGCCACATGTGCATGAGAGAGAGAGACTGGTATACATAAAGATATTTGAACTTCCAGAAGCATTTGCCTTTAGTACTACAGTGTTAAGCTATACTCCAGTCTTCTAAATTCTACATTTTAAAACCAAATCCATCATGAATATCAAATCTTCTCAGGGAAACAGAAGAGAAAGGACTAATAGTTACTGAACATTTCTCTGCTAGACTCTAAGGTATGTGGTTTCAACTGCATGAACCCAGGTTATCCAGAATACTCCCTGTGAAATCACTATTATCTTAATTTTGTAGTAAGAGAATCTTTTCTTTAAGAAAAACAAAGCAATGAATGAAAACGGTAAAAGAATAACCAACCCACCAAAAATAAAAACAGAAAAGGCAAGACTAGAGCATAGGAATGTCAACTGCATGTCAAGTTTTATAATCACTGGGGGGAACATGGGGGAAAAAATGAACAATTAAAGTCAAGTATCCACTAAGATTATTTTAATAGAGGGTAACAGGATGACGGCTTTCTGAAAATAGCCAACAGATGTTCCCCTCCCCCATCATTACACTGAGTCTTGTTATGTAACGTCTGCTGCTGTAATCCCTTGAAAATCTATTTTTTTAGACTCACTTCTGCGGCAGCATCTGTGATGCTAAACGCTACAGCGGCTGTTCCTGGTTTTCATGGATGCCAGTTACAGGTCAAAATTTAAGAGCAGTAAAAATAAAGACTTTGTTTGCATTTCCAGCAGGAAAAACGATGCTTCATTCACATCGGGGCTGTATCCAATAATGTTCTGTGCTTCCATCCTTCAGGAGGAGGGGAAGTGCCCAAATTACAAAGATGTGCAAATGTAATTGGCATATCGGCACAATTTAGAGTAACTAGTCAATTGCTAAGGGACATACATTCCTGAAATAACATTGCCCACAGTCCACACTAAACTTTCCACCTGAAGTATGGATTTGTTCCATGAATTTAACTGGATGATTTATTTGCTGAAGGCAAACCAATTCTCTATGTTATATTTTAGGGAAGATTGGGGAGAGGAAGCCAACATTTAATTTTGTGAACAGATGTAAAAAGTATTCAGAAAGACCCACTGATGATGTGTTCACTGAAGAACTTGAACCGGGATTCTATTGTGCTATTTAATTTCTAAGTTGTGAAACACAAAGGCATGTTCCAGAAAACAAATTATTTAAAATATACTTAACTCCTAAGTTAAACATTTTGGAAACTGGATGTGGAGAAGCCATAAACATTTCAACTATGTTGAGGCCCTGCTTTGAGCAAAGTGCTGGGCTCTAGGGAATCATTTAGGCTCTTTCCCCAGGATGTTGAGTATCTCACTGCTAACACTGGTTTACCATCTGTTTCAGGATGAAGGAACCTCTATGTTTTCTAAGTCAGTCACCAGCTCTAATCTTTGGGCATGGAGAAGGAAATGGCAACCCACTCCAGTATCCTTGCCTGGAAAATCCCATGGACAGAGAAACCTGGTAGGCTACAGTCCATGGGGTTGCAAAGAGTAGGACACGACTGAGCGACTTCACTTTCACTTTCTGTAGCCAGTGGGTGTGAAATGATTAATGGAAACTTTCTAGACTACATTCTTCATGGGCTTATAGAAGACCTATTATGGCATTCTTGATTTTGCTCAGTAGAGAAAAGACCATTTTTTCTCTTTTGTGTCCAGCCAGGAAATCACTATTTTTTTTTTCCACCTGCCAAAATGGACTAAAACCATACTCTTGCTGCCACCACTGGGAGAATGCAGTAGACATAAAAGTCAGGGTCCTCAGATTAGAGAACACTGCTGCTCCATCAAGTAAATATGTTTCCATGAATGCTTCCACTTTGCAGAATGTACCAGAGGGGCAAGTTCAAGTAGAAATCCACTGAAAATAGATGAAAGCAAACTAACAGAACCCTGTGACAACCCAGGCAGCCTAGGGACAAAATCAGCAAAAGGGGTCTCTGCTATAATACTACTGCACAATATTGACCTAACGTAGCCTGGAGTGTGGAGCCTTATACATGAGGGTCCTCCCACAACCCAGCTCACAGATGATGACCTGAGAAATTCTAGCCTATTGCAAGTATTTCCTTAAACATACACCTTTTGTCTTAAAATCTCATTTAATTTTTCAAAATGCTGCTCAATTATATATTTATGCCTATTTTAGTATAAAAAAAAATGTTCCCTAAATGTTGGTGTAAAACTGAGTCTCCTAGAAATGATGGCACTTTAACCTCATGACTTCAGATCTACCTAGACTTTGACAAGGCTCCTTTACAGACAAGCCATGTGGCTTTAACGAGAAAGGTACTCACTCCATTCTGGAGCCTGGGATAAAATGGAAAAGAGAAAAGAGAAGAGGCCCAAATTCAGACCTTTCAGATTTTGTATGTGGACTTGGCCACTTACTATGTCACTTCCAGTGAATTACTTAACTTTCCTAATATCAGTATTTTTGCCAATAAAATAGGGCTAATTGTAGACTGATACCTCAGAGGTGTCTGGAATATTCAGTGGGATGATATGTGTGAATTATCACATAGTAACTATTGAATGAGAGGCAGCTGTCCCTCCTAACAAAGTTTGACGTGGCCTGAGTGCCAACTCACTAGGGCACCTCTCCAGGGCACTCAGTGTGTCCTGGAGGCCACAGTAAGATCGTGTGAATTCCTAACACACCTAACTACTGTGCTCCCACTGACCATGGCCTCTTCTCCTCCACACGTGTACAGTAGGGTTGCCCCTTAATATGCTGCCTTATATGACTCAGCTCCTTCACCAAAGAAGTACACCCAGAAGAGAGGCACCATACCATATGTATCCTCACATCTCCCAAAGCCAAAGCTTTCAAACGTTAGTGAGCATAAAACCTCTAGGATGCCAAGTAAAACTGCTGATTCTTGACCCTTCTTCACAGATAATATGATGTGTGGGCTTGCAGCGTGCCCCGGAATCACCTTTTTAATGAGTATTCCTCATCCCTGAGCACTGCTATGCAGCTGGTCAGTGGTTCTTCCCATGGTCTCCACATGGTCTTTCTTGTATGAAGACCAGTCATTGGATTTAGTCATTCTGATTCAGTATGAGCTCATCTTAATGAATTGCATCTGCAAACACTATTGCAAGTAAGATCACATTTTGAGAACCCAGGTAGACATGTATTTAAGAGGGGCACTTTTCAACCCAGTGCATCCCCCAAACCTTGACTGTGAGAACAGCTGTTTCATTAGCAGATTAGACTATAGAGTGAGTGAATGCAATTAAGAGTTGATCTCTTAATGTGCTAGGTAATTATCAGAATATTTGATGATGTTTTGTAAAAGAATTTGCCCACAGCACAATTTTATGCTTCCTATAGAAATCCTGTTCACTAGGATATTTCTGATAAAATCTGCTGCTGACATGTACCCTGGTTCATCAATGAGGGATTATTGCACTGCCTTGTATTTTTCCCTATCTTTTCTCATGTCACTGTGTATCAAACATGGAGCTGGCACTCAATAAAGACTGAGCTGAACGTATATATTCATGTTGCAAACAGTGGCAGGGCTTACAGAGGAACCAGGATGTGTAAGCCAGAAATTCTCCTGCTTTCATGGAGATATTCTCACACAAGGGAGAGTATCCCTTACATAAATACTACAATACCAGGTGGACACTGCACAGAGTTTGCGTATGAAGCCTGCTGCCACCACTTACTAGCTACATGCTGCTGCTGCTGCTAAGTTGTGTCAGTCATGTCTGACTCTGTGCGACCCCATAGACGGCAGCCCACCAGGCTCCTCTGTCCCTGGGATTCTCCAGGCAAGAACACTGGAGTGGTTGCCATTTCCTTCTCCACACTAGCTACATAACCTTGGGCAAATCACTCAATCTCACTGAAGCTCAGCTATCACATCTATAAAATGGGGATTTTTATGCTTTTAATTACCACACAAGACAGCTGCAAGGAAGAAGGATGATTTGCATTAAGTGCTCAATAAATGTCGACAATTACAGAGATCCAGGGGAAAAAGGGATGTTTATAGGTTGATGATATTTTATGTGATTATCGTATTACCCAACTGGTTTATAAGTTTCCTGACTGAAGGGTCCTCATAATTACTCTGTCCTAGAATCTCTTATAACTCTGGGCAGGTCAGCTCCTACAAGGGATTTGTACAATGTCACCAAATGCAGTCCTAGCTGACTGTCATTCAGTGATTCTGTCAGTCTGTTTGTTGGCAACGTCAGTGAGATTTCTACATGTTCTAGGCTTCTGCTTCTTTTTTAAAAAAATTAATTCGTTTTAATGGGAGGCTAATTACTTTGCAATAGTGTGGTGGGTTTTGCCATACATCAACATGAATCAGCCATGGGTGTACATGTGTCCCATCATGCTTCTATTCATAGCTTTCTCTTCAAGCAAAGTAAATTTTTGTCATTCAAGTATCTGCAGGCAAACAGCAGAGGGTGGTAGATTGACGGTTGGCAAGAGAGAATACCGAAGTAAAATGGTGTTTGGGGCTGGGATTGGGATTATGCATATAAGGCAGGAGTGGGGATGGGTGAAGAGTGAAAAGGGACCCTTCATATTCCTACTCTAATGCCACGAAATCACAATCATTACATATGTCTAACTGATACATGTCTAACTGATAACATCATACAGCATGATTTGCCATAAAGTTCAGGGGTATCAGGGAGCAATGCAAATTGCAGATGCTAATTACATATCTTTCATTTTCCTGGAGTGGCTGGACCTTCACTTGCAGCTTTCTGAATATGCATGTAATGCTTTGCTATTTTTTTCTTTGATATAATTATTATGATATTGATTTTTAAAATAGGCCCATGGTAGAAATTAAACACACATGCCAAAGAAAATTTTACAATGAATTTTACACTTATACTAAAAAACTGTCCTAAATATCCATCTGGAGCCTTGAAGTTAATGGATTTTCAATTAGTTAATTTGGTCTGCAACACCAAAATATCTCCTGCATAAATTTACGTATCAGTTATTGGGAATAGGCAGAAGCCATTTTATTAAGCTGTTTTAAAAGCAAAATAGCTGAAGGGAAAATATCACATAGAATTAACCAACACACAACATGAATTGGTATACACCATCCACAAGAAAAATGTTACTTTGCTCTCACTGTCCATTTAAAAGGAACATTAATCTTACTTTACCTAAATATCAAATAAGAGTCATCTTTCAGAAATGAGCCCCTGCCTTCTTTGAACATGTCCTAGCTCAGTCAATTAGTAAGAACTGGGAAATGGTGATGATAAATACATGATAACGATGCCAGTTGGCATCAGCATAGAGCTGTTTCATTGTCAAAGTGTTTTTCATGTCCATTACTTCTTTTATTTCACTATTACACTTGCAGTACTCAGAACAGAGGTGTGATGAATGGCCCCATTTCATACATAAGGTGGATGCAGCACAGAGAGATCACACGATGACAGTGCCGCCAGGAGGGAGGGAAAGGTCTGGACTGACATTTATCTTCTGTTTCCTGTCTCTTCTCAATGTTTGTGTGCGATTCTCTGTGACCCCATGGGGATTCTCCTCTGTCCATGGCGTCTCTCCAGGCAAGAATACTGGAGTGGGTTGCCATGCCTTCCTCCAGGGGATCATCCTAACCCAGGGATCAAACCCAGGTTTCCCGCATTGCAGGTGGATTCTTTACAGTCTGAACCACCAGGGAAGCCCCAAAATACTGGAGTGGGTAGCCTATTCCTTTTCCAGGGGAACTTCCTGACCCTGAAACTGAACCAGGGTCTCCTGCATTGTGGGCAGATCTTTTACCACCTTCCTTGTTTAGTCCACGAAATAATTCTGCTTTAAAATATAGTTCATCTCTAGTAAAATTCTTTTGGATACTGAATCTTCTAGCTTAAATTGTCTAGCTTATTTAGCAAAGCCAGATGTTTATTTCTTGAGACATGAAGCAAACTCCTGAGACAAATACGGGCAAGAGTATGACATGTCCCATACAGCCTTGGATGTGTAGTCTGTGCAAATCACTTACAGTTCAAGGTCCTCTATCTATCTGTCTATCTATCCATCAATCCATCATCCATCTATCCATCCAACCACCCACTCGTCCACTCACCCACCTATCTTTTGTCCAAGCATTAGAAAGCAGTAAAAATAGAATTTAAAACCAGATAATCATACTGTTCAAAATAGCAAGGCAACCAATATGATGCTTTCTGTGGGATGTGTTTCTGTAATTCCCATTAAAGTGAGAAGCAAGGGAAATTGAGATGAAGTAAACAAATAGTGACTGATTTATTTGGGGTCTTGCGGAGGCAAAAAACAAAAAGCCTCCCTAAAAACCTCAAAATTACTTGGATTAAAAAAAAAATCTCTGGAATTTTGGCTCATTCATTTTGGGCTTGATTGTTAACAAATCATGGACTTGATCAGAACATCTATTTTCCCATCTTTGAAATAAAGAGGCTGACACTAGAATTTTCCGAGGGCTTACTTATTCTCAAATTTCATAATTCTTGATGCTATACCACTCCCAACGCCTCTACCAGTGGACATCACAGGCATCCCAAATAACTGCCAGACACCTGCAGGTCCGGCCCTGCTGCAAACCACAAAGCCCACCCTAACAGCGGTCCTTCGTACTTAGAGATAGCGTCAAGAATGAGTCAAGCCTCGTTTTGTGTCACTCTCATGCTGGATTACATCACTATGACCCTGAAAAAGAAGGCTTTGTTCACATCTCATTTCATAGACTCTTCACTTCGGTCCCAAGTGTCCAATGCCTTTTCAACCTCTCCCCTAGTCGAACCCAACGCACCTGTGCACCTTTTACTAATTCCTCTTCCCTGGTCTTGACTTCCTATTTGCCTTTCCTCAAGTTGAACCCAAATCACATTGTTATACGAAAGGATATGAGGTTAAAACTGAAGCCCCTTGTTCACTTTTTTTAAATTTATTTTTTATTGAAGGATAACTGCTTTACAGAATTTTGCTGTTTTCTGTCAAACCTCAACATGAATCAGCCATAGGTATACATATATCCCCTCCCTTTTGAACCTCCCTCCCATCTCTCTCCCCATCCCACCCCTCTAGGTTGACACAGAGCTCCTGTTTGAGTTTCCTGAGTCATACAGCAAATTCTCATTGCTATCTATTTTACATATGGTAATGTAAGTTTCCACGGAGAAGGCAATGGCACCACACTCCAGTACTCTTGCTTGGAAAATCCCATGGACAGAGGAGCCTGGTAGGCTGCAGTCCATGGGGTCGCTAAGAGTCGGACACGACTGAGTGACTTCACTTTCACTTTTCACTTTCATGCATTGGAGAAGGAAATGGCAACCCACTCCAGTGTTCTTGCCAGGAGAATTCCAGAGACCTGGGAGCCTGGTGGGGTGCCGTCTATGGGGTTGCGCAGTCGGACACGACTGAAGTGACTTAGCATAATGTAAGTTTCCATGTTACTCTCTCCATACATCTCACCCTCTCCTCCCCTCTCCCCATGTCCATAAGTCTATTCTCTATGACTATTTCTCCATTGCTGTCCTGTAAACAAATTCTTCAGTACCATTTTTCTAGATTCCGTATATATGCATTAGAATACGATATTTATCTTTCTCTTTCTGACTCACTTCACTCTGTATAATAGGTTCTAGGTTCATCCACCTCATCAGAACTGACTCAAATTCTTTCCTTTTTATGGCTGAGTAATATTCCATTGTGTATATGTACCACAATTTCTTTATCCATTCATCTATCGATGGGCATCTAGGTTGCTTCCATGTTCTAGCTATTGTAAAGAGTGCTGCAATGAACAATGGGATACATGTGTCTTTTTCAACCCTAGTTTCCTCAGGGTATATGTCTAGGAGTGGGATTGCTGGATCTTATGGTGGTTTTATTCCTAGTTTTTAAGGAGTCTCCATACCGTCTTTCATAGAGGCCATATCAATTTACATTCCCACCAACACTGCAAGAGCATTCCCTTTTCTCCACACCCTCTCCAGCATTTATTGTTTGTAGACTTTTTGATAATGGCCATTCTGACTGGTGTGAGGTGATATCTCATTGTGGTTTTGATTTGCATTTCCCTAATAATGAGCAGTGTTGAGCATCTTTTCATGTGTTTGTTAGCCATCTGTATGTCTTTGGAGAAATGTCTGTTTAGGTCTTTTCCCCACTTTTTGATTGGGTTGTTTGTTTTCCTGGCATTGAGTTGTATGAACTGCTTGTATGTTTTGGAAATTAATCCTTTGTCAGTTGTTTCATTTGCTATTATTTTCTCCCAGTCCAAGGGTTGTCTTTTCACCTTGCTTATAATTTCTTTTGCTGTGCAAAAGCTTTTAAGTTTAGTCAGGTCCCACTTGTTTACTTTTGTTTTTATTTCCATTACTTTAGGAAGTGGGTCATAGAGGATCTTGCTTTGATTTATGTCATCAAGTGTTCTGCCTATGTTTTCCTCTAAGAGTTTTATAGTTTCTGGCCTTACATTTAGGTCTTTAATCCATTTTGAGTTTATCTTTGTGTATGGAGTTAGGAAGTGGTTTAATTTCATACTTCTACATGGAGCTGTACAGTTTTCCCAGCACTATTTATTGAAGAGGCTGTCTTTGCCGCATTGTATATTCTTGCCTCCTTTGTCAAAAATAAGGTACCCATAGGTGCATGGGTTTATTTCTGGGCTTTCTATCTTGTTCCATTGGTCTGTATTTCTGTTTTGGTGCCAGTGCCATACTGCCTTGATGACTGTAGCTTTGTAGTATAATCTGAAGTCAGGAATATTAATTCCTCCAGCTTCATTCTTCTTCCTCAAGACTGCTTTGGCTATTCAGGGTCTTTTGTGTTTCCATATGAATTGTGAAATTTTTTTGTTCTAGTTCTGTGAAAAATGCCATTGGTAATTTGATAGTGATCACACTGAATCTGTAGTTTGCATTTGGTAGTATGGCCATTTTCACAATATTGAGTCTTTCTACCCAGGAACATGGAATATCTCTCCATCTATTTATGTCATCTTTGATTTCTTTCATCAGTGTCTTATAATTTTCTGTGTATAGTTCTTTTCTCTTCTTAGGTAAGTTTATGCCTATATTTAATTCTTTTTGTTGCAGTGGTGAATGGTGTTGAGTCCTTAATTTCTCTTTCTGATTTTTCATTGTTAGTATATAGAAATGCAAGTGATTTCTGTATATTGACTTTTTATCCTGCAACTTTGCTAGATTCACTGATTAGCTCTAGTAATTTTCTGATACTATCTTTAGAGTTTTCTATGTACAGAATCATGTCATCTGTAAACAGTGAGAGCTTTACTTCTTTTCTGATGTGGATTCCTTTTATTTATTTTTCTGCTCTGATTGCTGTAGTTAGGACTTCAGAACTATGTTGAATAATAGTGGTGAAAGTGGACACCCTTGTCTTGTTCCTGATCTTAGGGGGAGTGCTTTCATTTTCTCACCACTGAGAATAATGCTTGCTGTAGGCTTATCACATATGGCCTTTACTATGTTGAGGTAGGTTCCTTCTATGCCCATTTTTTGAAGAGTTTTAATCATAAATGGGTACTGAATTTTGTCAAAGGCTTTTTCTCCATCTATTGAGATGATCATATGGTTTTTATCTTTCGATTTGTTAATATGGTGTATCACATTGATTGATTTGTGTAGGCTGAAGAATTCTTGCATTCCTGGAGTTAAACCCAACTTGCTCATGGTGTATGAGCTTTTTGATGTGTTGCTGAATTCTGTTTGCTAAAATTTTGTTGAGGACTTTTGCATCTATGTTCATCAGTGATATTGGCCTGTAGTTTTCTTTTTTTCGCGTGTTGTCTTTGTCTGGTTTTGCTATCAGGGTGATGGTGGTCCTGTAGGATGAATTTGGAAGTGTTCCTTCCTCTTCAATTTTTTGAAAGAGTTTTAGAAGGATAGACATTAGCTCTTCTTTAAATGTTTGATAGAATTCTCCTGTGAAGCCATCTGGTCCTGGGCTTTTGTTTTTTGGGAGATTTTTGATCACAGCTTCAACTTCAGTGCTTATAATTGGCTAGTTCATAATTTCTATTTCTTCCAGGCTCAGTCTTGGAAGATTGAACTTTTCTAAGAATCTGCCCATTTCTTCCAGGTTATCCATTTTATTGCCATGTAGTTGTTCATAATAGTCTCTTGTAATCCTTTGCATTTCTGCATTGTCTGTTGTAACCTCTTTTTCATTTCTAGTTTTGTTGATTTGATTGTTTTCTTTTTTCTTGATAAGTCTGGCTAAAGGTTTGTCAATTTTGTTTATCTTCTCAAAGAATCAGCTTTTAGTTTTACTAATCTTTACTATTGTTTCATTCATTTCTTTTTCATTTATTTCTGCTCAGATATTTATGATTTCTTTCCTTCTACTAATTTTGGTTTTTGTTGTTCTTCTTCTTCTTTTTCCAGTTGTTTTAGGTGTAAAGTTAGGTTGTCTATTTGGTGTTTTTCTCGTTTCTTGAGGTAGGAGTGTACTGCTATAAACTTCCTTCTTAGAACTGCTTTTGCTGCATCCCACAGGTTTTGAGTTGTCATGTTTTCATTGTCATTTGTTTCTAGAAATTTTCTGATTTCCCTTTTGATTTCTTCAGTAACCTGCTGGTTATTTACAAATGTGTTGTTTAATCTCCATATGTTTGTGTTTCTCACAGTTTTTTTTTTTTTCTTCTTGTAATTGATGCCTAGTCTCATAGTGCTTTGCACTCAGAGAAGATGTTTGATACGATTTCAATTTTCTTAAATTTACTGAGGTTTGATTTGTGAACCAAGATGTGGTCTATCCTGGAGAATGTTCCATGTGCACTTGAGAAGAAGGTGTATTCTTGTGCATTTGGATGGAATGTTCTGAAGATATCAATGAGATCCATCTCATCTAATTTGTATCATTTAAGACTTGTTTCCTTATTAATTTTCTGTTTTGACGGTCTGTCCATTGGTGTGAGTGGGGTGTTGAAGTGTCCTACTATTACTGTCAATTTCTCCTTTTATCTCTGTTAGTGTTTGTCTTATATATTGAGGTGCTCCTATGTTGGGTGCATAGATATTTACAATTGTTATGTCTTCCCCTTGGATTGATCCCTTGATCATTATGTAGTGTCCTTCCTTATCTCTTGTAATCTTCTTTATTTCAAGGTCTATTTCGTCTGCTATGAGGATTGCTATTCCAGCTTTCTTTTGCTTCCCATTTGCATGGAATATATTTTTCCATCCTCTCACTTTCAGTCTATATGTGTCTTTAGGTCTGAAGTGGGTTTCTTGTAGACAGCATATATATGGATCTTGCTTTTGTATCCATTCAGCCAGTCTGTGTCTTTTGGTTGGAGCATTTAATCTATTTACATTTAAAGTAATTATTGATATATATGTCTTTTATTGTGCCCATCTTTGAGGAAATGGTAGGGGCCTAACAGAAGCAGAAGATATTAAGAAGAGGTGGCAAGAATACACAGAAGAACTATACAAAAAAGATCTTCATGATCCAGATAATCACGATGGTGTGATCACTCACCTAGAGCCAGACATCCTGGATTATGAAGTCAAGTGGGCCTTACAAAGCATCACTATGAACAAAGCTAGTGGAGGTAATGGAATACCAGTTGAGCTATTTCAAATCCTAAGAGATGATGCTGTTAAAGTGCTGCATTCAATATGCCAGCAAATTTGGAAAACTCAGCAGTGGCCACAGGACTGGAAAAGGTCAGTTTTCATTCCAATCCCAAAGAAAGGCAAAGCCAAACAATGCTCAAACTACCACACAATTGCACGCATCTCATATGCTAGTTAAGTAATGCTTAAAATTCTCCAAGCCAGGCTTCAGCAATACATGAACCGTGAACTTCCAGATGTTCAAGCTGGTTTTAAAAAAGGCAAAGAAACCAGAGATCAAATTGCCAACATTTGCTGGATCACTGAAAAAGCAAGAGAGATCCAGAGAAACATCTATTTCTGCTTTATTGACTATGCCTAAGCCTTTGACTGTATGGATCACAATAAACTGTGGAAAATTCTTCAAGAGATGGGAATACCAGACCACCTGACCTGCCTCTTGAGAAACCTGTATGCAGGTCAGGAAGCAACAGTTAGAACTGGACATGGAACAACAGACTTCTTCCAAATAGGAAAAGGAGTATGTCAACGCTGTACATTGTCACCCTGCTTATTTAACTTATATGCAGAGTACATGATGAAAAACGCTGGGCTGGATGAAGCACAAGCTGGAATCAAGATTGCTGGGAGAAATATCAATAACCTCAGATATGCAGATGATACCACCCTTATGGCAGAAAGTAAAGAACTAAAGAGCCTCTTGATGAAAGTGATAGAGGACAGTGAAAAGTTGGCTTAAATCTCAACATTCAGAAAACTAAGATCATGGCATTCGGTCCCATCACTTCATGGGAAATAGATAGGGAAACAGTAGAAACAGTGTCAGACTTTATTTTTATGGGCTCCAAAATCACTGCAGATGGTGACTGCAGCCATGAAATTAAAAGACGCTTACTCCTTGGAAGAAAAGTTATGACCAACCTAGACAGCATAGTAAAAAGCAGAGACATTACTTTGCCAACAAAGGTCTGTCTAGTCAAGGCTATGGTTTTCCAGTGGTCATGTGTGGATGTGAGAGTTGGACTATAAAGAGGGCTGAGCACCGAAGAATTGATGCTTTTGAACTGTGGTGTTGGAGAAGACTCTTGAGAGTTCCTTGGACTGCAGGGAGATCCAAACAATCCATCCTAAAGGAGATCAGTCCTGGGTGTTCTTTGGAAAGACTGATGTTGAAGCTGAAACTCCAATACTTTGGCCACCTGATGTGAAGAGCTGACTCATTTGAAAACACCCTGATGCTGGGAAAGATTGGGGGCAGGAGGAGAAGAGGATGACAGAGGATGAGATGGCTGGATGGCATTACTGACTCGATAGACATGGGTTTGGGTGAACTCCGGGAGTTGGTGATGGACAGGGAGGCCTGGTGTGTTGCATTTCATGGGGTCTCAAAGAGTTGGACACGACTGAGTGACTGAAGTAACTGGCTGACTGACTGATATTTATGTTCCTATTGACATTTTCTTAATTGTTTGGGGTTGATTTTGTATATCTTTTTTTTTCGCTTGTATTTCTTCACTACATAAGTGAGTTTAACATTTGTTGTAAAGCTGGTTTGGTGTTACTGAACTCTCTTAACTTTTGTTTGTCTGAAAAGCTTTTGATTTCTCCATCAGTTTTGAATGAGATCCTTGCCAGGTACAGTCATCTTGGTTGTAGATTTTTCCCTTTCAGTACTTTAAATATTTCTTGCCATTCCCTTCTGGCCTGCAGGGTTTCTGCTGAAACTGTTAAGCATATTGGGTTTCCCTTGTATTTACTTGTTGCTTCTCCTTTGCTGCTTTCAATATTCTTTCTTTGTGTTTAGTCTTTGTTAGTTTGATTAGTATGTGTCTTGGCGTGTTTCTCCTTGGGTTTATCCTGTATGGGACACTTTGTGACTCCTGGACTTGGTTGACTATTTCCTTTTCCATGTTGGGGAAATTTTCAAGTATAATCTATTTAAAAATTTTTCTCATACCCTTTCTTTTCTCTTCTTCTGGGGACCCCTATAATTCGAATGTTGGTGTGTTTGATATTGTCCCAGATAAAGAAAGCATAGATACGCAAAGTTAAATAGAAGTAGATAAAGAAGATTTATATATATAATATTAACTGCAAGAGGAAAAGAACAGTAGGAAAAGCAAACAAGGGAATAAATGTAGAAAAAATAATAGGCTTAAAAAATTAAAAATTAAAATTAAAAAAAGAAAAACAAACAAACAAACAAAACTCCCAGAACTGCAAACACCTGATATAGAGGCAGAGGCTTATAACAACAATAAAAAATGTGACTGAGAAAAAAAAGAAAAAAAAAAAAAAAAACAGGTCAAAAGCTTAGATTTCATAGTGCCAATAAAATTGACAAGTACAATGGCGGCAGGTGGGGGACGGATGAAAAAAAAAAACGAATCTACACAACATGTCAAAACATAAGAATAGCAAATGTTTTTCTTGAGTCACTGCTGTCAGAGCCCTTTCCCTTGCTGGAAGTCACAGTCCACGTCACCTCCCTAGGATGCCCTCTAACACTGTGCTGATCTTTGGACCTGCTGTGGGGCCAGCTCAGATTCTAAATCTGCTCCTAGTCGTCTGTGTTCTTGCCTCCAATGTCCACAGCTATCAGAACTAGTGCATTTTCTTTCAGGGGTGTTCTCAATGACCTTTCATATATTCCACAGACACAGAGCCCGCCTAGTTAAGATGGTGTGGATTTAATCTGCAGCTCTATAGCTGGTGGGAGGGTTTTGGGTCTTCTTCCTTAGCCACACTGCCCCTGGGTTTCAACTGTGGTTTCATTTCCACCTCTGCACGTGGGTCATCCACTGGGGTTTGCTCCTGAGCTGCCCTGGAGGGCTTGGGTTTGCCCCTGTGAGGTCCAGGTGTGGAGGTGGTGCAGCTGCTTGAGTCGCAGGGCTTCTGGCGGCACCAGGTACTCAGGGGGGTTGGCGGCAAGGGCAGCTGGAAATACAGTTCTCTAGAAGGGTATGGCAACCAGTATTGGCCAATATGCTCCAATATTCTTGCCTGGGGAATCCCCCTCCCTGACAGAGAAGCCTGGCAGACCACAGTCTACAGGCTTACAACGAGTTGGACACTACCGAAGCGACCCTGCATACATAGACGTAAGAGGAGAAAGTGAAAATGCACAAGGACTCTTAAGATACGGCCTTGAAACTAATACAGAATCACTTACTCTGTCCTCCCATGGGCCAGCAGAAGTCACATGGTTGAGGCCAAAGTCAAGGAATTAGTACATGTTTCCCCCCCACATTGATACAGTGGAAAGGGTGTAGATATAGAGAATAGTAAAGAATTGAGGCCAATGATTCAATTCATCAAGGTGATAAAAGATTTGAACTCAGGCAGTCTGATTCCATAAAGTGACAGTGAAAGTTGCTCAGTTGTGTCCGACTCTTTTCGACCCCATGGACTATACAGTTCATGGAATTCTTTAGGCCAGAATACTGGAGTGGGTAGCCTTTCCATTCTCCAAGGGATCTTCCCAACTCAAGGATCGAACCCAGGTCTCCTTCATTGAGGACACATTTTTTACTAGCTTAGTCACGAGGGAAGCCCAAGAATACTGGAGTGGGTAGCCTACTCCTTCTCCAGAGATATTCCCAACCCAGGAATTGAACCGGGGTCTCTTCCATTGCAGGCAGATTATTTATCAACTGAATTATCAGAGAAGCCCATGATTTTAAGTGCAACATTCTACTTCCTCTAGAGAGATGTTTCTAATTCATCTCTTCATGGAGAGGTACAGTTTAAGGACCCTCTTTTGAGGAATGAGGGGTAAAAAAGTGAGATCTGCTCAACATTTGAGATTTAAGCATAAATAAGATTTCTTTTGTAGAATGAAGCAAATATTACATATGAATATATCAGAAAATAATTTTGGAAAAAGTTGGTGTATATATTTATAACCATATCATAACTACATTTGTATGTATACATATATGCATGTGCATGTAGATATCAACACATAAAATACACACACACACACACATATATACTGAGTAACCAAAGTAGTTCCCCAAAGTATCTGGGCCTTCTGTCATAATTTTACAATAACAACTGACATTTAGGGAAGCAGTCTTGGCTTTACAAATGCTTTATCGAATAAAATCAAACTGCAAGTTCACAATTTTCCTGCTGTATTTATTTAAAAGATTCAATCTGTCTTAAATCAGAACACTTTGAATGCAAAATGATGCTTATAATTTTTATTTTCATATGCTACTTCTGTGTATATAGGATCCAAGAACTTATCAAAAGCTAGCGGGCCCACTGGACTTTATCCCACAGGTATTGTGATGTGGCTGCACTGGGCAATCTCTTCTCATCAGAACAAAATTGCCACAGAAGCAGCTAAATGGAAAACTACAACTGCTAAAGAATAATGAAATGAAACGAACCCCCCAAAGCTGTATCTCTAATATAAATCACAAAGTTAGGTTGCAATGATCCAAAGACAGATTTAAGGATGTGTGTAATCCAGAAAAAGCTCAACTGATGCTTAATTTGTGCATCACATCTGTTAATGATGTAATTAAGGACTCTACAAGATGGAAACTTTAAGCACATTGTGTAGAAAGAAAAGAAATGTGAAGATCAGTATTAGGATGAAAGCAACACTCTTTATCTGTAGGATAATTTCTCTGAAACTTAAGACCATCGGTCACTTTTGTATTCATAGTTTGCTGTTTTCCTTATTAGAAAGGGATTCTAAATGTTAAAAGGAAAGGATTGAATGTATCATGGCTCCATAGAAACGATAAGCTTGATACTCTGCTCAAAAACTTTCCATCCTTGACAGGAAAATTAACCTACACAGATTGCTGGGGTATTTAATGAAATGTTACATAGCAGTTACTCTCATACTTTTTAGTCTGACAAATTTATGAGGCTAGAGTGAGATATTACTGGGTGCTACAAAACTCAACAACTGATGGCCCAAAAGACTGATGGATTTGGGATAGCTGATCATTTTCAGTTTGTATTGTAGGTCCAAGGAGAAAGATTTGGATTTGAGAAGCCAAGAGGTTGTTTATGGGCTTGGAGGTTCACAAAAATTACACAGGATTCAAATTACCTATGGGCTAAACGGGGGTTTAAGACCAACAACCAGGATGTAAGGACCTACTGCCTTTATACATCATCAGAGATAGACCAGAGATAGATCAAGAGGAATGTAAAGTGTCTCAGGTCAGAAGCAGCTCAGAAACCAAATCATAAGTTAGTAAAATTGTTTTATCAATGACTTGAAGAAAACTAGTTTCCAGAAATTCAAGGAAGGTAGAAAAGAAAGACTGAACCTGGAGTGGGTAGCCTACCCCTTCTCCAGAGATCTTCCCAACCCAGGAATTGAACCGGAGTGCAGAACACAGCAAATCAGAGAAACAGATCAATGGAGCTGGTGTCCAGAGGACAGGCACGAGTCCATGCATCACACAGGGTCTGCTTGCAAGAGACCTAAAAAAATTCCTGGGATGACAAGAGGAGCCCCTCTCAGAGGAGGATCAGAGTCTGCACAACTGCAGGCAGTGGCTCAAGGACAAAGCTGAGGGGCCAGCCCACCCTGACACAAAGGAACAGGGCTCTATTCAAGATCTTCTGTGCCCCACGACTACAGACTTTCTCCCTCTGTTAGAAGACCAGATTACTCAAGCAAGTACCACAGGACATATCACAATGAATATTACATTTCTGAAAAGGCTTCTGTGGTTAAACAAGTTGGGAAACACTGGATGTTTTTATCTGTTTAAACATTTAAAAGGGTGTCTTTAATGTCTTGGTTCTCCTTCATGTTACATACAGCCCTGTCCATGAAAATCTATAGTCTTAGTAACATCAAGAGAAACACACAGACCAAGTGCATGTATGTGTGGGTGCAGACAGCCTGCATTTTGCCGAAAACAAACAAAAAACAGATAACCTCATGAACTGAAGCCAAAACCCCTTAATCTCTGATTCAAGAATAGGCAGTGAAGTTTTCATCTGGTTTTCATTTAGCAAGGCAATCCTCACAGACAGTATCTCTCTAGTATACAATCAGACCTTCTACAGAGAAATAGCTGTGGTCTACCTGCTAAGCTTCTGCCCAATTAGACCAATATCTCTTCCTTGAAAACTCCTGATTTTCCCATAACATTGCATTGCCATTCTGAGTGCACAGCTCAAGCTCAGCCAGATCACATTAAAGTGGAAAAATCCTCCAGCCATTCTCCTGTCAAACTTACTATGGATGGTCATTCCCTTTCATTGCATCATTTATTCTCTTCAAGCAATTTGTAAAGCAAACAAGAGGAGCATTTCAAGTTACAATAAAATTACAGAAACTATTTTAAAGCTAAAGCTTATATTCAGGGAAATGAATGTTTTTTGCCCAACCACACACTGCTAACCCAGCCTCAGTGGATTGATGTGGTGAATTTTTCTCTCTCTGAAAAGATCATGCCTTGATTGCAAATAGAGGAGAAAAAAAATAATCCAAGATAATGACTCCTATGACTCAATTCTCTAAAACTGACCTCCAGTTGGTTGTAATGAGATTGCTTTTGCAGAAGATAGAGGTTTTAAGGAAGGGGCATGCATGTCAATCACAAGGGGGTTTTGTGGAAAATACATTGCAATGCTCATTTCATAGTCAATGGGATTCACATCTGCATCAAATCCATTTACTGTCTCACATGAAGGGAAAGGAAACAGCTGTGTAATCTCTAAGGTGCTATGAAAAGGTAAAGAATTACTATTATTAGTATCTATTATGAATTTGAAAAATGCAAAAGAGATTGAATTGAAACACGGGGTTACAAGAAGAGTTACCCAAGTCTCACAAACCCTGAGGACACCTGGAGTCCTGTGTGGAAAGAGACATTTAGTCTGCATTCCCACCTGGGGTTGCTACTGCCCACAGCTCTATTGGTCTGAGTTCCTGACTCAACCTAGATGAAATGCTGTGGCACATTGTGAAGGAAAGGGAGACACAATGACACCTGTTGCTTGTGCATCATTTAGGCATCAAGAAAGGAATGTTAGTTTTATCTTTCAATTCTCACCATACTGGCACAGCTTAACCATCACTGGCCCAATTGTGCAGTGACAGTATTTCCAGTTTAAGACAGATCCTGTCTTAATCACGAATCAGTGCCCTATTGGTTGTTTGAGTTTGAACAAATTAACCACTCTAAGCCTCAGTTTCCTCATTGTTCAAACAGGGACAGCAGCATTTCTCACAAGTAGACAAAATAATAATATTAAAAACATTGTTAGTATTTCCACCAAAACATTGGTATTTTAAAAACAGTTTTATCACTATTTTAATATATCAATGTCATATAATAGTTTGAATATGTTCATTAAAATTAATAATATAACAATGCTGCAAATAGTTTACTATTGTTGCTGTTCAGGTGCTCAGTCATGTCTGACTCTTAGTGACCCCATGGACTGCAGCATCCCAGGCTTCCCTGTCTTTCACCATCTCCTGGAGCTTCCTCAAACTCATGTCCATTGAGCCGGTGATGCCATCCAACCATCTCATCTGCTGTCATCCCCTTCTCTTCCTGCCTTCAATCTTCCCCAGCATCAGGGTCTTTTCTAATGAGTCAGCCCTTTGCATCAGGTGGCCAAAGTATTGGAGCTTCAGCTTGAGCATCAGTCCTTCCAATGAATATTCAGGACTGATTTCCTTTAGGATGGACTGGTTGGATCTCCTTGTAGTCCAAGGGACTCTCAAGAGTCTTCTCCAACACCACAGTTCAAAAGCATCAATTCTTCAGTGCTCAGCATTCTTTATAGTTCAACTCTCGCATCCATACATGACTACTGGAAATATCATAGCTTTGACTAGATGGACCTTTGTCAGCAAAGTAATGTCTGCTTTTTAATATGCTGTCTAGGTTGGTCGTAGCTTTTCTTCCAAGGAGCGAGTGTCTTTTAATTTCACGGCTGCAGTCACCATCTGCAGAAGTTTTGGAGCTCAAGAAAATAAAATCTGTCACTGTTTCCATTGTTTCCCCATCTATTTGCCATGAAGTGATGGGACCAGATGCCATGATCTTAGTTTTTTGAATGTTGAGTTTTAAGCCACCTTTTTCATTCTCTTCTTTTACATTCATCAAGAGGCTCTTTAGTTTCTCTTTGCTTTCTGCCATAAGAATGGTGTCATTTGCATATCTGAGGTTATTGATACTTCTCCTAGCAATCCTGATTCCAGTTTGTGCTTCATCCAGCCTGGCATTTCACATGATATACTCTGCATATAAGTAAAATAAGCAGGATGACAATATACAGCCTTGACATACTCCTTTCCCAATTTGGAACAAGTCTGTTGTTCCATGTCCTGTTTTAACTGTTACTTCTTGACCTGCATATTTGTTTCTCAGGAGGCAGGTAAGGTGGTCTGGTATTCCCATCTCTTTCAGAATTTTCCACAGTTTGTTATGATCCACACAGTCAAAGTCTTTAGCATTGACAATGAAGCATGCCGCTGCTGCTGCTAAGTTGCTTCAGTCGTGTCTGACTCTGTGTGACCCCATAGATGGCAGCCCCCCAGGCTCCGCCATCCCTGGGATTCTCCAGGCAAGAACATTGGAGTGGGTTGCCATCCTTCTCCAATGCATGAAAGTGAAAAGTGAAAGTGAAGTCGCTCAGTCATGTCTGACTCTTAGCGACCCCATGGACTGCAGCCCACCAGGCTCCTCCATCCATGGGATTTTCCAGGCAAAAGTACTGGAGTGGGGTGCCATTGCCTTCTCCAGACAATGAAGCATAATAGTACATTAATACCAATAATTTGTTAATAATGTATTATTAATATTGATATTAAGTCACAGACAAGATTTCAGTAGCATATCCATTTTCCTCTATTCTGTCATATTTCCTTCCAGGGGAAAGAGGGGAGGATGAAAATGTCTATTGACACATAATAAATAACACCCAAACTTGGTTGCTTAAAACAATAATAATCATTTATTATTTCTAAATTTCTAAGGTAATTTGGGCATGTCTTGACTAGGAAGCTTTGGGCCTTTCATGGGGACAGAGTCAGATATTGGGGGTGCAGTCATTTGAAGGACTGACAAGGGCTGGAGGATTTGTTTCCAAGATGGCACTCACATGGCTGACAATTTTGGTTTGGCCATCAGAAATTAATAAGGAAACACTAGCCTTAAATGACACATGAGGTCAGATGGACTAAATTGATATTTATCAAGTGTTTCACCCAGAAGCAGCAGAATACACATTCTTTTCAAGTGCACATGGAACATTCTCCAGGAAAAGATCATGTACTGGGCCACAAAGCAAGGCTTGGTAAAGTTAAGAAAATTGACATCATATCAAGCATCTTTTCTGACTACAATGTTATTAGTCTAGAAGTCAACTACAAGAAAAAAAAACTGTAAAAAACACAGATACCTGGAGGCTAAACAATATGTTACTAACCAACCAACGGACCACAAAAGAAATCAAAGCTGAGATACAAAGATACCTAGAGACAAATGAAAACAAAAGCATAACAATGTAAAACCTACGGGGCACAGCAAAAGCAGTTCTATGAGGAAAGTTTACAGCAATAAAATCCCAAATAAACAATGTAATCATATTTAAAGCAACTAGAGAAAGAAGAACAAAAAATAAAAAGTTAGTAGAAGTAAATAAATCATAAATATCAGAGCAGAAATAAATGAATTAGAGACAAATTAGAAATAATATAAATTAGAGACAAAGAAATAATGTAACTATTATATATAATATTACACAATTATATATTATAATATATTTATTGTTATACTTATATTTATTATAAATTTATATATTTATATTTATTATTATTATTATATGATATACTATTTTTATAATATAATATTATATATTATATTATAATATAATATGAAATATATATATATATTATATTCAGTTCGGTTCAGTTCAGTCACTCAGTTGTGTCTGACTCTTTGTGACCCCATGAATCACAGCACACCAGGCCTCCCTGTCCATCACCAACTCCTGGAGTTCACTCAGACTCACATCCATCGAGTCAATGACGCCATCCAGCCATCTCATCCTCTGTTGTCCCCTTGCCCTCCTGCCCCCAATCCCTCCCAGCATCAGAGTCTTTTCCAATGAGTCAACTCTTCACATCAGGTAGCTTAAGTATTGGAGTTTCAGCTTTAGCATCATTCCTTCCAAAGAAATCCCAGGGTTGATCTCCTTCACAATGGACTGGTTGGGTCTCCTTGCAGTCCAAGGGACTCTCAAGAGTCTTCTCCAACACCACAGTTCAAAAGCATCAATTCTTCAGTGCTCAGCTGTCTTCACAGTCCAACTGTCACATCCGTACATGACCACTGGAAAAACCATAGCCTTGACTAGACGGACCTTTATTGGTAAAGTAATGACTCTGCTTTTCAATGTTTTCTGCTATCTAGGTTGGTCATAACTTTTCTTGCAAGGAGTAAGCGTCTTTTAATTTCATGGCTGCAGTCACCATCTGCAACGATTTTAGAGCCCCCAAAAATAGTCTGACACTGTTTCCACTGTTTCCCCATCTGTTTCCCATGAAGTGATGGGACCAGATGCCATGATCTTAGTTTTCTGAATGTTGAGCTTTAAGCCAACTTTTTCACTCTCCACTTTCACTTTCATCAATTAATTAATATTAATTAATTAATGATTAATGAACATAATTTTATATATAATATAATATAAATATATAAGATATAATATATAAAGATATATTTATATATTATAAATAAATGAATGAATTCATATATTTATGTAAATATATATTTATACAATATAAATATAATAAATATTTATATTGTATAAATAAATAAATAAAATAAGCATATATACAAATAATAAATATAAATAAATTTATATATATTCATGTATAAATATATTATATTATATAATATATTATATATATTAATATAGCATATATGAATGTTAATGGTATTGTATTAATAGTATTAGAATACTATTGCATTAATAGTATTATAATATAATATTAATATAGTATGCTGCTGCTAAGTCACTTCAGTTGTGTCCGACTCTGTGCAACCCCAGAGACATCAGCCCACCAGACTCCCCTGCCTGTGAGATTGTCCAGGCAAGAACACTGGAGTGGGTTGCCATTTCCTTCTCCAATGCATGAAAGTGAAAAGTGAAAGTGAAGTCGCTCTCTTAGCGACTCCATGGACCACAGCCTACCAAGCTCCTCCATCCATGGTATTTTCCAGGCAAGAGTACTGGAGTGGGTGCCATTGTCTTCTCCGTAATATAGTATATGTTAATCTAAATTAATATATTTTATACATTACCAATATATGATCATAATTAATATCTTATTATAAAATACACATTATATTTTATTATTATATTAGTTTATTAGTATTATATTCATTCATTCATTTTATATTTATTATAAATTTTATATATTTATATTATTTATTCTATATCATTATTTTTAATATTATGATTATATAATTATAATATATATTAAAATATACATTACATAATATATATAGCATATATTATAATATATTATTTATATAAATTATATATAATTTATATATTATATATAATTATATAATGTATAATATATTATAATAGATACATCTTATAATTATATAACATTATATATAATTTATATATTATAATATTTATAAATATTTATATAATTAAAATAAACAATATAAATAAATTAGAGACAAAGAAATAATAGAAAAGATCAACAAAACTAAAAGCTGTTTCTTTGTAAGGATAAATAACATTGATAAGTCTTCTAGCCAGAGTTCTCAAAAAAGAAGGGAGAGGGCTCAAATCAATAAAATCAGAGAAGAGAAAGGAAATGTTATAACGGACACCACAGGAATACAAAGATCATAAGAGATGACTAAAAGCAACTATATGCTGATAAAATGGACAACCTAGAAAAAACGGACAAATTCTTAGAAATAAACACTGTTCCAAGACTGAACCAGGAAGAAATAGAAAATACGAAGAGACCAATCACAAGTATTGAAATTGAAACTGTGAATTAGAAATTCCTAACAAACAAAAGCCCAGGACTAGATGGCTCTATAAGCAAATTCTATCAAATATATGAGAAGAGTTAACACCAATACTTCTGAAACTACTGAAAGAAATCACTGAGGGAAGAGTATTCCCAAACTTATTCCATGAGGCCACAGTCATCCTGATACTGAAACCAGACAAAGACAACAATACCTTCTAAGACTTAGCCTCAGAAATCACACACCACTTCTACCATAGTCTGTTGACCCACACATCAGCCTTGATGTGATGAGACATGACTATACAAGGGCATGAGGACCAGAAGGCAAGAGTCATGGAGGCCATCTCTGAGGTTTGCCAGCACAAAATGTAATTTTTAACTAAGAAAATAAATGTAGAAAATTGTCCAATTCAATTTATCAGATGTTTACTGAGTGTCTATTACATGCCAGGCTTCAGGGATACAAAGAATGAGATAAAAATCATCATTAGTGAGGAAATCCTAATCAAGTAGAAAGTCAGTAATGAAAAATGACTTAAAACTGGACAGATTTCTATATGATAAGATTCAAGAAATGTACACAGGATGAGCTATGGGAGCACAGAAGCGACAGAAGTGAACCTAACTGGGCCAATGGATAAGGCAACGAAAGCTTTGAAATTTGATCTTGGCCTTAGAAATGAAGATGTACTTTACAGGTTGTGATGGCATTTGGGTTTGAGCAAAGGTACAAATGTTGGAAAACACAGAGTCTGTGTGTGTTTTTTTTTTTTTTTTTAATATTTCTAAAGTACATTCTATAGTAATTACATTCTTGATCCTTTATTGTTCACAAATGAAAAATATCCTGAAAACAAGTATGTATAACCACAAACTATCTATAGTCAGTTTTGTATTTTCCTTCCACTTGGATAGCAGTTCCCTGGTGGCTCACGTGGTAAAGAATCTGCCTGCAATGCAGGAAGAAGACTCAGGTTCGATCCCTGAGTCAGGAAGTTCCCTTGGAGAAGGGAATGGCTTTCTACTCTTGTATTCTTGCCTAGGGAATTCCACTGACAGAGCAGCCTGGTGGGCTACAGTCCGTGGGATTGCAAAGAGTCAGACATGACTGAGTGACTAACATACAGATGTTAGTCTATGTGGATATAAATTGAGGATATCCACAAGAGGATATAAATTGGGCTTCTAAAATTGTGAAAGCAAATTTACCAGATTCATAAGATATTGCAATAAACTATGGCAACCTGACTATAGTGAAAGTGAAGTCGCTGAGTCGTGTCTGACTCTTTGCGACCCCATGGGCAGTAGCCTGCACCAGGCTCCCCTGTCCCTGGGATTCTCCAGGCAAGAACACTGGAGTGGGTTGCCATTTCCTTCTCCAATGCATGAAAGTGAAAAGTGAAAGTGAAGTCACTCAGTCGTGTCTGACTCTTAGTGACCCCATGGACTGCAGCCCACCAGGCTCCTTCATCCATGGGACTCTCCAGGCAAGAGTACTGGAGTGGGGTGCTGCTGCTTTCTCCCCAACTGACTATATGCAGATATAAAACCCTAGAAGACACGTAGAATAAAGAACTACAGAAGAAACGAGCTCAAGAACGCCGGTCTTTAGAGAGTTTTGATTGTTTGTGCTTGCTGATATTTGGGTTTTTGATTGTTTAAACTTCTCACTTCATATTCCTGTATTTAGCAATGCTTTGGCAGTTTCCGGTGCACACAGCCTGACTCAGCCACACACGTACATGCATCCGTTCTCCCCCACACTCCCCTCCCATCCAGGCTGCCACAGAACCCTGAGCAGAGTCCCCTGTGCAGTACAGTAGGAGCTTGTTGGCTATCCATTTTAAGTATAATAGTATACACACGTTGATCCCAAACTCCTTAACTATTCCGTGCCCCCACCCTTCCCCATGGTAACCATAACTGTGTTCTCTAAGACTGTGAATCTGTTTCTGCTTCATAAAACACTTCATTTATATCATTTCCTTTTTGATTCTGCATATAAGGGATATTATACAATATTTATCTTTCTCTGACTTCACTTAGTACAACAATTAGAGTATGTTTAAATAATATCAAATTGTTCTGCTTGTTTAAATAATATAAAATCATTCTGTGTGGTCGACAGTAAGTAGCCAAGACAAGATCCGATATAACTTTAACAGTACATGGGTGGGTTTCCATATTATAGTCTCATTGAATTGCATATTCTGAAAGGCCTGATAGGTCACTTCATTCCAATCCTGTTGTGTTAGTTACGGAACCCAAAGACCAGAGCCTTTGCAGGAGTTACCCAGGGTGATCTGCCGTGAGGGTGGGGGCACTGGAAATCAACAGTGTGTTACACATGCTGGCTCCCCTAAGTTTGCATCAGACCATGAAACCGGTGATGAGAAGGGTGATTGGCTCAAGGATGATCATCAATCACTGGTCGTGCTTTTAATGAGACAAATTTGGCCATGAGCAATACACATCTAATTTATAATGATGTCAATTTCTTATATTAAAAAGTAAGTTACCTATTAAAGATGAATCAGCTCTACTTGGTGAGCCAAGTATTGGACTTTTTCAAATCTTTATTCACCATCAAGAGCAACAGCCTCATTTTAAGTATTTATCTTTCTCTGCTATTCCATTCCATATTCTTGTTTCCTTTCCTGGTTTACATAAAAATTCAAAAACACAGTTCTTAATGCCTTTTATAAGAAACAACTAAAGCCATTACAGAGTTTCCACCTAAGGGATCTTGAGTTCATTTGCCACAGAATTCCACTGGATTAAATCAGAATTTTTGTATCATTTCCCCATACTCTTATATACAGAGAATATTTCCATATATAAAAAATGCCATATGTGTTATATTAAAGCATGAGAGGCAGTATAAAACCTTAAGAAAGAGTTAATTAAGGACAGTCTAGAGACGAATTGAAAAAGGAGTCAAAATGTAGGGAGCACCAGCTCACATCCAAGTGGGCTGCTGCTGCTGCTGCTGCTAAGTCTATTCAGTCGTGTCCGACTCTGTGCGACCCCACAGATGGCAGCCCACCAGGCTCCCCCGTCCCTGGATTCTCCAGGCAAGAACACTGGAGTGGGCTGCCATTGCCTTCTCCATTGTGTGAAAGTGAAAAGTGAAAGTGAAGTCGCTCAGTCGTGTCCGACTCGTATCGACCCCATGGACTGCAGCCCACCAGGCTCCTCCATCCATGGGATTTTCCAGGCAAGAGTACTGGAGTGGCTTGCCATTGCCTTCTCCGCCAAGTGGGCTGAGCAGTTCACAATTAATGCAAGTGCGACTTTAGACATTATTCTCATTTGAGAGTTCTATTTTCAGCCATAGATTATAGACATTAATACTGATGAATGCTGGAAATAGTTGTACTACATTGTTGAGCTAATTTTACATAAATACACCTCATGGTTTCTGTACATTTTGGACTATTCTCCAATGTCATTTCAATAGTTCACCTTTAGGCATTTCTAAAGATTGATTTCTGAAGTCAAGAGACACCTGGAGTAACAGGCAATTTGGCCTTGGAGTACAGAATGAAGCAGGGCAAAGGCTAATAGAGTTTTGCCAAAAGAACACACTGGTCATAGTAAGCACCCTCTTATAACAACACAAGAGAAGATTCTACACATGGACATCACCAGATGGCCAACACCGAAATCAGATTGATTATATTCTTTGCAGCCAAAGATGGAGAAGCTGTATACAGTCAGCAAAAACAAGACCAGGAGCTGACTGTGGCTCAGATCATGAACTCCTTATTGCCAAATTCTGACTTTAATTGAAGAAAGTAGGGAAAACCACTAGACCATTCAGGTATGACCTAAATCAAATGCCTTATGATTATACAGTGGAAGTGACAAATTGATTCAAAGGATTATATCTGATAGAGAGTGCCCAAAGAACTATGGACGGAGGTTCGTGACATTGTACAGGAGACAGGGATCAAGACTATCATCAAAAAAAAGAAATGCAAAAAGGCAAAATGGTTGTCTAAGGAAGGCTTACAAATAGCTGAGAAAAGAGAAGCTAAAGGCAAAAGAGAAAAGGAAAGATATACCCATTTAAATGCAGAGTTCCAAAGGATAGCAAGGAGGGATAAGAACGCCTTCCTCAGTGATCAGTGCAAAGAAATAGAGAAAAACAACAGAATGGGAAAGAGTAGAGATCTCTTCAAGAAAATTAGAGGTACCAAGGGAAATTTTCATGCAAAGATTGGCACAAAAAAGGACAGAAATGGTATGGACATAACAGAAGCAGAAGGTATTAAGAAGAGGTGGCAGAATACACAGAAGAACTATACAAAAAGGATCTTCACAACCCAGATAATCACAATGGTATGATCACTCACCTAGAGCCAGACATCCTGGAATGTAAAGTCAAGTGGGCCTTAGGAGGCATCACTATGAACAAATCTAGTGGAGGTGATGGAATTCCAGTTGAGCTATTTCAAATCCTAAAGATGATGCTGTGAAAGTGCTGCACTCAATTTGCCAGCAAATTTGGAAAACTCAGCAGTGGCCACAGGACTGGAAAAGGTCTGTTTTCAATGCAATCCAAAGAATGCTCAAACTACTATATAATTGCACTCATCTCACATGTTAATAAAGTAATTCTCAAAATTCTCCAACCCAGGCTTCAACAGAAACCGTGAACTTCCAGATGTTCATGCTGGTTTCAGAAAAGGCAGAGAAATCAAGAGATCAAATTGCCAACATTCGCTGGATCATCAAAAAAGCAAGAGAGTTCCGGAAAAACATCTACTTCTGCTTTATTGACTATGCCAAATCCTTTGACTGTGTGGGCCACAAAAAACTCTGGAAAGTTCTTAAAGAGGTGGGCATACGAGACCACTTGACCTGCCTCTTGAGAAACCTGTATGCAGGTCAGGAAGCAACAATTAGAACTGGACATGGAACAACAAACTGGTTCCAAATAGGAAAAGGAGTACGTCAAGGCTGTATATTGTCACCCTGATTATTTAACTTCTATGCAGAGTACATCATGAGAAACGCTGGGCTGGAAGAAGCACAAGCTGGAATCAAGACTGCCGGGAGAAATATCAACAACCTCAGATATGCAGATGATACCAGCCTTATGGCAGAAACTGAAGAAGAACTAAAAGAGCCTCTGAATGAATGTGAAACAGGAGAGTGAAAAAGTTAGCTTAAAACTCAACATTCAGAAAACTAAGATCATGGTATCTGGTCCCATCACCTCATGGCAAATAGATGGGGAAACAGTGGAAACAGTGATAGATTTCATTTTTTGCAGCTCCAAAATCACTGCAGATGGTGACTGCAGCCATGAAATTAAAAGACACTTACTCCTTGGAAGAAAATTTATGATCAACCTAGACAGCATAATAAAAAGCAGAGACATTACTTTGTCATCAAAGGTCCATCTAATCAAGGCTATGGTTTTTCCAGTAGTCATGTGTGGATATGAGAGTTGGACTATAAAGAAAGGTGAGAGCCAAAAAATTGATGCTTTTGAACTGTGGTTTGGAGAAGACTCTTGAGAGTCCCTTGGACTGCAATGAGATCCAACCAGTCCATCCTAAAGGAAATCAAGCCTGAATATTCACTGGAAGGAATGATGCTGAAGCTGAAACTCCAATACTTTGGCCACCTGATGCAAAGAATTGACTCATTGGAAAAGACCCTGATGCTGGGAAAGATTGAAGATGGGAGGAGAAGGGGATGGCAGAGGATGAGATGGTTTGATGACATCATGGACTCAATGGACATGAGTTTGAGTAAACTCTGGGAGTTCGTGATGGACAGGGAGGCCTGGCGTGCTGCAGTCTGTCCATGGGGTCACAAAGAGTTGGATACTACTGAGCAACTGAACTGAACTGAGGCGTTTCTAAGGGCTGTGCACAGAGGAGACACTTTATTAAATGCAAATTTGTCATATAGTCTATGTATTTTATTTATTATATTTGGGGAAAGATCAGAAGTGGGGGAGAGTCAAAAAAGTTCGCATCTTTCCACCATCAGAACTGCTGGCTACAGTTGTCCTATCTCAGGCTGCCTTACAGAAGAGCCTGATGAAGTAGAGTGTTCTCCATATAATGGAAAATGCTGGTACACATAAGCATCACCTACGCAACTTGCTGACAATGCTGAGCTCAGAGATTTGACTGAGTAGGTTGTCACTTTTCCGTTTGCCCTTAGCTGCTTTCCCTGCTCTGGTCTGTATTACAGGGACCCATATATCCCTGGATACTCCGTCCCTGTGGCTTTCATCCAGTTAATGGGAATCATGGATAGAAGATTAGCAATTTAAGATGTGGAAAGCCTGTGGTCATCACCACCCTCTCTTTCTGTTTCAAAGGCATTTCGGGCAGTGGCTATACTTTTTCCAGCCCATATAGGCCAGCCTATCCATTCATGGTCCCAGCTCCTGTGTGATAACCGTGGCTTCTAGGCTGGTAACAACACTGCCACCCATGTTCCTTCCCTCATGAGGCTGGAAACGGCTTCCTGCTGCTGTCAGCGTGTCTCACTATTTCCCTCTGGGCCGTCTCCTGTACCACTGAAGGCAGGGTGTGATGGGCAGAGCATCACAGCAATCACTGAGACCGTCAGCTGCTGGATTCCCCACGGAAAGCCTCCCTTCCTCAACTTCAGCTTGGTAGTCCTTCAGTGGCCACACACACATACAATTTCCCAGGTAAGAATTCACTGAGAACTGCTAAGAAAACTACAACCCTTACATATCATTTGGCTTCCAATGCTAGTATTCACAGTATTGAATTTTTTTTTTTTCCCCGTCTTGAACCACTGGCTAAAACCAAATCATGTAACTCCAACAAAGGACAAACACAGGTAGAACTAATCTGAATTCTCAGCTCCAGCCTCAGTTCAAGGCTTAACTACTAAGTCCAACAAACCCCAGAGATATCAGAGTGACATTTAGATAACATTTTCTGTGAGAGTTAAACAACACAAACATATCAGCACAGGAAGTCAGGAGTTGAGGATAGCTTCCCTGGAGACAAGTTTTATTTTTCTTCAGCCAGAGCACTTCCAGGACAAAGGTCTGGGGACTTGGACTGGCTTAGCTCTCTGGCTTCCCTGGTGGCTCAGATGGTAAAATAATCTACCTCCAGGTTCTGTCCCTGGGTCAGGAAGATCCCCTGGAGAAGGAAATGTCAACCCAGCCCAGTATTCCTGCCTGGAGAAACCCATGGACAGAGGAGCTTGGTGGGCTACAGTCCATGGGGTCACAAAGAGTCGGACATGGCTGAGCAACTAACACACACACACACACACACACACACACACACACACAAGCTCTCTGGCACCTGATGCTTCAGAAGCAGAGTCATAACTTGGTGTCTCCAGGTCACAATTCCAGGGCTTTGCATGGGGTCTTGAGGTCATGGTGGGGGGGCGGGCAGGGAGAAGCCAGAACCCTGGGTACAGTGCAAGCAATGCTGAGGGTGAAGAGAGGCCTTCTGTGGAGCAGAAGGCCAGAGGAGGAACAGGAGAGCCAGGCCTCCAAGGTGGGCCCAGACAGACAGAAGGGTGGAGCCTGAAGCAGAAGAAGCATCAGGCAGATGGAGACAGAACGGGGGCTGGCGCAGGAGATTCTGGGAGCTGGGCAGAGGTTCTGTATGCAACTCTCTTATGGGCAGGTCAGGCCAGCTGAGAGGCATCCAAGCTTCAGGCTCCTCCCTTCAGATGCTGCACTAACTCTTCATGTATTCAGGGTCCTTGGAGCAATTTTTGCAAGTAGGCTGGTCTCTTTGATCAAGGCAGGGGAAACGCCTGCAGATACAGCTTCAAGAAACAGTCTCAGGACCAACCCCTCCCTTGATATAACTTTGATCAAGGAACATGACAGAGCTCAGCCTCACAGTCCATGAGTGATGTGACTGATGGCTATTAGGATGCATGAGAGAACATCCAGAGGGGAGCTGTCACTGAAATCAAGGGCAGCAGGATTACACTTTTTTAATGGCAATCATGACTGTAGACTGTGGTTGATACTAGCATCTAATGTCTTCCTGTTTCAAAAATCTCCATTTATGAGCTCATGTTGGTTCTAAATAATGTGAATACTCTGAGCCTTGAAATCCAAACACCCTGCAGACCAGATAACCCCGTGAAGGCCTTTCTTTGAACAGAAGGAAGTGCTATTTTACTCTCACACTGTAAATATTTTAAGAAAGAAACTTCCAAGGCAAGGACATATGCCTATGTATTTAGGATGTACACAGAAAATAACCACCTTAATTTACATACTGCTTTGCGGTTTTCAAGTGATTTGATATACATGATTACATTTGATGGATATTATATTATTGATTTTTCATGATACCACTTTTGAGGGCACAGAGGCTCAGAGAATTCCATACCTAATAACAAGCAATAGAGGTATAGATCTCCTGACCCCACATTACTGTTTTCTTTTATTCTATAAGTGCACATACAACAGAGGGAGCCTCCTGAGTTAGTGCACAAAATCTGCCCCTCCCCCGGCATCTCTTTATTAAAACTTAAAAAAAATTATTTTTGGCTGTGCTGGGTCTTCGGCACTATGCAGGGTTTTCTCTGTTGCAGTGAGCAGGGGCTACCCTTCATTGCAGTGGGTGCACTTCTTACAGTGGAGGCTTCTTTTGTTGCAGAGCACGGGGCAGCTTCAGTTGTTCAGGCAGGTGGGCTCAGGAGTTGCAACTCCAGGGCTCTAGAGCACAGGCATGGGAGATGTAGCACATGGGCTTAGTTGCCACAGCATGTCCGATCCGCCTTGATCAGGAATCGAACCTGTGTCTCCTGCCCTGGCAGGTTCTTCACCACTGAGCCACCAGGGAAGCCCCGGCTTTGGCATCTTCATTCACACTTTTGGTGCTGCTTCTCCTTATTTTATGACACACAGTTCTTGTCTACTTTCTTCTGCCAAACCACCTGATTCATGGGGTTTAATGCATTAGAACCCTCATTATTGGGACAAAGACAAAACCCTGGTCATGAGATGTTATATAACACCAGCCTGGTTATTTTGAAGGTTTTATGGCAGATTGGAATCATTTTGGCGTGGATCGACCTGCAGAAATTTGAAAGGCTTTCACTTACTTATCCCGTGTCTGCCTTCCTACCTGGAGACTTTGGATGCTGTGCATGTCTCTCCTTGCTCTGAGGCTAAGTGGATTCCCATTGATTTAGGAAGGTTTTTATTTGGAATGTGGATGTGCTGGGGAGAAACCTTTTAGCCCCTGGCATGACCTCTATCCACACTGTCCACTGTAGCCATGGGTCCCCTAAGCATGTATGGCTGTCCATCATCCTCACTCTCGAGAGGACAGAAACCCCCTAAGTGTCGGTAGCTTTCATCAGTCCTCTCAAATCCATCTTACGCTGCAGTTGTCCACAACGGTCTGAGCATTCTGGAACACGGCATGCCAAGTGTCTGCCCTGCTGCTCTGCGTATGCTATGCCCCGAGCCTAGGGAGTCTGTTTCTTCTTCCTTCTTTCAAAATGTCTTCATTCAACAGTCCTTTCAGATTCCACTCCTGCTTTAACCGTCCCCCTTCCAGGCTGAACGAAGGCCTTCCCTTCTGTATCCTCACACTGCTCCTGTACAGCTTGTTTAACGCCATATCATTTTACCCTGTTTGATTCACTCTTTCAATCCACTGCCCCCCACTCTCACCCAAAGGAGCTTGGATGTGTGACTCTGGGGAGCTCTTCCTCTGTGTTTCTGCTTTTAGAATGAATGAATGGGAGGGAGGAAGGAAAGAAGGAAGGGAGAGAGGAGAAAGGAAGGAAGCGAAGAAGGGAGGGAACGGGCGAGGAAATGGGTGAATAACTTTGTTAAATGGAGACCCTAATTTAAAGAGGATCAAAGATGAGCTCTCCACCATTTGGGCTTTTGAGTGAAGCTCTGCTCCCCTTGCTGGTCACAGGGCTAAGGTTGGAGATTACAGACGTCATTTAATGGAATTTATGATTTCTACAGTCTGTGTGGATGATGATGTGTTTGTTTGATTCTGTTTTCAAATTCATGTTTCCCCTCCATGATCCTACTTCATTTCTAGCTGGGGACTAAAACCACGGACTGGTCAGACAACACAGAAGAGGCTGTTGCACTGACAAGTCACTGCAGTGGAATTCTCTGGATATGGGGAAATGGGAATATCCTACAGTTAGGGGAGACAGTACCACCTGAGTACAGGATGCAAGTAAGTTGACTGGTAGGCAGCAGCTTTGAGTAGCATTGGCTAAATTCCAGGAATACCTTTTGAGGAAAACCAATATCCTTTGCTTTTAAATGCTTTTCCTCTCTGAACTCATTTTCAACTTCAGGGTTATTCTTTTCTTTATAAAAATCAGATGAATGTGAGGGTAATCTCTGCCACTCACATTTTGCCTTGGGCACAAGGTAATTTTCTTTTTTTATTGAATAATCCTTAAACATAATTAAAAAGAATGCTTTCAAATATCAAGTGTGTGAAGTATCAGCTTCTTAACATAATGCTCACTTTTCTCTACAAAAAACTTGGTATTTATAAACGATTGAAAGCTCACAGCTCATAGGAACATCTCTGCACTGAAAATAGGTCCTGAGAGTAAAGCATATAAGCTAGTCATTCATCCTCATTCATTCATTCAACATATATGTAAGTGCCTGCTGTGTATTATGTAGTAACTACTTTTCTGAGGAAAGCACACACTGAGTATGGTGGAACACAGGCAATACATGGCCACTAATGCTCAAAAATATAAAGTATGATAAGGAAAACCAAGAAACACATTTCAGATGATCCTCTGGCATGTACCCAATATTGGAAAAGACCCTGATGCTGGGAAAGATTGAAGGCGGGAGGAGAAGGGGACGACAGAGGATGAGATGGTTGGATGGCATCACTGACGCAATGGAGTTGAGTTTGAGCAGGCTCCAGGAGTTGGTGATGGACAAGGAAGCCTGGTGTGCTGCAGGCAATGGGGTCGGAAAGAGTTGGACATGACTGACCAACTGAACTGACTGTCGGCGCAGTATACGCCAGTGAAAACCACTGTGAAAACTTTCAGCTTTTTCCTGTGTGATTGCAAACTCATCTTAAAAACATCTTCATTCCGATGTTTTTTCATGGTCATAAGTTGCCAAAAATCTAATACTTTCCCCTTAAGAACCAATGTCAGGGACTTCCCTGATGGTCTAGTGGTTAAGAATGCATCCCTGCAGGGGATGCAGGTTCAAGCCTAGACTGGGAACTAAGATCCCACACACCGAGGAGCAAATAAGCACCTGTACCACAACTAGAGAGTTTGTGCACCACAGCTAGAGAGTCCATGCATTGCAACAAAATAACCCCATGTAACTCAGTGAAGTTTCTGTTGCCATAACTAAGACCCAATGCACCCAAATAAATATTCTAAAAAAACCCCAAAAGAATCAGTGTTGGCATCTGTTACCTTGCACTCCTAAACTGAAGTATTAACAGAATTGAGTTTGAAGATTTTGATGGGAGAATATGGTGTTTGGGGCACAAAGGAGAGGCCAGTTTAAATTTGCTCATCCAAGTTTTCCCCACTTCAACAGAGGTTGTAAACACCTATAACCCAAAGAAATCAAGGCATTAAAAATGACCTCACTGGTCATGATCTAAGCACCGTCCTATCTATTCTGTGCTCTTCCAGATGCACTCTGGTAAGGCACAAAGGTTACAGGGTCATTGCCCTGGAACGCACTGATATGATTAGTCTTAGGTGGGCTTCCTAGGTGGCAAGCTAGTGTAAAGAACCCACCTGCCAGTGCAGGAGATGCCTGAGACAAGGGTTTGATCCTTGGGTCGGGAAGATCTCCTGGAGAGGGGCACAGCAACCCACTCTAGTATTCTTGCCTGGAAAATTCCATGGACAGAGGAGCCTGGTGGGCTACAGTCCATAGCGTCACAAAGAGTCAGACGCAACTGAAGCGACTTAGCATGCATGCATGCATGGGTGTAGAAGGACCACTCAGCTGGAATCCCTCTGAGAAGCCCCCCGGAAGACTCCTCCAGGGCCCAGCAACTGTCAGTCATTCAGGCAGATGAGCTTGCTCCACCCACCACTGTGAAGTGCACACTTCAGAGCCTGCATATCCATTCTTGGATGTACAATCTACTTAGTGTAGCCTTGAGTCCTGATTAGAATGAAAGGTAGTCAGAACATCCACAAATATGCAGCTGAGAGTTTATTATGTGCTGATCACTTTCCTGGCTGACTGATTCCATTAATTAATCTCGATACTTCTCCCTTCCCCAACTCAACCCCATCCCCACAAGCAGAAAAGGAAAACACAATGAGCAATGGAAATTACTACTTCTTTCTTTTAAAGGTACGTGGATAAACACGGCAGTTTTTCTCTTCCTTTGCAGCGGATAATGCTACCAGACAGACCATTAGGACAACTTAAGACCATTTCTTAAGGGGGGTTTGAAGCCACTTCTTGCTGTTTTTGTCTTGTTTCCTATGAAGGCTAACATTGTACAGAATATTTGCTTTCTTAGGTATGTCATAGAAAAAGGTATCTGAGATATTTAATGATCCTCCTTTTTAAAGAATATCCTCAATATGATAATCTTCTTTAATATTTATGGAAAAGATCTAAACTCTCTTTTTGGAAATAGAGCATAAATCATGAATATCCTTGAAAAATTATTCTGAGGCCAACTGACATTCTCTGAAACACCGCCATTGTTTTTCTTCTTATCTTTGAAAAGTTTTGCAAAGTTTCCTATAAAGATTATATCCATCAGGAAGAGAGTAGCTTTTGAAAATATCAATAGCTTCTGAAGAAGAAAATGGCTTTCAAGAAACAGCCATCCAAAGGAAAAGTTCTATTATATTTAAGACAATTAGTCTGTCATTTACCCTGATTTAGAACCCCATATCCTCATGAAAGATGACAAATGCAACTTACTTTACTTACTATTCCTTTAACCACTTACTAGTACTGGAATAAGGTAAAGTTGTAGAATTGAAATTTATATGTCAGCCACATTTTTATGATTAACAATGCTGAGAATTTTAGAAGGAACATAACAAAAACAGATAGTAGAACTAAAAGCCATATAATTTCAAAGATAAACGTCATCACATGTTATTTCGTTACTTATATTCTACCCAGTATCCATTGTACAGACTGTTATTCCTCTTTATGTTTTGCAGAAATATAATTTATAAATCATTATCCTAAACATCACTCTGAAAAACATGGTTTAATAAAACAATCTGTGTTCAGGCACACCTTTGCTTACACTTTTGTAGAAAACAAATCCACTGATTTGAAATAAAATAATTTCACAGCAATAATGCTTCAAGGCAGGTGAAATTTCTTTCTTGTTCAAAACAATAAAAATAGCTTTGATGGACTAGGGAAAGGCAACCCACTCCAGAGTTCTTGCCTGGAGAATACTATGGACTGAGAAGCCTGGTGGGCTATAGTCCATGGGGTTACAAAGAGTTGGACATGACTGAGTACAAATGCACAAGATATTCACTCATAAATGTTTAAAAATAATATATTTAAAGAGAGTATCTTTATAGAAATGCTTGCATATAGAACCTCTAAAGGCTCCAAGTTCTTGAGAGTATGGACTATACAGATAGAATTTAACACATGGTAAGTTTTCAATAAATGTTTTGCTTTACATCTTTTTTCTGTTCAGTTACCTACACACACACTCCCCCAACCCCCAATTCCAGCTTATTCTCCTACAAGGGACAATAAGAGCATAATGTAAAATAGTCTAACTTGAAAGGAATCATCTGAATAGAATGTCTAGGGACAAAGTTTTCTACTAATATATTGATATGCAAGAGTAACAAATACCAGAGTACGTCTTTAGATTGAAAATTAACAAAATCTGTGCAAACTTCTCATTAATATCAAAGATTAATATTACTATATTTCTTTTTTTTAGCTTTTAATTTTATACTGGAGTTTCATTAAAAACGTTGTGGTAGTTTCAGGTGTACAGCAAAGTTATTCAGTTAAACTTGCACAAGTATCTATTCTTTTCTGGTCTTTTTTGCCAAGAGAACACACTGGTCATAGCAAGCACCCTCTTCCAACAACACAAGAGAGGACTCTACACATGGACATCACCAGATGGTCAATACAGAAATCAGATTGATTATATTCTTTGCAGCCAAAGATGGAGAAGCTCTATACAGTCACCAAAAATAAGACTGGGAGCTGACTGTGGCTCAGATCATGAACTCCTTATTGCCAAATTCAGACTTAAAGAAAGTAGGAAAACCACCAGACCACTCATGTATGACCTAAATCAAATCCCTTATGCTTATACAGTAGAAATGACAAATAGATTCAAAGGATTGGATCTGATAAACAGAGTGCCTGAAGAACTGTGGACGGACGTTCACGACATTGTACAGGAGGCTGTGATCAAGACCATCACCAAGAAAAAGAAATGCAAAAAGGCAAAATCATTGTCTGAGGAGGGCTTACAAATAGCTGAGAAAAAAAGAGAAGCTAAAGGCAAAGGAGAAAAGGAAAGATATACCCATTTGAATGCAGAGTTCCAAAGAATAGCAAGGAGAGATAAGAAAGAATTCCTCAGTGATCAGTGCAAAGAAATAGAGGGAAATAATAGAATGGGAAAGACTAGAGATCTCTTCAAGAAAATTAGAGATACCAAGGGAACTTTTCATGCAAAGATGGGTCAATAAAGGACAGAAATGGTATGGACCTAACAGAAGCAGAAGATATTAAGAAGGGGTAGCAAGAATACACAGAACTGTACAAAAAAGATCTTCATGGCCTACATAACCACCCTGATGTGATCACTCACCTAGAGCCAGACATCCTGGAATGTGAAGTCAAATGGGCTTTAGGAAGCATCACTACGAATAAAGCTAGTGGAGGTGATGGAATTCCAGTTGAACTATTTTAAATCCTAAAGATGATGCTGTGAAAGTGCTGCATTCAATATTCCAGCACATTTGGAAAACTCAGCAGTGGCCACGGGACTGGAAAAGGTCTGTTTTCATTCCAATCCTAAAGAAAGGCAATGCCAAAGAATGCTCAAACTACGGCACAATTGCACTCATCTCACACGCTAGTAAAGTAATGCTCACAATTCTCCAAGTCAGACTTCAGCAATATGTGAACCGTGAACTCCCTGATGTTCAAGCTGGTTTTAGAAAAGGCAGAGGAACCAGAGATCAAATTCCCAACATCCATTGGATCATCGAAAAAGCAAGAGAGCTCCAGAAAAATGCCTTTGACTATGTGGGCCACAACAAACTCTGGAAAATTCTGAAAGAGGTGGGAATACCAGACCACCTGACCTACCTCTTGAGAAAGCTGTAAGCAGATCAGGAAGCAACATTTAGAACTGGACATGGAACAACACACTGGTTCCAAATTGGGAAATGAGTACATCCAGGTTGTATATTGTCACCCTGCTTATTTAAATTATATGCAGAGTACATCATGAGAAACACTGGGCTAGGTGAAGCACAAACTGGAATCAAGATTGCTGCAAGAAATATCAATAACCTCAGATATGCAGGTGACACCACCCTTATGGCAAAAAGTGAATAAGAACAAAAGAGCCTCTTGATGAAAGTGAAAAAGAAGCATGTGAAAAAGTTGGCTTAAAACTCAACATTCAGAAAACTAAGATCATGGCATCTGGTCCAATCACTTTTTTGCAAATAGATGGGGAAACAACAGAAACAGTGAGAGACTTTATTTTTGGGGGCTCTAAAATCACTGCAGTTGGTGACTGAAGCCATGAAATTCAAAGACGCTTGTTACTTGGAAGAAAAGCTATGACCAGCCTAGGATATTAAAAAGCAGAGACATTATTTCGCCAACAGAGGCCCATCTAGTCAAGGCTATGGTTTCTTCAGTATTCATGTATGGATGTCAGAGGTGAACTATAAAGAAAGCTGAGTGCCGAAGAATTGATGCTTTTGAACTGTGGTGTTGGAGAAGACAACTGAGAGTCCCTTGTACTGCAAGGAGATCCAACCAGTCCATCCTAAAGGAGATCAGTTCTGAATATTCATTGGACGGACTGATCCTGAAGCTGAAACTCCAATACTTTGGCCACCTGATGGGAAGAACTGACTCATATGTTAAGACCCTGATACTGGGAAAGTTGATGGTGGAAGGAGAAGGAGATGGCAGAGGATTAGATGGTTGGATGGCATTACGGACTCAATGGACATGAGTTTGAGTAAGCTCTGGGAGTTCGTGATGGACAGGGAATCCTGGCATGCTGCAGTCCATGGGGTTGCAAAGAGTCAGACATGACTGAGCAACTGAACTGACTGATACTTTTTCAAATTCTTTTCCCACGTAGGTCATTATATAATATTGTGCAGAATTCCCTCTGTATGCTGTACAGAGTTGCCCTGTTGGTTATCCATTTTAAATATAACAGTATGTTTATGTCAGTCCCAAATTCCCAAGGGTCAGGGTAGGAGAGAGATAATATTACTGTATTTCTTAATAAGCACATATATTTCAAGACAGACTGTATTGCCTTACAGTGAATCATCTGTTTTCACTGAAATTGTCTGAGCAGAAGTTGGCTAACTATGGCCCTGGAAGAGAGGGAATTTCTGCAGATGGTATGAAGTTGGATTCAGGCAGAGGTTTTAAATTCCATAGAAATATAAAATGCATTAAAGTCAATGCTTTATATGTTCTATACAGCACCTATATGGGTGCTATATAGGTATCCCAAGCTTTTATTATCAAATGAAAGACATCCATCCATATGTGTGCGTGCGTGCCAGGTTGCTTTCATCACGTCCAACTCTTTTCAGTGCTACGGACTGTAGCCTGCCAGGCTCCTCTGTCCAGGGGATTGTAAAGGCAAGAATACTGCAGTGGGTTGCCATGACCTCCTCCACGGGATCTTTCTGACTCAGGTATCGAATGTGTCTCTTTCATATCTCCTGTATTTGCAGGTGGGTTCTTTACCACTAGCAGCACTTGGGAAGCCCCATACATCCACATGCATCACTGCTATTTATTCTGATCATTATACCAAAAAGGGATATCCATCAGTGAATCAGAAAATCCCACCATTTGTGACAACACGGATGGAACTTGCATAAATCAGACAGAAAGACAATACAGTATGATCTCCCTTATATGCGGAATCTAAAAGCATGTTATATGTCAATTACATCTCAACAAATCTGGGAGAAAAAAGGATATTTTGACAGAGAAAGAAGTAAGAAGTGCAGAGTCTTAGAAGAGGCAATCCGTCTCAGAAACAGAAGCTAATAATCTTACACAAGTGAATGTGTGCTATGGTTACAAGTATCTAGGACTGAGAAAAAGTCAACCCAAAACTTTTTACTATCTTTTTACTATCTTTTCAATTGTGTGGGTTCACTGAGCTCATAGGGGGGCTCAGTGTAAGTCAGCTGGCAGTTGGCTAGGGGCTCAGCAGTGGCTGTTGACCAGAGAGAGTCTGCATGTGATCTTAGCATTTGGTTTGAGCTTTTCATCATATGGTGACTGGGTTCTGGGAGGGAGTGTCCTGAGAGCAAGCATTTCACCACAGGAGGCAGAAGCTTCTAGTATTCCTACTGCTGCTGCTGCTAAGTCGCTTCAGTCATGTCTGACTCTGTGCGACCCCATAGACGGCAGCCCACGAGGCTCCCCCGTCCCTGGGATTCTCCAGGCAAGAACACTGGAGTGGGTTGCCGTTTCCTTCTCCAGTCAAGGCTTAGACTGGCCCAGGTGTCACAAGGTCCTCCCATGTGTAAGAGAAAGGGGAACAGATCATGAAGATTTTTTCACATCTTTAATCTCCCCAAACCATCACTCTTAAGCTTTTCTCATTTTGCTTTGGCTGGTGAGCATATTGTCTAGGATGGCACCTATCTATGGCCATTATTAAGAAATGAGCTGGTGTGAGCAGCTAATTCTTTCCTCTGAAGAGAAATTTCCTTGGGAGTTTCTCTTCATGGATGGGGGAAAGTTCATGGGCTCCATATTTTTCCATCAATGTTTTATAACAATTATTTACTTTGTCATGCCATACCACAGTGGCATCAAGCTCTACTTACATAGGCAACTCAGCAAAACAAAAGGAGATCTAACCTTACTGTGTCATGTATAGACAGAAGGAACCATGCAGTGGGTTTTCTCACACTGAGCACGTTAGAATGAAGGAAGGACGCTTTTCTTCTCCTCTACCCCTTCTAAATATACAGTTTTCATGCAAACTTGAATTTCCCTTCTCTCACAGATCTCTGTAACAGTCTATGTCGTTGATCTTACTGTTTAGTCACTGAATCATGTCCAAGTCTTTTGCAGTCCCATGGACTCTAGCCTGCCAGGCTCCTCTGTCCATGGGATTTCCCAGGCAAGAATACTAGAGTGTGCTGTTATCTCCTCCTCCAGTGGATCTTCCTCATCCAGGGATTGAACCAGCACCTTCTACACTGGCAGCTGGATTCTTTGCCACTGATCTTCTAGGGAAGCCCTGTAACAGTCTATAGAACTGTCCAATGCAACTTACTCCCACATGGTAGAACAGCTGCATCTTCAAACAGTACTATTCATCAGAGATGTCTCAAATGTATTACTGTCGAGAAAATAACACACACGTAGAGAAACATACACACACACACACACAAATATGTGGTATGAGTTCAATGAAATCATCAAACTTAAATCAATCCCATCCCATCCCCAGCATAGTAAATACAAATTGTACAATCGATCAGGAAGCTGTACAATCAATTCAAGCTCATTACTAACAGCTGAGCTCATCAGCAAGACCACCAGTCAATGATGGCTCAGCAATTAATTGGATCTCTAAGGTTGATCCAATTACACCATTAAGAAATAACCAGATCAACTATTTTACAGTCTGGTTATTCCAGTTGTCTTAATGACTGAATTGGACTGGGTTGCCCAGTGACCCTGGCAATTGCTTCATGATTGGCCTGCAGGTGATTGAGACAGCCAGTCATCCTTGGCCAGTGTAATCTCACTAATAAAGTGGAGCTGTCTCTTCATATGCTGCAGAAGCACTAAGAGGCTTGTTTTCACTATAAGCTGTGGCCCCATCTGACACAAGGACATTTTCTGACAATTACGCAGCTGTATGTGCATTTGACCAGCCGCCCAGCGCTTGGAACAACTCTACCACCTTGGTATGGGAACTGCAGCGTGACTGAAGATGCAAATCTGATTAAGTAAATTGTAGTTGGAAACCAGGCATGTTGATCAATAGTTGGAAACTTTTATGAACATCGTGATGACTGCTATTTAATGTAAATCTCTTTATTTTTCCTGCCTTCAAAAGAAATAAATGACCAGTTTTTTCATTGGCTGACATGTTTGATCAAAGCATAAAAGAATACTGGAGAAGTAGTGCTTCTGAAAGCAATCTAGTCATGTTCGGACTATAAAACCTTAATTACAACCCTAGATTTTCCTGGCAGATGTGTCTGTTAAATGAAGCTCTTCTCTATTCAGCAGATATGGGCCTTGGTTTGCAAATATGATTTGCTTCCCACAGACATGAACACACACACACACACGCACACACACACACACACACACACGTGCATGCATTTCATGAAGAGCTCACCTGCTGTTATCTTACACTTTCTTCTCTCTTTAGTCAGCTCTATTTGCAGAGGGCAGATTTTAAAGCAGTCATTAGAGATATTTTATAGTTCACATTTGCTTTGTCATTAGCAGTACTCTTTCAAATATTTATCCATGTTGTTTCTAAATAAAACACCCAAGCAAACATTTATGAGTCATTTGCGAATATATTTAGGAGAAAAGTGATTGTCTGTGGGTCATAAGCCATTCTCACTATAATAGATTTTAACTCAGCATTTTATTTGAGGGTGTGAGAGTGGAAACTACCATGCTGACTGGTTCATGACCCACCGGAGCATCATAGAACAGAAATTAGAGTAATTTAGCATGTACGTGGAGAAGGCAATGGCACCCCACTCCAGTACTCTTGCCTGGAAAATCCCATGGACGGAGGAGCCTGGTGGGCTGCAGACCATGGGGTCGCGAAGAGTCAGACATGACTGAGCGACTTCACTTTCACTTTTCCCTTTCATGCATTGGAGAAGGAAATGGCAACCCACTCCATTGTTCTTGCCTGGAGAATCCCAGGGACGGGGGAGCCTGGTGGGCTGCAGATCATGGGGTCGCACAGAGTCGGACATGACTGAAGTGACTTAGCAGCAGCAGCAGCAGCATGTACATTGTCATGAGAGGAGGTACTCCCCTCTTCTCCTTCGAGCTCCTGGATCTTCTGCGTTCTTTCCTACTTTATAACCCTCTTCTCACCTCTAAAATCTCCTTTCCTTCCCTTACTGAAAACCCCATAAAATATCAATGTGTGCTAAGTCACTTATTTGTATCTGACTCTTTGCAACCCCATGGACCATAACCCGCCAGGTTCCTCTGTCCATGGGATTCTTCAGTTAAGAATACTGGAGTGGGTTGCCATGCCCTCCTCCAGGTGGTCTTCCTGACCCAGGAATCAAACCTGTGTTTCTTATGTCTCCTGCATTGGCAAGAGGGTTCTTTACCACTAGCAAAGTGGGGAACCCCCAAAATAATTATGGGTAATATTTAAATATCTATCTATATAATCTGTTTAACTATATAAATACTAAGGAATTTATCTAATTACTTTGTATTAAGTGATTAATACTAAATCTATACAAAGTGACAATCAATTAAGCAAAAGTAAATTTCTTTCAATCATGGTATCAGTTTAATAAAGTGAAGACTTATTTTTCCATGCAAAAGTAAGAACTTACTTTTTTTTTTTTCAATCAGTTCTCTGTTATCTGGAAAATGTACTAAAAGACAGCAGTTAATGGTATAGCAACTTAAAGTTCCATCCCTGTATTTTATAAATTTTTGCTAATAAATGAAACTTAAGTTATGACTTCAAGGATCATGTATTTAACTATAACTTTTCCATAAATTATCCATGCAAGAATTAAAGGAAAATCCAATATTTAGATACATCAAACATCATTTGGCTTAGAGAATATTATTATAGTTTATATTAATACATTAGAAACTCATCAAATTGTATATCTCATCAAATTGTAGATCTGTTGTCTGATAATGTACATGTCATAAAGATGCAGGGACAGACTCAAGGATTCAAGGTGGATTATTTTCCCTAGCTGGATCTTGATTTAATTTGTATCACTATCTTGGCCAACTGACTTGACCTACCTATTTCTAATTTCCTGATTCTTAAAGTTCGTTCTGATGTTTTTGATGATTAATAAGGCTACTCATTTTGCAATGCTTCTTAACTAAAAGCAACAAAGCAATCAAACAATAATTATTTGGCAGAATTTCAATGTGCTTCACGTGCTTTCTTCCTACATCTTAGATCGCATGCTCGAAATATTCTACAGTTCATGTTCTGAAATCACATTGAAAGATGCAGTGCTATAAAATAATGCAATTTTTACAACTCTTCATATGTATGCATACATGTAAGTATGCACAACTCATTTCAATAAGAAAACTGCAAATTAGTATTTTCAAATTGCCAGTCTGAATTTAATTTAATGTAAATGTGTCATGGTGGTGTCAGAGTAAGAAATGTCTTACTAGCACCTAATATACTGTCTTATCTTCAAAATTAAATTTAAAAATATACATCATAAATAGAAACTAATTACAACCAAAGAATTTGCCAAATGTCATGGGGGATGTACTAATAGAATAGAGGAAGAGAATTGCTGGATATTTAAAAACTATCTTTTAAATAACAGAATAAATGAAGGCATATTTTTAAATAATTTATACAAGTGATATAATATTGGGTTGGCCAAAAAGTTTATTTGGGCTATTCCATAACATCTTATAGAAAAACCCACACAAACTTTTTGGCCAACCCAACACGTACAAGTTAATGCTTCAAAGATTAGCAAAGGATGCTTTAAAGAAATAAATATATAAAAGAATTTATAAAGGAGAAGAATTGGGATTTTATTAAAATTAAGAACTTGTGTTCATTAAAAGACATCATTAAGAGACTACAAAGGCAAGCCACAGAGAAGATATTTGCAATGTGACAAAAAATTTGTGTCCAAGAGTATATTAAGAAGCCCCTCAGATTAGCAGGAAAAAAAAAAAAAAAAAGATAATCCACTTCTGCAAAACAGTCAAAAGAACACATACTTCACAAAGGAAGATATTCAAATAGCCAGTGAGCTTATAAAGAGATGCTTATTAAATGCAAATTAAAACCACAGTGAGATATTCCTGGAACAAAATGGCTAATGATAATAATATAATATCAACTGGGAAATATGTGGAGCAAATTGAGCTTTCATACTCTGCATATGAGAGTGGAAATTGGTGTAGCTACTCTTGCAAAGGTTTTAGGCAACCTATCACTAAAGCCAAAAATATAATTTCCAGGACCCAATAATTCCACTTCTGATACATATCAAACAGAAATGATGAGTACTTATGTACACCAAAAGACATGCAGAATAATATTCTAAGAAGTGTTACTTTAAAAAGCTTATGTGGTGGATTCATGTTGATATATGGCAAAACCAATACAATATTGTAAAGTTAAAAAATAAAAGAAAGAAAAAAATAAAAGTGCTAATATTAAAAGAAAAAATAAAAAGCTCAACTGGAAACAACTCAAATGTACATCAAAATGGGTAAAAACAAAACAAAATCCAACTCATGTTATAACTATACAATGGAATATTCCTCAACAATGACAAGCAACTATCAAAACAGGCAACAACATAGAAAAATCTACGTGGAAAAAAAAACACACACAAAAAAAACAAAAGAAAACATCACTTCAGCAAGAGAAAAAAGCGAAAGTGAAAATCGCTCAGTCACATCCGGCTCTTTGCAACCCCATGAACTTAACCTGCCAGGCTCCTCTGTCCATGGGATTCTCCAGGCAAGAATGCTGGAGTGGGTAGCTGTTCCATTCTGCAGGGGATCTTCCCAACCCAGGAATCGAGCCAAGGTCTCCCGCATAGCAGGTAGATTCTTTACTATCTGAGCCACCAGGGAACCAGGCACAAGAGAACAAATACTATATGACTCTATTTATATAAGCAGGCAAAGCAAGTCTACAGGGACAGAAATTGAAGCATGGAACAAGAGGGGTGGTTACACTGGGAGGGGTAAAAGAGATGTTTCTGAAGTATTAGTATTGCTATTACCTTGACTGAGTGGTGGGTATAGGGTATTTTTGCAAAAAGCCATCAAGTTGTGCCCTTAAGATGCACATAATTTATAGAATGTATGTCACATTATTTGTTTAGAAAAATATACTATATGTGTGTGTGTGTGTATCTGGGAAAACATATTATGATATAAAAGTTGTGTTTAAGAAGGTAGGAGGGTTTTTGTTTGTTTTGTTTTTGCCTGTGCTGTGAAGCATGTGGGATCTTAGTTCCCTGACCAGGGATCGAACCTGTACCCCCTGCAATGGAAGCACAGAGTCTTAATCACTGGGCCACCAGGAAAGTTAGGACATTGGGGTTTCAGCTTTGCAACAATCACAGTTGTATCTCAAATTCCCCATCTAGTAAATGCATGAGCTAAATGAGATATTTTCCAAGGAAACTTCTCATTCTAAATGTCAGTGATTCTATAATTAGGCCAGCTTAGTATTTCGGCTTATGTGTGGGCAACATATGTGTGTGCTAAGTCAATTCAGTTGTGTCCGACTCTTCGTGACCCATGGAATGTAGACTGCCAGGGTCCTCTGTCCACGGGATTCTTTGGGCAAGAATACTGGAGTGGGTTGCCATTTCCTCCTCCAGGGGATCTTCTGAACCCAGTGATCGAACCTGCACATCTTATGTCTCTTGCGTTGGCAGACAGGTTCTTTACCACTAGCACCACCTATGTATGGGCAACAATCCAGTGCAAATCCATTTACTCCTGTAATGGACATCATGTGGTCTAAATCTGGCGTCTATGAGGGAAGATACTTGTTCACATAGATGTCTCAACACAATGTTCAGATCAGAGAGTAAATTGCCAACTCTACTGAGAGATGACTTCTAACTAGGAAAGTGGAGGTCACGAAACTTCCTTACCCACTTGCTCAGATAAAGCAAAGAAAAGCCAATACTATAAGCTTTTAAGGTTATATTTTGTTAATTAAAAATCAGTGCAAAATGTATTCTCTATAGATACCAGAACTTTCTTATAAAATATTTTCACTCATCTTACTGAATTTTTAATACAAATATGTGAAACAAATTTATATTTAAATAATGCATAAATTTATGTATTAATATACAGAGTACATATTAATATAGATGTTAATACACATGTATAATAGATACATGTATGTATATAATACATACATGTATAATAGATGTATAGTACATCAAATAGCATTCATTTCTCACTGTTGGACTCTTTTCAACTAAATTATGAAGAGATAGTTAGCAATGGCAAGAACATATGACTGCTTTGCACAAGAGGCATGCCAGTTGGTCTCTTTGGTGGCAAGATTCTCAGGTGTTCCACCATGAGATGTGAGCGGTGGCAGCCTCGTCCCAGTGCTGAGCACAAAGAATTCAGGCAGCTTTGGGCTGTGAGGTCTAAACAGAGGAATTGCTTTTTTTTTTTTTTTTCATGTTGGTATAACATGAATATGAATTACCAGATCTACAGTAGAAAAGCTCAAGTAAGTTTGTAGGGAGAGACAGAGATAATGGAAAGAAACAAAGCATGATTTAAAAAAATGTTTAAAAAGCAGTCCTCCTGGGAGGTTTGTTATAAGCAAAAATTTGGGGGTAAAAAAGATGGCAGTGAACACATTTAAGAAAATACATGTTAAAGTCCATTTTTAAAGGGTTTCTCTTTGGTTCTAACAGGCCATTGAGAACAGGTAAAGATTTAGTATAAAACAGGCAATTGGATTATAGTTGGAGGCACATCCTTCTTCTTAAAATATTTCAACTCATGTCTTGAAAACCAGAAGTGAGGTGGAAGGGGTGGTGGTGCAGGTGTTTTAGCCTCACCCCGAAAGCACAAGGTCTGTCTTCTCCGGAGGTGTGGGAACATGGTATCGATATCACAGTACTATACTTGAAGCCCAGAGAATTGGTGTTTGAGCCCCTGTTCCCCCAATTACTAGTTGTATGACCTTTAACTACATTTGCCCAGCAAATGTTTGCTGAACAGATGCACAGTGCCAGCTGCTGGGAATTATAACTGAGAAAAGCCACAGTCCCTGACTTCCCAGTGGGAGAAACAGACAAGTTAACAGTTGCTTTCATTAGAGCGTGGTCAGTGCCGTGCTGGGGTCTGTTAGCACAGGGCACTTGCTCCAGGAACAAATCAGCAGGATCCTTAAGGCAGTCTTGAGAGGAAGGCATGGAAAAAAACAGAGAGGACAGGACAAAACGTGCAATTTGAGTCCTGAAGGATGAGCAGGGATTCACAAAGAAAAATGAGAGAGAGAGGAGACTTACAGGTCAAATATCCTTGGGGAAAAAGAAAGAACAGTTCTTTGGGGAAGGACACATTGTTCAGGAGTTAATTAGCAAGGGAGGCATACAGTGATAAGTAACTCAGGAGAAGTGGGTAGGGCCAGGCCAAACCATGTGCAGGATGCTTGGAAGCTTTATTCTAATATCAGTGGGGAACATTAGGGAAAAAACAGCCCAACTGGAATTGCAATTTTCAAAAATTCATTGCAACTCCATAGGATGGGATGGAAGGGCTGGTGGTGGCAAGAATACAGGCAGAGAGATTAATTAGGAGGGTGTGGCAGTGATTCAATAAAGATATGATGGTGGCCTAACCTAAAGATGCTAGCGTTGGGGAGGGAGAGGTGGATGGAGATTTGAGAGGCATTAGGGAAGAGGAATGAACAGAATTTTTAAAATTCATTAATTTATTTTAATTGGAGACTAATTACAGTATTGTGGTGGTTTTTGCCATACACTAACATGAATCAGCCATGGGTGTACATGTGTCCCCCATCCCGAATCCCCCCTCCCCCCATCCCGAACCCCCCATCCCCCCATCCCATCCCTCAGGGTTGTCCCAGTGCACCGGCATTGAGTGCCCTGTTTCATGCATTGAACTTGGACTGATCATCTATTTCACATAGGGTAATATACATGTTTCAATGCTAGTCTGTCAAATCATCCCACCCTTGCCTTCTCCTACAGAGTCCAAAAGTCTGTTCTTTATATCTATGTCTCTTTTGCTGTCTCACATATAGGGTCATCGCTACCATCTTTCTAAGGAATAAACAGAATTTGAATCGACACAGGCCATGGGGAAGAATGGGGCTCCCCTGGTGGCCCAGTGGTAAAGAATGCGCCTGCCAACCAGGAGATATGGGTTCGATCCCTTGGTCAGGAAGATCCCCAAGAGAAGGAAATGGCAACCCACTCCAGTATTCTTGCTTGGGGAATGCCATGGACAGAGGAGCCTGGGGGGCTACAATCCATGGGGTTGCAAAGAGCTGGACACGATTTGGCAAGTACACAGCAGCCCAGCATGGGGAAGAACGGGGTATCAGAAGGAAGGTGTAGGTCTTTAGCTTGCATACTCATTAGACACCGTCTGAAACCGAATATCATGAGTTTCAGGAAAAGTAGCACTTTTTCCTGCCACAAATACCAAACAGTATCACTTACGTGTGGCATCTACAACACGACAGAAATGAACTCATCTATGAAACAGCAGCAGACTGACGGGCATAGAGGACAGACTTGCGGCTGTCCGTGGGGGCGGGAGGTGGGGCGAGCTGGGCCGCGAGGTCGGGATTAGTAGATGCACAGTATTTCAGAGAATGGCTAAACAATCCGGTTCCGCTGTATATCACAGGGGACTGTATTCAGCATCCTGTGATAACCACGATGGAAAACACCATGAAAAATAATGCATACATATACGTATAACTTTGCTGTATCAAAGTGAGATGAATCGCTTTGCTCTACACCAGAAATTAATACCTTGAAAATCAGCTATACTTCAATAAAATAAATACAACAAAGAAAATAAATCTGTTTCATTGCTTTGACTAAAAAGCATTGAATACTTGAAGTACACCCTCACCAGCTGATTTTCACTATCGGAGTTTTAAATGCTTCTACCTTTTTTCAAAACATTCTCCCAGTCTTTTATAGGTTAAAGTCTTCTGTCTCCAGCAAGACCATAAGGACGACATAGAACAGGCTTTAGAATGTAGTAACAAATCAAACACCAACTCATAACAGTTCTTTACTAGGAAGTGTGAGTGGAGCCCACACATGTGAGAAGAACCTTGGGAATTTACAAAGGCTCAGCCTTTCAGTGAGCTGAACGAGACAGGGTGATGAACATCATTTTCCGAGACTGGACAAGCATGTATTGAAAACCCACTGGCGGGAAACATGGCACCTCGTTTAAGTCATTAGGCAAAGTTTCCACCATCAGAGTTTATCAATTTATCACCATCAGAGTTTTAAATGCTTTTACCTATTTTCACAAAATCCTCCCAGT